>NC_140558.1:4687396-4992396 GCF_057381845.1 Rhamphochromis longiceps
TTGAGATCGATGTGGTTTGGTAATACGTGAGAAAAGGGTAGCATGGCCAAAACTATTCACTGTAGTTAAGTCTTTTTAAATCATGGGTTATTCATGTATCTTCAGTCTTTTTCTACAAAAGAAACAGCAGTGGACCGGAAAAGGCGGCGCTAATAGTCAGCCTAGCATGTCGTCACAGCGCGTATGATATAAATACAGCTGCGTTCTCCCCCACCTCCATCTTGAGTTCAGAGCGTTGTTGAGGGTGTTCGGGTGTAATCGATTCGCCATTTTTCAAAAATGACCGACCAGCTTTGTAAACTTTTCGTCGGTGGGCTCAACGTGGACACCGACGACGATGGCCTACGCAAGCATTTTGAGCAGTACGGCACGCTCACCGACTGCGTTGTCGTCGTGAACAAGCAGCTCCAGCGATCTCGCTGCTTCGGCTTTGTAACCTACTCCACGCCGGAGGAGGCCGACGCGGCAATGGCGGCTAGGCCGCACACCGTCGATGGCAACGCGGTCGAAGTGAAGCGAGCCGTGGCAAGAGAAGACGCAAACAAGCCCGAGGCCCTCGCTAAGGTGAAGAAAATCTTCGTTGGCGGTCTGAAAGACGACATCGAAGAGCAGCATCTGACCGAATACTTCTCCCAGTACGGACAGGTCGAGAAGTCCGAAGTGATCTCAGAGAAGGAGACCGGAAAGAAAAGGGGCTTCGGCTTTGTGTACTTCACCGATCACGACTCGGCCGATAAGGCGGTTGTCGTGAAATTCCACACCGTCAAAGGACACAAAGTTGAGGTAAAGAAAGCCCTGACCAAACAGGAGATGCAGGCAGCCAACAGAACCTCTATGACACCGAGAGGCAGAGGCGGTAGAGGTATGAGAGGAAATCAAAATGGCTACGGCGGCAGGGATTATGGCGGAAACTACAACTACGGTAATGGCGGAGGCTACAACTGTGGCGGCTACGGAGGGTACGGCAGCGGGCCATATGGGGGTGGCTATGGAGATCAGGGAAGTGGCTATGGCGGTGGCAACGGCTACAATGAGTTTGGCAGCGGCTATGGTCAGCATCCTTCTGGCTATGGCCCCATGAAAGGGCCACCTTTCGGCGGCCAGAGGAGCGCAGCTCCCTACACCAGAGGCGGCGGCGGCGGTGGCGGCTACGCAAGGGGGGGCTACGGCGGCGGCGGCTATTAAATGAGACTGCACGATGGAAAGCAACCCCTACTATTGTCCCACAAATTGCCCTCTCCCCTCAGCCCGGAATTGGACGCCAAGAGTCAAAGCCAGTAACGGGGCGTCTGCCGTGAAATCCAACCATGGCAGAGATACGGACACAAAGACCCCCTCCCCCAAATCATTACGAAGACCTCCAAACCCAAACAGGTAGGAAGGTCACTTCCCAGAACACCTGATTATAACGAGAAGCGGTTGTTGCCGTTCAACTAGGACACATTAAGACGAAGAATAACATCGCTTTTTATTATGTACTCACGCCTCCGGCGTCTAGTTGTCTAGAGTTGAATTTATTTTTTATTTGCGTTCACTCGTTGTTTTTGGATTTTTTCGATGTAGGATTGTTTTTCTGACAAGTTCTGGTTTATTTTTAATATTTGCATTTTAAAGCAGTTCGTTTTCGATTTTGTTTTTTTCTGCAGAAAACTTAGTGTGACTTTTCAATGTATGAGGATGAGAAAGCATGTTTATGGTTTTTCATAGCTATGTCATTATTGATAACGGACATGTATTATTTACTTATTGGGTCATTCAGCAAAGGCGGGACGGGATGCAGGACCACTGTTTCCTTCTCCCTTATTGTACCAAACCTCTCAGCCAGTCTCAGTCTAAATATTGTTCATGTTTCCTTTACCTGTAGCAATATCTAATGTATATTGTATACTTTCATGTCTGGAGAACAAAACCTACTGTTAAAAAAAAAACAATTTGCTATGCTCATGTATGTTCATTTTAAATAAAACGTTATACCACTTAGCTTAGTTATTTTACTTATTTAACCAGGCTTCCTCAAGTTCATCCACAGGTATATAAGTGGCATCACCTTGTTGCTCTTTAGTTACATGGCATCATTCCCACAGTTTATTCCCTTACACTCAGGTGGGTGAAATGGTTAATGGTTGTCTACCCACAGCCAATGCATGTAGGCTTTGTAGGGTGTGACGTTGTTTTAAAATTGTGGTTTTTAGATATTGCTAATAACTCTTTATTTTTCTTCTGAATACATATATTTATGTGGACATGAGGGCTCTGATATTTATCTTTGATTATTCCTACATTTAGGTGTTCTTACTCTTATTCCAGTAGGCTATCCCAGCCAAAATAGCCGTAGCAGTTTGTTTGTAGGCTACATCAGGACCCTGTTGATTACCTGGGGTCGATTGTGATAGGAGTCTGAAATATCTCTTTAGGATATCCACATCCAGCAAACTAGGTATGTAAATCAACCTGTCTTCACTCTGTGTTGGTCATTGTATGGCATATCTTTGAGATGGTGCACACGTGTGCCATTATTTAATTTATCAGCGTCTTATATAGCTAATCTTAAAATAAATAAAAGGGAGGGGTGGGTGGGTTAATTATTTTTTTGATGGGGGGTTGGAAGGGGGTCCAAGTATTGTTCCATAATTAAATGAAACGATGGAACAAGTAAATTGGAGTCTCCTCCAGAGAAGCTTTGCTCTGTGCAGAATCTCACCCTGTTGTTTTCTTTCTCATCTCCTCCAGGTTGCTTCTGTAACCTGGGCACGAGGACGGTAACCCCCGAAACGATGGGGGTGTGTGTCTCCACGCTGACAGTGGGGACCAAAGAGTGGTTGTGCCTTCTTCCCCCACAGGTGAAGTCAGTTTTCAGAGGATTCCCCCGGTGTGGTCAAAGGCAGTGTTAATGTGCTTTTTAATGTGAACTGTTACTGGGTTTCCAGGGAATTTTGATTATACAGTACCCCAGTGCTACTGACTAACCAGTGTACACCTTTGATGCATTTGTTTTAAAAAAAAATAAGTACTGAATCCAAATCGGGGTTTTCTAGCCTTTTTGGTCTGGAACACCTTCTAAAATAAAGCGTTTTCTTAGTCCTCGTTAGTGTGTTCTTTTTGGTGTATTTGAGCTTTTACAGTTTTGACTTTCATCTAGGTAACTTATTAACTTGTGTTTAATACCAGAATAAATCCTCGTATGAAAGGAGAACTTGGCATTGAGTAACAGTACCCAAATAAAATTGAGGTCAAGTCTGAGAATTTTCTACTTGATTCAACATCTTGGTTGGAAACCACCAATGTTCATAGGGAGCATGGGCGTTTTTGCGCTGTTTCAAAAGTATTTAACACTTGAAGCTGATAATTGTAAAGCTTTTTAAGATGCATTTCAAGTCAGTCACATGCTTTGTGGGGTTTTGGCCAAAGGGAAACTGTTCAAATGGCTCTTGTAGTTCTGGTTTTACTTGTTTTGCAAGACCAGTAAAAATCTAGTTGATCTTTGTAAACAACACAGTTGACTGTACATTTGTCTACAGAATTGACTTCACATTTCATTTTATTAACTTGCAAATAAGTAATTAAAATAACCCACTTGTTGGGTTTTAATGTGGTAATGGATGGTTGTAAAATTAAAACATGACGGGTCAGTAAATGGAAGGGGTGGGGAATAAAAACATGGGAGATGGTGGCAGACCCCACTGCAGCTCAATGCTTCTTACCTAAATTATTAAAGTGTTCAACAGCTGCAAAGTGGGCTAGCTGTTAAAACGGCCTCCACATTTGACAATGAACGTTAGTCATATATAATTGAACAGAGGGGAGATGATGCTACTTTGTATCAGGTAAAAGCCATAATGCACTCAGAATTTGCATAAACAAACACTGTAGACCAAACTAGTCATCTACACAGAGTGGACTGTTATATTCAGCTATTTGGTTTTTCCAGCACTGCTTTAAGTCTTCAAGTCTGCTGACCACTGTCTAAAAGTGAATCTTGGTCTTTGTGGTTCTTGAAGCAGTTTTCTCAGATTAATTGAAAGATGTTCTAAAGAGCGCTTCAATGATGAAATGCAAGACAATACTTGATGTCTTGGCTTTAATGAGCACTAGAAAATCAGTACAAGAGTTGACTAAAACTCCCACAGTAATCTTAAGTATTTGTTAGGGTTTAAATAATAAAAAATGAAAACCAATCTGAGGTTTTGTGCTGATTTAAAAAGGAACTGCTTGATGTGGTCATGAGTGTAAATTATGCTTTTGTTCTCTTACCTTTTTTTTTATAGGATGATGGTGCTTGGCGAATTCTGATCACCCTGTAGGAAAAGGAAACTTATGTTGGCCTTTCTTTTTATGAATTCACAATAAATCAATATATTTTTGTATATCAAGATGTCTGTTATGTTGCTTTTTTACACTGAGGGCAGTCTGATTGCTTGTTTTCAATCTGTTGGGTGGAGGGTTTGCAGAGGTGGGAGCCCAGAGATGTAAAGCTGGTATGTGTTTTTGTTTTAGGGGTGTTTTATAAAACATGCAGAGTGCCCTTCTTTACTGTCCATCCCATGTGTTCCATAATACAGCTTGGATTTCATGGTTTTTCCATATGCATAGCACATACTGTGCCAGTTTTGAAGGTGCCTTGTGGAGGTCTGCCCATCACCATCACTCCTATTTGGCCTCCTTCCACTTTGGTTTTGCCTGCACATTGCTGCATGTTTTGGCTAAATAACTAGCTGAAATAATAGTTCAATAGTGGCAATAATAATAAAACCTTGGTGGTACCTTTTAACTATATTTTCACTTGGTTACAGTTGGTGTTTTGCAACATGTTTGCCAAACAAGATAAATAAGTATGTGTTAAATGAATAAATTATATCCAATCTCAGTTACCACTACTGAAAATTCACATAGAATTAAATTAACATAATTTACATTTCAGATCTGCACGACCACTAAGACTGAAGTTTAAATGGCTTGCAGAACAATCTCCACAAGGTGTCCTATCAAAATGTCTTTTTTTTTCAATCAGAAATTAGGTGGATCAAACTAAGAAGCTGAATTTGATAGGAAAAATGCTTTTCGTGTGTCAGACTATGTGATGGGAGTTATTCGCTTCTGTCGGGCTCAAATCGTGTTCCAGGAACAAGGGGGGAGGGGCGCTGAGAGAAGTTGCATTTATTGTGAAGCGCCTGCCTCCAGCTAACCTAATTTATTAAGGCTGTAGCGACTTCAGATTTTCTCTGATCATAATAGTTTAACAGCGAAATGACTGCATTTCACAGCTGTAATTGCTGGAAACAGCCAGTCGTGCAGAGCTAATATACACTTAAAAAAATAAAACATGAAATTCAGGCTTATGAGTTTCGTTTATTTTAGGGTTGAACGTGGTTCACGTACACACTTGGAAAAAATATATTTTGTCCCAGTGGGTCTAAAGTGCAACACAAAATAAAACACGGATTGACGTTTTATGTGTTTTAAGTAAAATTAATTTATCGGGGGTGTAGCTTTATTACTGTATTCGAAGAAAAACAAAGGTCGAAATTTACGCGGTCCTTTTTCAGGAAATTAAGATTTCCGATGGGACCTGAAGGGAACAGGACAGTGACGCCAATCGCGCGCCGATTGTGAGGGGGTGATTTGGTTTAAGGTGACCAATCAGCGAGAGGAACGTCTTACGAAGACGTGAGTGAAACGGCCCGCCCTTACGTCGGTTCATTGAAGAAGAGGGACGGTCTGAGCTGCGCACCATCCTCCGGAGGAACCATGACATCCAAACTTTGTAAGCTTTTTGTTGGGGGATTGAACGTGGAGACCACCGATGAAGGCCTCCGCAAGTACTTCGAGCAGTATGGTACCCTTAGCGACTGCGTGGTGGTCATGAACCAGCAGCTTGGACGTTCCCGCTGTTTCGGTTTCATCACCTACTCCACGCCGGAGGAGGCCGACGCAGCAATGGCCGCTAAGCCACATGTCGTCGAAGGCAACAACGTGGAGGTGAAAAGGGCCATAGCGCGAGAGGATGCCAACAACCCGGACATACTCGCCAATGTCAAGAAAATCTTCGTCGGCGGCGTGAAAGACCACATCGTTGAGGAGAACCTGACCGAGTACTTCTCGCAATTTGGCGCGGTGGAGAAGGCCGAGATCATCTCCGACAAGCAGACCGGCAGGAAGAGAGGCTTCGGCTTTGTCTTCTTCGAGGATACCGACTCCGCCACCAAAGCGGTCCTGACCAAATACCACACCATCAACGGGAACAAGGTGGAGGTGAAAAAGGCTCTAACCAAGCAGGAAATGTCCACCAGCGGCCGGGGAGGAAGGGGTCGAGGGAGAGGGATGCAGAGTTACGGCGGCGGAAGAGGAGGCGGCGGCGGCAGCTACGGAGGCGGCTACGGCGGTAGTTACGGGGGTGGCTACGGCTACGGCGGGGGCTATAACGGGGGGGATGGCTACGGAGGCTACGGGGGATACGACGAATACGACAGCCAGATGGGTGGCGGGTACAGCAATGGGGACTTTGGGGACGGCTATGGACAGCAGCACTCCAGTTACGGAGCGATGAAGGGGGGCAACTATACTTCTTACCGGAGCGGGGCTCCTTATAACAGGGGTGGTGGATTTAGCAGTGGCTACTAATGGCGCCCTCAAACGATGAGAGATTCATTTCTAATTGAAATGGACTTGATTTACACACACGAGCTACACATGTCCAGGTAGGGGGTGAGAGGTGGTCTTCGAGTTCAATTAAAAAGAAGCAACGCCCATCACCCACACAGCCTGCTTTCTGGATCCCATCCACCCCCCACCAGGACTTCCCTTCTTGTCCTCTTATTCCACACGTTATGGACTTTAATACTAAGAATTGTGAATTATTGAACTGTATTTTGTTATGTTGAATTCTTTAAGTATAATTTTTGTCAGTCACTGCTTCAAATGAGAAAAAATCGATTGTTTGATTTGCAGATCTGTCAGTTTTGCCTGTTTTCACACCATGAACTCAGGGTTTTAGGTAAAGTTTGTGGCAGTGTCCGGCAGCATGGGACTGGATTTCTTCAGCTTCTTGACCCTAAAACTTTTTTCTTTGCTCTCTTTTGTTTATTGTTTTGAGAAATGTCAGGGACTATTTTCACTGTACTCTTGCCCCACTTTCCCGTCCCAGTTTTCTTTTTGTTTTCTTTTTTTGTTTTGCCTAGATTAAAATCCTTTGAAATTCATGTGTTCAGCTCACCCCCTATGTTCTGCTTTTATTAAAGTTTTTAATGTTTTAAAAATCTATCTAATCTCGCAGTCTTAATTCAGATCAACAGAAAGTGCTTTTAAACCCCCCACTTTGGGAACGTTTGGGAACAATTATTTTTATTTCCTTTTTAAATCCTTAAACTCTCCTCTTTAAATTGGGTTCAGGAAACGACCACTAGGAGGTAGTATTGCCTGGAAATCATGGATTTCTGCTACATCGGCCATTTTGGAGGTGGTGAATCACCAAAGCAGTATTTGTTATTCCTATACAACATAAAAAAATAAACGAGCATCCTCATTTTGATTAACTGCTTTGTTTTTTGTTTTTTTTAAGACTTACCAGTTGTCTTTTTATTTTTCCTCCATATTGATCTACAGAAACTCATCGATGACAGGTTTTCACAATATCAGGCTCCTAAAACCCTCACAGATTCAGCCAGCTGATAAATATTTTCACCTGGGAGCAACCAGTATTTAGTGTCCATCAAACAAAGGGGAGAGGTGTTAGGTATTGGCAGATATAGATGAACGTAACCGGCCATGGTGCTAAAGTGTGTACCAAATCCGCTTGTGTAAGGGCTGGATGTCATCAGCAACACCTACATGACCTACAAGATTTTATGGAGGAAAGTAGGTGCACAGGCAAAGGAAGAATAAAGTGAGAGCTCTCACTCTGAACCTGTTTCTGGTTTGGAAAATATCCAAATACTGGGTGTTTTTATATGAAAGTATTTTTCTTTTTAACATTGAGTGTTATAACCTGATGTTGTTACAGCTGTACACTGCATTTTATCACTCCTTTCATGCCTGATTTTTATAAAGCACGTTTAGTAGCATACATTCATTGTTTGACTGAATCATTTTGGCTTTAGATTAAATGGAATGAGAGTTGGAAGAGACCTCGAGCGAACTTAAAACTGAATGCTGGTCTTCTGTTATCAGTTTAGTACATGGAAATGCACATACTCATCACAAACCTGACCTAAGAGGCCTGGAGATGAGAATGTGCATTTCCAGGAAGGAAATCAGAAATAAATGCAGAAAACAGGCCTGGAAAACCTATGATTTTAACGTTTCTGTGCAGCTTTGCCTTGTATCCTGTTTAATATATTTAATGAAAAGTTACACTTCACAAAAGGTTTGAGCGTTAATTTGTAATGCTTGTTTTGCAAAGTATTTTGAGCATAATCTTGCTAGATATAATGCTTGATTTAAACCAGATTAACAGATCCTAATAGAAAATGTAAAATAAAAAACTAAGGAGTAAAAATGATCCCCTGGGGTGTCGAGACTTAAGCACGAGCAGCAGAGAAAGACAAAGTGCCGCTGACACCTTCTCTCTTTGTTATTTAACCACATGTATTGTGCACAAGCGTAGACTCTAAATGCATATTAATGTGAAGCACCTCTCACATGCCAAACATATCAGGCCAAGCTTTGCTTTTCCAGTGTATTTGAGCGTGCCTATGTTCAGCATGCTTCCCAGTGTTTACTCCCTGTAAACTGTATGACAACCTCCCTTCAAAGCCACCCTACAGGGATCTAGGTACAGCTTCCCCAAAGGTCACACAGAGTTCAGTTCTTCAGGCACAGGGTTGCAGGTTTTTTTGTTTTTCACAGGTTACAAATAGGATTTTAAGTCAACTTCAATTCATAGCGAGTGAGATTAGCAATATTAAATGAGGCTAACTGAGAAGGTTCCGGTGTATAACTCATAATTATTCCCTTTAGAGTTTGTGAGAGGAGTGCTGTTGACACCAACCCGTTCAGTGTTTTACAACAGCAGAAAAATCTCTGACTCACAGGAAGCCAGAATAAAGCTCCGATCACTGGACAGATGACTGTGAATGTAAAATACTAAGTCAAACAGTGGGTGGAGCTAGAAAGATTTATTATAGAGACGACCATTATTTACACTACGTGCAGAACTTGATATGTAATTTTTTTAACTGTAGTCCAAAGAGTTATTTTTTGAGCCACTTTTATAATTTGCTGAATCCCTTGCAAATAGTGCATAAAAGTGCTAATACAAAGCCTATAAGCATTTTTATTTTAACCTCAACTGATAGAAGAAAGTTCCTCAAGTTATTTTTTGTTATTGCTGAAGTAAACTAAATGCATGTTTGTGCTGTTAAAATAGGAACAATTAACTTATAGAAATAGTTCTGCATACCCCTTTTGCTCAAATGTGAATTCAAAGGGTGGCTGACTTACGTTTGAAAGCTCACAATAATGGGTAGGAATTTTGCTTCGTGGTATTTGCAATCACTGAATGCTCCCATAGATTTTAAAATGGGACTCTTTCAGTGCAGATGTGACCAGATGTGACTATTTGTATTTGACTCCTTAGTAAGCATTTTATGATACACTAATAGACTAAATGCAGGCCACCAGTTGGTAAACAACCCTCCAGTAAGCAATTTTGGATTGTACAATCTTGCTATTTAATAAAACCTAAATATTCATAATGTGGGCCTATTTAAGATGTGATTTTTAAGTCATCTAAATTCTTTTACTTTGGCAGTCCTTCCATTGCAGAGATTTAAAGACTAACAGCTCTTGCAATACAACTAAAATAACAAAAAAATGGCTTTATTTTATGTCTACAACGTTGCTGCATTTCCTGTTATCTTAAGTAGCTGGTAACGCCCCTGCTTTATACCAGGTGATGGATTTCACATTTCTTGTTAGAGTTGAAACAGTGATTTGATTAGCCAGATGATGGAAAATCAATTGTACTCATGAAGTCCTGCAAATGCAAAAGCATTTATTGACTGTGCTGCCTTTATAGTGCAAATGGAAACAAAAGGCATCGAAACGCATTTTCTTTTTAGTTAATCGGAATATCTGAATTATAATCATCCAGCTAATTTAAATTCAAATCAGTTGTGTTTTTAAGATAAGAGAAATTCAAGTTTATCGTGGGAGGAGCATTTAGTAATTTCAGGGAAATGTTGATCCCTGATCCTGTTTTCACTGGAAATGACAACAAAAGACGAATGATACAAAGAAAGAACGATGAACCCTATAACTCTTATGAAATTGTGGTCTTGTTGATAATTCTTGTCATTACTTATTATCTTTCAAAGGTTGGCTTACTGTGTTTTAATACAGTTTGTATAACTATTTTTAAAAATGTGCATAAAAATAAAGGGAGTGAGTCACCATATAAAACTATCTGTGTATGCCAGTCTTGCGGAGTTACTCATCTTTCTAATAGACGATCTGCGTGCAGCCGGCCGCTCGGCGCTCATGCCCGCTGTGTTCTCTGACTCCGGGAGGATGGACGGTGTGTCGTTGGGGTGAGTTGGCTCATCGGTGGGGATTATGTTTTCTAAAGATGGGATTCAGGCTGCTTCTGCATCTGCTGGATGACATTTGAACCTACGCGATGTAGTGGCCAGAAACCCAACACGGACAGCTCGAGAGCTCGCTCACAGCACGCGAACTCGGGGCTAGCTGTGTTGACTAGTTAGCGCCCGTTAGTCAGCTAGCATCACTGGCTGCTCAGCTGATGGCAGCCAACCAAACCAGACTGTAGATAGTTGACTGAAAGTGGGTTGGTTTGTAATTATTTTTAAAGTAGCTTAGAATACGATTTCAGTTGATATCCATGGCTGTCATAAGGTTATATGTTGGTTAGCAATGCTAGGAGCTAGCTAACTTAACCCACAACAAACTTAAAATGAATTGAACAGCTTCCTGTTGATTTGGTTTTTTTGGACGCATGAAGACAAGCTTACCGTAAGCTGTTAAACAAAAACGAATTACCGGGCAGCTACTGGGACTTTTCAGTGCAGCATCATAAATTCTTCGAAATGCTTGATTATCTGTGGGTGAAGAGACGGCTTGTTTTGAGAGTTAAGATAGCACATCGTACAGTACATGCACGGTGGAGACGGCCAAGCACTGTTTAAATAAACAGCGGTTTTTCTGTCCGACACTATCAGATGTGCTTTCAGCTCGCTGCAGGTCACATTTGCTTGTAAATTAATATCCTAAGGTTTGGGCTGAAGCTTCGGGTCTGCATGCTCTTTCTCCCCCCATTTCCTTGTAAGCATGTGTGAGGGCTTCTTTTTCTGTGCAGTCCCTGTGTAAAAGAAGTTACCAGTAATATGCACATGCCATCTGTGTGGCAGATGTTTGTTAATCTTCCACAGCAAATAGGCACTAATTGCTTAGCTCGTTAAAAGAAATGAAACCCTATATATTGTGGCTGTTTTTACCCTTTTAAAGGATGCACTGACCATAAAATGTATCCAGCTTTAATCCTTAATAAAGGATAGGGTCAAAGAACACCTTTCCTCCAATCATCTTGAATAGAGCAGGTATCCTCAGTTAAATAGACATGCTTGAATGGTTATTTGGTACCTTTGGATTAACGCGAAGATGACATCCATCAGTCTAATGGATCAGCTTTGAGTATACACATACTCATTTTTTTGTAGTTTGCTTCCAAGAAGCCAGACTCTGTTGTTGTTGTTGTTTTGATTGTCTTGAGAAATCCAAACTTTCTACTTAACACTAACCAGTTAACCATTCAAGGATAAAAAGGCACCTAACTCAAGGATGAGCCAGTGTTGTATCTACACAAAGACGTGACACAGGATCTGAGAGATGCATATGAACCTTCAGTTGATCTGTCCACTGTTTGCTGAAGCCTTATCAGAAATGGTCTCATTGGATATGTGGCTGTTCAAAATCTGTTCCTAAGGAAGGGAAATGAGGAGACAAGGCTGAGCTATGCCAAATTACATAAGAACTGGACTGTAGCAACAAGTTTTATGGAGTGAAGAAGCCGTATAAAATTATTTTTGGTTCAGATCATCCATATGTACAGAGGAGGTGAGGGGAGATGTACAACAGTGAGTGTCTACAGTCATCTGTAAAAGATGGTGGAGGCTTTGTTATGGTTTGTGGTTGCCTTTTGTCATCATCGCTATCCGCTGATCCAGACACCGCCTCTTATGTCTTACCAGTCTGGTTGCCACACCGGCCTCACCGCGTCCACCATGTGCCACCGATTCAGAAGAGGACACGGTGAATGGAGGGATGCACACCTTCAACCAGACGCACATGAGGAAAGCGTTTCAGTTGATGAACGACCTGAGGAGGTGCGTAGCTCAAATTGTGGTTTCTACCGTTTCGTTTTAACTTGAGAACGAAGAGGCCGTATCGAGTTTTGTAAGCCAGAAAGGACATGCAAGTCTTCGCTTGTTCACCTGGCTTGTCTGAAAATGTCAGTGCAGCAGTACATGACTTCTGCCTGAACTGAACTGCTGCATTTTTAAAGAAGCGACTTCAACTGCAAATCACTGTCGAACAGCTACTGGCAAACCTCTTCTGTTGGGTGGGGATGTTTTATTCTGCACATGCATGACAAAAACGACTGTGGGCTTGTTAATTGTGAAATGTGAACCTCAACACAACTGGCCCAGGTTCATGTATTTTACTGTGATATTTCATCAACTGGTGATGAATACCAGAGTTTTTGTACTTCAAAGGTGCCCCTCTTCCCTGGCTCGGCTCTTGAGTGCAGATTTAACTTCACATTTGTACAAAAAACATTTTAATAATTCTGTCTTATATTTTTGACGCAACTCAAATAATCCTTCCAGAACTCTCAATTGACAAAGCAACTGGAATGACCAGAAGCATTAATGCTTATCTGTTGCTCTATTTTGTGTTTATCGTATGTCTGTGACATATTTATGTTCTAATGTCAGTAATTCTTTTAGTCTTTATCGAAAAGTGAGTTAAATTCTCTTTGTTTCAATGATCGTGGCTCAAGAGTTGGGAGTTCGCCTTGTAATCGGAAGGTTGCCGGTTCGAGCCCCGGCTTGGACAGTCTCGGTCGTTGTGTCCTTGGGCAAGACACTTCACCCGTTGCCTACTGGTGGTGGTCAGAGGGTCCGGTGGCGCCAGTGTCCGGCAGCCTCGCCTCTGTCAGTGCGCCCCAGGGTGGCTGTGGTTACAATGTAGCTGCCATCACCAGTGTGTGAATGCGTGCGTGAATGGGTGGATGACTGGATATGTAAAGCGCTTTGGGGTCCTTAGGGACTAGAAAAGCGCTATATAAATACAGGCCATTTACCATTTACCATTTAATCTCATAGTGTTACTGCCACATGTCTGTTTAGATTTACTTTCTAATAAACGTCGTGTTTGTAGGTGTGTAACATTAGGAAATTGAGTGTTTCTGCACAAAAATAATGACGAATCTGAAAATTGCAAGCGATAAAATCAGATGTCTAGTTATGGACATCGTCAGTTGAAGGTTCTCGTACACAACGCCGTCTGTTTGTCCTTCCTCCAGTAAAAAGATGCTGTGTGACGTCCAGCTGGTAGCCGGGAGCGTTGAAGTGCCAGCTCACAGGGTGGTCTTGGCGTCCTGTAGCCCTTACTTCTGTGCCATGTTCACAGGTACATGCACACTATTGTTGGTGCATTGTGTATGATGCTGCACACAGTTGTGTGTATGCTTAGCTGTGTGTGTCTGTGTGTGCGCAGGTGATATGAGTGAGAGTAAAGCTCACCAGGTGGAGATCAGAGAGGTGGACGGTCAGACTCTGAGAAAACTGGTCGACTATATTTACACAGCAGAGATCGAGGTCACAGAGGACAACGTCCAGGTGAGAATCCTAGATTTCCTTCCCGTTTCTGCTCTCTTATGGTGGCTTGTGTGTTCATTTGAAGACTGCTTGTGCTTTAAAACGACTCTTGTATATTAGCAGCAATAACATAATCACCTTTGCTAATAACGCCTAGCCCTGTAAGCTGGTCGTCTCCTCTGTTTAATGGTTAACAGTGGAGAAGTAAACATGGAGCTGCCTGGGGAGCTGCATATTAAAACATCATGTTGTCACACTTTCTTTTTTCACACTTGTTTAACAAGTTAGATAATTATATCAAAGTGGTGCTGCTGCTGCTCCAAGCAAAACGATCGCAGCATAAGTCTGGCTCTTACAAAACATCCTTTGTTTTAAGAAGGAAATTTGTAACTTGCTGCCCTTTTCTTTATCCTGACCTTTGTTTTTGTTCACCAGTTTAAGTACAAGAAAGAATAACTGCATATTAATCCTGTTTGGGGTGGATAAAAGCTTTAATTTTTTTAAACACTGTTGCTAAACTATAAACTAAACACATATTTTGAACTGTCCTTCTTGGGGAAAGTGCCTCTATTTACCTGTTTTAAGACCTAAATTAATTTTAATAAGTGTTGCTCACAAAAGCATTTTAATGATATTATTGTTTTTGTTTCTAATCATAAATGTGTTTCAGACACAGCTGCATAATACCTGAAAGGGATTGTCGTCATTTTAAGTCTTTCCCTTTTATCAGGATGGTCCGATTGGCCGTGTTTGAGGAGCAGATGTTTACTACAGAGGACAAACACAGAGCTTTCTGTGGGGTTTTCTGCTGTGAAAGCACAGCGCTGAGGCTTTGGTTAGCTCGGTGGCATTAACCTGTGGTAGCTGCATTACTTCTCTCACAGCTCAGCTTGATCCAGCTGCAGGCAAGATACTTCCTCTGATTATTAGTGCAGGAAGTGTGCATGGACAAGGCAGGAAATCCTCCAACTGTTAGCAGCGTGCCTTGCTGATTGGCTCTCTCTCTGTGTGTGTGTGTGTGTGTGTGTGTGTGTGTGTGTGTGTGTGTGTGTGTGTGTGTGTGTGTGTGTGTGTGTGTGTGTGTGTGTGTGTGTGTGTGTGTGTGTGTGTGTTTTGACAAAAAAAAAATCTGTCAAAAGTTGGATTTAGACTCTTTTTCTTTTCTTGAAAGTCAGCGTTTCTCTGTACTAAAAGTGTTTTTGTTTTGCTTGCAGCCGTGTGTGTTTTGGTGTGTCACAGCTGCTGTAAACAGAGTTTCACTGGGCCTGATGCTGTGTTTTAGAAGATGCAAGGCTTCGGGGCAGCTGTGTACAGGAAACAGAGGACACAGTGACAATACTCATTCAGTGGATGAGTGTGTGTGTCTGAAGAAACAGCGAGGTGTTGAGGCAGGCAGACACTGACCTACTTAAACTAATGAGTAGCTTTGTTAGCATCAGTTTCTCGGCAGTTCCCTAGATGCTTGTCACAAATGTTGAAATGGACAAAAAGCGGCACCCGTTTTAAAAACATAGCCGTAGCCAAAAAAATGAGGGCTGGTCTAGAAAATAGTTTCAAGTGGCCAAGGTCAGTACTGATCGATCAGTAAGTGTTGCCAGTTGAATGTGTGCAAACTCTTATTTGGTCTTATTAATCTTTTTTCTTTTTTGTCTATCTTTATGTCACAGTGATGAGTTTAGCATAATATCTAGTGTTCTAACAATAAAATCACAATACAAACAAAAGCTGCAGAAGGCGGACTGGAGCCAGATTTTTCAGATAACTCTTTATTTAGGACTTTATTTATATCGTGTTGATAAAAAGCTCTTTTCTAGTTACCTTTATTTGAGCTGCGATAAACAGGGACTCGGTTTGGCGTGCCAAGGAGGGGTGAAAGCGCTCTGCTGTAAAGGATAAGGACTTGCTTTGTTTTTAACACAACAAAAAAAGGGAGGCAGATTTACAGTGAAGGCTAAGCTTTTCTCCCTAATTGCAGTAAGTTGCAGGATCTTCTTTAGTGGAAAGAGGTACACGTAACTGAAAATGAGTTGCTGCACACCCACTTTTACTTACCAAACAGAAGCAGGTTCAACAGGTTTATATAACAAAATCAATTTCAGGTACTTGAATAATGTTTCCAGTGTTCCTAACTTCAGCAGACATCAAGCTCTTTTTCTTTTTCACTTGTCTCTGCTTTGAGCCTTTGCTCGTACCGAGGCTGCCGTCTTAGTCCTGGCTCTGAGCTCTGGATAGCTTTAGCCTTTGTTAGCCTCAGTTAATGTCAGTGTTCATCCAGAAATGCATACACTATTATATATTGTACATATATTTATTAGTCTCAGGTTGGCCATTCTTGTATTTTGCTCGTTTGTGTTGTTGTGTTTGCACATCTCTGTTGCTTGTGGGGCTCGCACACAAGAATTTCACTCGCATGTGCTGTGCCAGTGTGCCTGCACATGTGATGTGACAATAAAAGTGATTTGATTTGATTTGATAAAAGTGATTTAGATGAAGGTGATTTTAAGTGTCTGATTAGGTTTGTTGTTTCAAGTGTTTTTGGGGTCGTCGCCATGCGGTGTTGTGTATTCACGCCCAGTGAGAAGCTTTCATGTTGGCGCGTGGCTGTCAGCGTGTATGTGTTGTGCATGCATGAATCGGACTGGCTTGTGATCATATATGAGGTCGACTCTGGTCAGGACCAAGGACTATGGCTATTGGCTGATTATGGTCCCGGGCTGGATTTATTTATTTTTCATTGCTGGTAAAGAAAATAGAGGGATGAAGAATTGCAGAAAATTGTTAAATCCATGATGTTTGTGTTTATAAACTCTAAGTGGCAAGCATAGCTGACATGTTTGTGACCTTTCGTTTTAGAGGCTGTTGCACCAAGTTGAAAGTCTTGCAGGAAGTCGTTTAGTAGCTCCTCATTCAAAGTAGAGATCAAAACCAAATGTGAGTTTCTCTACTTTAAGGAGCTTGCAAAGAAAAGCGTCTGGACTTTTTTAAGTTGCTTGAAGACGATTCACCTCTCATCCGAGAAGCTTCTTCAGTTCTGTCCGATCCTTAAAGTTAATCCTACTGATAAACTTACCGGGTATCAGTTTGCTTCCTAACCTGAATGATGCGTTTGAGTTTGTTTGATTAGCTCACTGAATAACAGACCTGCTGTGCTGATGAAGTCTTGAGTTGTGTACACAGGGAATGGCTGTGGAGGTAAACTGCTAACTCAACTTTTTGTGACTTTTTAAAAAAAACAAATATTAGGTACTGCTGCCTGCAGCCAGCCTCCTCCAGCTGATGGATGTGCGTCAGGTTTGTTGCGAATTCCTGCAATCTCAGCTTCATCCCACCAACTGCTTGGGCATCAGAGCCTTTGCTGACCTGCATACATGCACACAGCTTCTCAACCAGGCTCATGCTTACGCTGGTAAGATTTTTGTTTTTTCTTTCTCTATTCGCGCCACATAATCTGTCACTTTGTGAGTTGGCTGATTTATGAGGTGTTTAAAATCTGACACGAGTCTAGGGAATACATTAGGTGTCTTGGACAGCAAAGACAACGAACATGTTTTCATTTAAGCTTCGCTTGCTGGGACAGTGTTTAATGTGTGCTGTGGATGTTTGTGTCTCTCAGAGCAGCATTTTACTGATGTGGTGCAGGGCGAGGAGTTTCTGAGCCTTTCTCTGCAGCAGGTGTGCAGCCTCATCTCCAGCGACAAACTCACCGTGTCAACAGAGGAAAAGGTCAGGCGTCACCATAAAGATAGAGATTTTTATTCTTTTTTTTTTTTTTTTAAAGATGCTTGAGTGAAAATGAAATCCATAACAGATTTTCACTTCAGTGATCACAAAATCTCTGAAGTAAAGCAGACTTCAGAAAAAGGGACAGTAAAAAAGAGTCATCCCACACTTGCTGTGTATGATGGGCTGAATCTGACAGCAGACGTATATTCCTGGGGATGGCGCATCTGTCTGCAGTTAACCTGTCAAACAGCAAGAGTTTGATGTAGCAGCTGTGTGACATGCTGCTGTCAGAGCACTGACAGCAAAGGTTGATTCAAACATAAACACGGGGAGTTGGATGCTGTCACGCTAACCATGAAGCGCCAAACAAACTGCATCAGCAGACACAGTCATTTAGCTCTGATTTACCTGCTGCAGCTGTTTTGTGAGTGGATTAAATGAAGTGAGTGGATTAACTTCTTGAGGTCATTTTTGTGTATTGTCTCAATTTGACTTTGTTCTTCCATCATGTGAGTGTTCATGCATCATTGAAACAGGGTTCCCCCTCTATTAACCTCTTAGTTGAGAGGAGAATAACCCAAATTGCAGTTTTTATTGCTTTACATTGTGCAAAAGTCTTGCATCAGCCGTTATTTCTTTATATTTTGCAAGGAAAATTGAAAATGGGTGCAGTGATGGATTGAAATGTGCAATCCTATATAAAAATACAGCATATAAGGCAAAAACAGAACTGGTATAAACACAAAGGAGCTTGACAGTCTGTATTTGCTATGATCACCTTTATTCTTAAACAGCCGGACTCTTAAAGAAATTACTAGAAAGCTTGTCTGAGTTGTCTTCAGGAGTAGTTCTCCAGGCTTTGGATGTTGGTGGCTGCCTTTTGTTCTGTTGTGTCAAGATGATCCCGCACTGCTTCAGTAATGTTGAGGTTTGGGCTCTGGTTAATCCAGTCCAAATTTAAATTTGGATTCATCACTTCATCAAAACCGCTGCCACTGGTTTTCAGTCCACTTCTCTTCCATGAGAATGGCTTCTTAACAGCCACCCTTCCCCTCACACCATTTCTGACGAGGCTTTAACAAACAACTGGCTCAACAAAAGGGCCAGTTGGGTTTTTGCTGGATTTTGTCTCATTTGTTAAGGACGTAACTTTCAGATAGTGATTTATTTGCTGGTAGTTTTTAGCTCCCAGTTGCCCATTTCTGCTATTGGACTAGTTTCCTCTAATCTTGGAAGTGCATACTGCCACAATAAGTTAGGTTTCCACCTAATAGCACTTTGGTATTTGCCCTACTGGTGGAAAAACACGATTTCTATGCACGTCAAACTGTTATCTTTGGTGTTTTTTTTTTTCTTTCAAAGATTCAGCTAAAGAAATGGGAACAAATTGTGTTTGCATTTCTGACAGGCTTTCTAGTAATGAATTGTGTAAAGATGCGATTTAAAACAGTTTTTTTTGCTAGGTTGTTTGTTATGTTTAGAGAAAAACTGGTGCATCCCTTGAGTTGGGTGAGTCTTTTTATGCTACCATCGCTGGAGTCCTTTGTGCACAATGTGAGGGGCACGCAGCCCCCCCTTTGCTCTTGTGGAGCTGCCCTACAGGCAATCAAGAGATAAATGGGACTGAAGTGGCACAATGAATATGAATGTGGTGTGGCATGAAACTAGTGTCTGCAGCCTCTGTTCTGTCGATTGCTCCCTGGAGCGATCAGTCTTGAAACTTCACGGCATCTACAAAACAGGAAAGTCGTTGGGATTATGAGGTGTCGTGTATTTATACACTGGTAGTCTCACTGTTTCAGTCTCAGCCTGCACATTTCTAACATCCAGCAGCTTCCAAGAAAAATCTGTCACGCCCTCTTAACTTCAAGGGGATGGGATAAAATTGGGCTTGTGTCAACAGGTTTTGTTCCCAGTTTTAAAATTTTTGATCCCAAAAGTTTTCAAACTTTCACACACCCCTGAAAATGTGGAGTACTGATGTAGATAAGCACCTGTAAATACAAAGTGGGGCCAAACAAAGTAACTGAGAGTCTATGTAATAAACTGCTGTGGTCGCTTCTACCTCGGAGCAGTTTCTCCATATCCTTCATATTTTTCCTTGTTCTTAGGTGTTCGAGGCAATGATATCGTGGATCAAACATGATAAACCAGCTCGTCTGGAATACATGCCCAAACTAATGGAGCATGTGAGACTTCCACTGCTTTCCAGAGATTACCTGGTACAGGTAAAACGAATTCTGTTTAAACATTATCGGTCTTTGACCAACAGGGGACGGGGGTTAATCATGGCTTTCAGTCAGCCGTGCCATCAGATATAATTGAATATTCAAAAGAGCTTTTTCAAACCTAAGACTGCTATCGCTCATTATGTGAGCTAAAAATCTCCTCTTGCCAACCCACAACTTTGACCATCACACCAGTGTATCAAGCATTTCCTTCATTATGTTGTCCTTGATTTGATTGTTAATGATTTGCTTGTTTAGTTTCTCAATCCGCTTTACATTTGAGAGCCCCACTGTTAATGTGATATACAATAAATTCAGCTCATAGCTTTGTTTGCCGTACCTTGATGGCTCGTCCCAGTTGGGAATCGCTGCTCTACTAAGATGTTAGACTAGTTTCTGGCCTTTAGGTTGGATAACAAAGTCACTCCCACAGCTACAAATGGTTTTCATCACAGTATGTTAAGAAGAGTTGATGCTGAAATAAATCACTGTTTGTTCGTCTTTGTGCAGTACATTAGTCATCGTGTTTGTGGGCCAGCTGCTACAATTAGTGTGCCTACATGCAAATCTTTCAGCAGCACTGATTTTTTTTTTTGCTCAAGTCACACACAAGAAACCGGTTTCCCACGTAATTTTTTTTTTTCTCTCGCCTCCCACCTGTAGTGTTCATGTCTCTGCCACTGTTGCCACATTTTAAACAGGTATTGCAACAACAGAGGGACTTGATGAAAGGAGTTATTACATTTAGAAATGCCTCCAGAGACTGAAAGGCTGAGTACTCAACAGAAATCTACTGTGTCTTCATCTTGAATGAAATCTGATCCTTGTTTCAGATTGTAGAGGAAGAAGCTTTGATAAAGAACAACAACACTTGTAAAGATTTCCTCATAGAAGCAATGAAGTATCACCTGTTGCCTGCTGACCAGCGTCACCTCATAAAGACTGATAGGACGCGACCACGAACTCCGATCAGCATCCCAAAGGTACACGCAGAAATGTGCCAAAGCTGAAGGTTTTTAACATAAAATACACGTGTGCGCTTGTATTTTCTTACTGTGGGTCTGTGTGGACGTGCAGGTGATGATTGTAGTGGGTGGTCAGGCTCCCAAAGCCATCCGCAGCGTGGAGTGTTACGACTTCCAGGAAGATCGTTGGTACCAAGTGGCCGATCTGCCCTCTAGACGCTGCCGGGCAGGTTAGTTCATTACTTGGTGTGTCTAGTGACATCTGAAAACAGCGGGTTGGATAACACTGCTGCAAATGCACTTCTGATGGAAAAATAGAAATAATGGCTGCATTTCAATCAGTTTTGGGGACTGTCTGCACTGTTCCCAGGGAATTGTGTACCGCCCAAACCTTATTTCTCACCTCTTATTTCTACATTTGTTTGCAGTGTGTTGGATGCCCTGTACTATGTTGACAGGAATATATGGTCTTATATACCAGGTTAAAATGTATATTATATAGGATCAATTTACGGTGCATTAATATTTCCTTATTTATCCACTTTTTAAGGTTTACATGTATATTTTTGCAATGCTGGTGGCTTGTGCTGCATTTATGTTCAATGACTAATCTATATACATGTATACCTGTACTAGTTTTGCTTTATCCAGATTACTCAAGCCTACATATATGTATGGACCAAAACTACTGACTCTGTAGTAGCAGATAAAACGGCCCCAAAAAGTTCTGTAAACTTATTATGGTTTTGGTTCCTGCACTCCAAAATAGGGCTGTTCGATATGACGATATAAAAACATCTGTCGTTTCATTTTACGCTATCGTTTGTTTCGTGATGTCGCAAAATAAACTAAACTGTTCACGGCGATATTTTTCATCATTTTGATGGTCACTGTAGTGGCTGTATTAATTTCTTAAAGTTCTCTCTTTCTCTTATATTTAATATAACCACACTACAAGCGCCTGTTTTTATGCGTTGTGGTTAGCAACAATGACGGTAACACCTTCGCGTGTCTGCTTGTTTATGTTCCACATAAACCTTTCACAATAAAGCGGGGTTATATCAGGATATGAGATTTTGGTCATATCGCACAGCCCTACTCCAAAAGCACTGAAAAAAGGAGAAACAATCAGTAGAACAATGCAGCAGACCAGCTGTGGTCTAGTAGAGTCCTATGAAGGAGGTTCAGCAAGGGTGTAACAAAGACTGTTAAAGATACAAGGATTCAAGACAGACTTTGTGCATTTCTGACATGTTGGTTTCTAAACATTCTTGTGGTTTCCTCATAGAAGCAATGACTTTTGGAATTTAACAAGCTATGATCTCATCCCCAAATTCTTTGTCTTGTTTCCCAGGTGTGGTTTCCATGGCGGGCCGAGTGTTTGCGGTTGGAGGTTTCAACAGTTCGCTGCGGGAGCGTACGGTGGACGTGTACGACGGCACAAGAGACCAGTGGAGTGCGGTGTCGAGCATGCAGGAGAGACGCAGCACGCTGGGAGCCGCTGTGCTGGGCGATTTACTGTATGCTGTGGGAGGCTTTAATGGAAGCATAGGTACACATAATGCATGTAGCTATTAATAGCAGTGGGTTTATGCATAATGTGCCTGTTGGTAACTCAAATAAACACATTTTTAAGTTTAGTAAATTTCAGTCGGAATAGATACATTTGTCACATTATTGCAGTTTGAGAACTATCACACATCCAGTTGCTGCTCACAGGGATCTCATTGCACTGCCTTCAATTAATATAAAAATACTGATTATGAACTGTTTATACTGAAGGAAATTAAGGTAAATTTCTATGCAAGTGAAGAAAAATATTTTCCCTTTAGAAAAAAAGTTGTTTTTCCTTGGTATCATCATCTGACTGTTCTCCTCATTTGATACATTTGCTTGTAGTGGCACAGCGCTCTTATGCTCTATTAAATCCCATTAAAACACAGGAGGCAGGAGATCTATTTTCTTCTCACAACACATCTACCAGCTGGGTGTAGAAGGCTCACAGACTGATGTGATAACGCACTCGGTAACCCTTTACCGCAGACCTTCGCTTCCAGTCTTTCCCATTTCTACATCTCTCCCTTCTTTCTTTGCATCTGTGTCTCAGGTTTGTCAACAGTCGAGGTTTACAACTATAAAACCAACGAGTGGACGTACGTCGCCTCCATGAACACCAGACGCAGCAGCGTGGGTGTAGGGGTGGTTGATGGTAAGAATGACTTGTGTGTCAGCTACCTTTTATGCCATCAGAATGAAAATCCAAGCTTTAAATATGTATATGCTGTTTTTAACCGGTTTGTGTTTATCTGTAGGTAAACTGTACGCAGTAGGGGGTTATGATGGTGCATCACGCCAGTGTCTCAGTACAGTGGAAGAATATGACCCAGTCTCTAATCAGTGGTGCTATGTAGCTGAGATGGGCACACGGCGAAGTGGAGCAGGTACCACACACTGTATCCTGCCTACTGTACATCCACACAGGGAGCAGCATCACAGCTCAACCCTTAGTATTCAGGAAAAATAGAAATTTCCATCAGTGGGATCCAAGCGAATGCTCACATGCTCTGATCATAATGTGTTGTGTAATATCAGTATTAGAAGCATCTAATCATCCCGCTCTATGATGGTGAATTGGCCTTTTTCTAACCATTTAACTGGTAGAAACAGCACCCCCTGGTGGACGCTAACTGCTTTGTAAAAACAATCTGAACAAAATCAGAACTTGTTTTGTTAAAGCTCTTCATTTGTGGTGAATTTGCACTATATTTGGGGTTTTGGAGGATTTCACAGTCTCCTGATATTTATTTAAAAAACATTTCTGTCCAGGTGTGGGTGTGTTGGGTGGTCAGCTGTATGCAGCAGGAGGCCATGACGGTCCTCTGGTGAGAAAGAGTGTGGAGGTGTACGACCCACAGACCAACACCTGGAGGCTGGTCTGCGACATGAACATGTGTCGACGAAACGCAGGTCAGACTGCGGTCACAGCATCTATCGATCTATTCATCGTACGCTCTGGCTAAAGCTTTATTTCTCCCTCTGAAAAGCTGATGACTGCCTTTCTTTTTGGTCCTTGAGTTATTTAAATTGTTACTAATAAATAACTATTCAGCTGCAGTTTATGGGTAAGAGAGCCATTTGTTAGATTTACATGTACAAATATTTACAATATTTTCTTGCATGATGTTCAGATTGGCTTTAAGATGTTCATGTACTCTACTGGCCTGTGCTTTAAAGATATTCGATCTGTAAGAGATGACTAAAAACCTTTATTCTCCTGTATTGCTAATAAAACATACGTAAACGTGGTGTACGCTGATTATTTTGTAAATTGGGTCATTTAATGATAAATGGGACAAATTTCCTGTGCTGATCTTTAAAATAAACATGTTACATTGCTCCCCCCCAGGTGTTTGTGCCATTAACGGGCTGCTGTATGTGATCGGTGGAGATGACGGGTCCTGCAATCTGTCCTCTGTAGAGTTTTACAACCCAGCCACAGACAAGTGGAGCCTCATTCCCACCAACATGAGCAATGGACGAAGTTATGCTGGTAGGTCTCCTTGCAGGCAGTATTTCTACAGTACCGGGAGAAATGAACGTGACGGGCTGAACACGCATTACCTGTTTGCAAATCTGCTTTCTCTGATTGGTCGTCTCGTTGTTTCAGGAGTCGCAGTGATTGACAAGCTGTTATGACGGCATCTGCTCCGCATCAGCGAACTGAAGCTCAGCAAGCAATCGGGAAAGCGGAACAAACACGAGACGCCCTCAGTCTTCAGCTAACGTGATCGGAAATGATTTTATTATTATATTTTTTTTTTTTAGGGGGGTACATCTGTTTTGTTTTTCTTGTCATTTCAATTCAAGCTGTGTCAGATCCTGTTTGAGGGCAGTGTTGCACTGGATAAGAAGCAGCAGCCACAGGAGAGTGGGCTTTTTCAAATGCTAAGCACACAACCAGCAGCTGTAATAAGACTCAAAGGAAGGAAGTGATCCTAGTGGACCAAATGGAGACGTACGGTTTTCTTTTTTGGAGAATTTCCTGGAGAATTAAAGCTTTGAAACATCAGCTGAGGAAGGAAAAAAGAAACAACTTGACTCGATGGACTGCACGAAGGTTTCAGACTGCTCACAACATCGTTGAGGCGATAATCTCGACGCTCCAATGCTGGCCTGTGATTGGCTGCTGCAGGAACATCATTCACAAGATTATTGTAATCTGGGTGAGCAGTTGAGACCTTTCTTCTTCTTCCTTTTTTAAATTATAGGACTCACCCAGCAACTCTGCTCAACTTTATTCTGAGGAGTTGAGCTGGTTCGCCTCCAAGAATCCTGGACCCGGAGAGCTGCACAGTTAGTGTAAAGAATGTATAAAATATGCAAATTAAGAGTGATATTTAATATTTTTAGGGGCTCTGACCTAGGCCGGTTGATGGGACTTTGCTGTTGTCGACACACTACTGAAGCACTGATCACTTGCACTGACTGACGCAGAGCGGCGGAGCGGACACACCGACCGACCTCTCTCTGACTGACCAACGAACTTGATCGCTCAGCTGTTTCTGATCGCACTCACAGGAGCTTTTACATTCACTTCTTAAAGGCCAATAATTGTAAAAAAACAACAACAACTGTATGCCAGTTTGAATCGTAATCAAAAAAATGCTGGAGATGTTTTTACCGCTTAAGTAAATTAAGAATCGATCGTGTCAAAAATGCACTGTAGTAATTCAGCTGTAATGTGTAAAACATGCAGATTTAACATTTTATTTATTATTATTATTATTATTATTTGGTTGACTTTTATCACACAGCATTCATCCGCATCCAAGTCTTAGCATCATAATGTCACTTTGTGCCCCCGTCTGGATGATGGTGGGTGTCTTTTAGATGTAGATGACTGACTGGTGCCATGGCTTTTGATCTGAAGAGAGTTTTATAAAAAAAAAAAAGTTTTATGTAACGTCGACTTTTGTAATTTCTGTTTTTGATTTCCCTAAAATCATGACATAATGGTTAACCTTTCAAAGCAGTCTCACAGAGAACTATAAATACTACATAGTTCTTAAAATTTCAGACTTGGAGTGACTTGAATTTGCTCGAGATATATGAATGGATCACTGTGACTATTCCAGTTTGGGGTAGTGATCTGAAGAGCTAGAGTTCAGCATCAGGACAGCCTTTAACACTGTGTAGTATCGCAAGTGGCTCGAGCCACGTGGTGCATTTAGGAGTCCATGTCACTCAGTGAGGTTAGAGGCTCTTTATTCCTTCATGTCCTCTGCTGTGTTTGAAAGCATTCACCACTTCCTATGTTATAGATCCTCAACGCTGATTAGGTGAAATGTGTGTAAATTTCTTCTTATTTTTCAGGGCACTACTTAAAGCACAGATCGCACGCCGAGTTTTAGACACTTAACTAAAATGGGTGAAACTTTAGAGACATGCACTTGGCAGCAATAAGAGGTGATTTCAGAGCCTCCCATCAGCACTTGAACGCATCACCAAGTATTTTTGCTTTCTTAGATCTTTTCTTCACTTAAAAAATAAAACCTACTCACACTTGCATCTGTCTCGAGCAAATCTAAGTGTTTATTAGCGGACGTTCACATTGCTCTACCAGAAGCATTGGGATTTTTTTTTTTTCTAAAAAAACAAAGCTATGATAACAATATGCAGTTTCATGTAGATGGCAAATTAAACCCATTTGGTCATGATTATGGCGATTTTTATCGAAGCTTCAGGTTATAATGATGTTCTTACAGCAGATGTTATATTTTTTAATATAAACTGTGGATGTTGTGACTGAAACGGCTGCTGTTGTGAGTTTGTTAACTGTTCAATGTGTTCATGAAATGAAGCTGAGCTAATGTGCAAGAGGAGCTTAAAACTGACTCTGTGTGGAAATTTAAGGATGTTTTGTATGAAGTGGACTTTGCCTTCTATGGAAAAGTAGTAAGCAGCTGGTATTGAGTGAGCAAGTGCACAGTGGTGGTTTCTAATCAGCCCAAATGCATAACATTTATTGCCACAGTTGATGGTGTCCTGTCTGTCACACCAACCCTCTGCACACCTCCTTCACTAACAGAATCTTTTCGGAGAACTTCCTCCTTCCTGGCAGCTCCATGTTTAACATCCTTAGTCCAATATATCCACTTTCCCACCTCTGCACGTGTCCAAACATTCCAGCCTTGCATCACTAAGTTTGTCTCCAAATCGCTCAACCTTCTTCTGCTGGCTCCCCCCACCTCTCCAGGCTCTCTACTCTCACAACAGGTTGCAGTTGCCATCTGCAAAACTCATAGGCCAGGGAGATTCCATGATCCCACCCCAACCTTGAACCCGTCTGTCACTACTCGCCACTATCTCATTGTCTTCTTAAATCTCCTGCACCACGCTCTCATATTCTCTGCCACTCCGGGCTTTCTAAGATCCTCTATTTGCAACCTATTACCTGTCTGCTCTTGCTCTTGACGAAGGCGGTCGCACTTTTCTCCTCTCCTCCTCTCCCTTAGCTTCCCTGCTTAGCCTCTTATGTCCTTGTCTAGTCTCGTGTTTTTTGTATTACTTTTCCCTGAACAGTCTCTCACAGTCTGTTCTCTAAAACCTAAAAGAGAATTATGGATTTGATCAACTGGTCTCTGAATGCAATTGACACCCCTTCTCAACGAGAAGTCTGGGCTCGGGTGAGCCTGACTGCTGAAGATATCTACCTATTCGGAACCATGGTAACAGGGTTCTGGCGGATCGGAGCTGGCTTGGCCCTGACTTATTAAGGAATTAAGGAAGCGGAACTGGCTGTTCAAACCCCCACAAGGCTGCCCGCTGGGATTGAAATGATGGGACGAGGCGTGAGTTTCTCAAAATGGGCTCATTGAGTGCAGCACGGAGAAGATCTTGGAGAACGCACGGCTGCCGTGAACACTCAGAACAAGACCTCTGAGTGAAAAACTGGATTACATCTGGAGGGGCTCGCTCGAACAACACCTTTGAGCGCAAATTCAATCACATCTTGGGGAAGTGCACTGCGGTCGTGAGTTCTCAGAACCTGCTCTTTGAGCAAAAAGAACGACAACATCACAGAACGTAAGTTTGGATAACATCATAGAAAGCTCACGGCTCTCCAACGGGAGATTGAGAGACCAGTGTTGGACTGTTAGAACAGCTTTGAAATTCATGAGTTGTTCGCACTAAAGTAAAAAGCACCATCACTTCATGCAGATACCCTCCTTCCTTTCCTTCGGGGTCAACCTTCAGGATCAATAAAGTTTTATTGAATTGAATATTATATGATTTTGTCTAATCCACAAAGACTGTGCAGCTCCTTCTGGCCTTCTCTATGTCTCCATCATTACATCTCTTTGTGCTCTTTGCATGATGCCATCTTCCTCTTGACAAAGCAGCATATAAAACAAAACCATGATCTATTTTAAGGGAAATTATTTCCTTTTATAAAGAAGCAAACCTTTAAGGAGAAAAGACATTCTTAATGTCTTAATTTCTTTTAAAGGTGTGCGTTTTAAAAGCAGTTGAATGAGTTCGGATGAAAAAAGAAAAGGGTCCATGTGGGCGTGGTCTTGGTTTTGTTGACAGGTGCAACGAGCCTAATTAGCTACGGTGCCGAATGTAGCAGTTGCTATTAACAGTTAGCCATTGAACTATTTTAATAATAATATAATTAAGAAAAAGGATTTATCAGGAAACGTGTGTGCCGCAAGAAGAGCCTAGCGGGAGGTGAGTTTGAATTAATTTTCGTTCCCGTCACTTGTTTCCTTCTCTACCATGCTTTTAACTTTAAATGACCACACCAGGTGGGATGCAGAGAGGCGCCGTATTGTTGCATACTGGAATAAATAAACAGACTTGTTAAGTACTCGTTTTAGTAGTTTGTAAGCCAAACCTGCTAAGCTAGCGCTAATGGCGGTGTTCTGAGAAACCATCCTACTCTGACAAAACGTCCTACCCGTATTATAGTTTGACGGTGACTTGCGACTAAACCTAACCATAAAGAATGGGTGAGAGAAAAAGAAGTTAATTTGGCGTTGGTGTTGTGCGCATGCGCCGCGTCTGCGCAGAAACATTGGGTAGGATGTTTTTCCAGGTAGGATGGATTCACGGTGTTTTTTTGTTTTTTTTACAATTGGAGGACAATTTAAGCTTAAAAATATTGAAAATTATATTAAATGTCACTTAATGTTATAACGCTGTTATGTATAAATCAAATAATTAAGCAACGAATTACATTTGTTGAGCTCAGGCATCAAAGGTACATTTTTTATTTCAAAATGTCAGTGATAATATTAGTGTTTTCTCAAATAGATGCGAGTTGTGGGATCTCATAGGCTGTGAAACTTGGAGGACACAACTTGTACTTTTAAAACATGTTTTAAAAACAATAATGGTTGACTGTGTGAGACGTCTCAACAAAATTAGAACAAAGGGCGGTATATAACTTATCTTAACTGGTATGTTTGACTTGTAGTTTGCAGGAAAAAGGGAAGGAAGAGTGTATTTGTGCAGCATATGTGTTCTCTAGCTTCCACTAGAGGTCACTGATTACTAATTTGTAGTTCACCTAATCAGGTTAAAAGGTTTCTGTGATAAAGGGTTGGTCAGATTTTTCAGTAATCAGATTACTAGTTTACTCGCATCTATTTGATGTTTTGAGAAAACACTAATATTATCACTGACATTTTGAAATAAAAAATGTACCTTTGATGCCTGAGCTCAACAAATGTAATTCTTTGTTTAATTGGTACCCAATCTCGGGTGGGGGTGATGATCTCTCCCCCTGACCTGGCGTCCTGGCTCCCCCTTGCCGTAGCATGTGTTTTGTACCTCGTCAGTCTCTAGCAGTGGGAGCAGTCCCTTCTTCCAAACGAACACTGAGAGCTATTAGTTGTTTTGCCATCAACTGTGGATGTTGGGTATTGAAGATTTCATAGGTCTAAGGTTATAAGATTCCCTTACTGTATATAGAATGGAACGGGTGGGAATCGAACTTGCAACTCCTGCTCCAAAGGAGCGTGGTCTTACTACTACGCTATCCATTTGTAGATGTATAGAGCATAGAACTACTTTTATGGGAACTACAGCCTGCAATTGGAGAACATCACACATAATGTTGAAGAAGAAAAATTATCAGAGACAAGTGACATTATGTCTATGCATCTGTTTACGCTATAAATCATATTTGCGTGATAATAAGACAAATTAAATACTTATTAAAGTAATTTAAAAAATTAGCATAGATTGATGAAAAATGGCTGCAGAGCTGGTTAAATTCTAATTTAACCTAGTACAAAACCAGTCTGTAACCTGGATGGGTTTTAATGCTAAAAGTGGTAAATGAGTCATCTTAAGGATTTGTTTGTTAAAAATGGACATAAGTTATTTAATATTCAGGGCAAGTTTGCAGGGGACATCCTGGTCCCAGTATATTTCATTTAAAAAATAAAACAGTCGGGAGAAGTGGTGTGGCAAGCTTGTAAATTTTATTTTCATGTGTAAATGTTTGTTACTGATTGTATTTTCTCATTTTCGTCAATGAAGGAACAACTGAAAAAGCATTCACAAAGTAAGAAAACAGTTACAGATGCATACGATATATTAATGCGTTAAAACGCGTCACGTGTAGGTCGACTGGAGGAAATGGGAGGGAGCGTCTGATGCCACATCCCTCCTGAAATCTCGACTGAAGGAATTTATAGCAAAATCCCATCTCAAGGATGTCCTGAGGTTTTCTTCTTGACTTCAGACTGTTTGTAGTTAAAGGAAAAACATAATTTCTGTCTTTTAAACTAACTTCATGACAACTTTTATTTAAATCACTTTAAATAATCAGTTAGTAAAAATGTGTCCAATCTCTAAAGTATCTCCAGGAGGACCTAGGAGACGTCTTTGAAGAGGAGTTTTGCTCTGAATTCCTGGTGTGTAAAACAACCATGCACGTCAGATGGGTAAGTGTGAGATGAAGCATACTGTACACCGACAGAATACATTTACATTTGTGAATTTTACCACTCTGCTACAGGCACAATGAAAAACAAGTCGACAGAAATAAAAGCCCTTCAGATATTGACGGTGGATCGCTTTTCTTCACTTTTTTGATGACGATAAAAACTGGAATGTTTTCAGATGATACATCTGTCATTGGCTTTTCAATCCCTGCTAGTTTCACAGACTTATTGATACGTTGGATTTCAGCAGTGCCGGCGTGACGCAGAGGTAAAAACACACTGTCCAACCCCGAAAACATCGTACCTCAAATGTTCACTCGGGATCAAACCCACAATGCTTTTTTGTGTTAAAGAGAACACAAACATATTATTGCTGCTTCTTCATGGCACAAATAATGGAAACAATTTGACTTTTTTTTCATATGATTACGTTCTTGTTTGCCATGCAAGCTCACTACAGTACAGCTTCTATATTAGCTTATATTACACAGAGCAACAAAGTAATTCAGAAAACAGAGCAGGTTCATGTGCGTCTCGCCACAGTGCCAGACTAACGTCTACAGCTGGTTTTACAGTTAGTGAGTACATACAAAAGGATTATTATTGTCGTTACCACACAAAATAATGGTTATGATACTACAAGCAGTATTCATAATATTAATAATAATAATAAAAAACACATTCTCAGGGCATCACAAACAATAATAAACCAAAGGGGGCCAAACTTAATGTTTGAAATAATTTAAACATTTCTTTTGACATTCATTCCTTCGGGTATTTCTTTTTTTTTTTTTTATTAAATGTACAGTATAATTTCTGTATAGAAGTAGTGCTTCATTTCTAGAAATACAAATGGAAAAAAAATTATAAAACACAAAAGGGCTGCATTCTGTGAATGCTGTGCAAATAACATCTTTTTACATCAAACTTTTTAACTTCAACTGTCCCAACTTCTCACACTCCTAATAATCTTCACACAACATAAAAGGTTCACCTCATTCATAGCTTTGAATGCCCACCGACAGACAGACTTGCAGCCACCTCTGAACCAGGCAGAGAATTGTGCGTCAGCTTTGTCCTGTGCGCCTAAAACATGCAAGTGCAGATTGAAGAAAAACGACAAACAGCTGACTGACGAGCTCGCAGCTTAAAACCAAAATTCAGTGACTGTCGGAAACTTTTGTCCCACACTTTAAAGCACGCTGTGACGCCTCGACTCTTACTGGAAACAATAAAAGAAGAGCTCAAATCAGACTTTGTTCCCCTCACCTGCCCTACTTTGACCTGCCAGCAGGAAATCAAACTGCAGACCGGAGGTCAGAGGCACACCTAAAGACCGTTCACTCGTTAAAAACACCCTCAGCTCTCTCAGTATTGAGGACATCATGCTAACATACAAATGATCTGCTCAGCTTCAAATTTCAATTAAAACCTCCAGATTAGTCACAAGACTACTAATGCCCGCTGCCAACATGCTTTTGGATTCTCAGATGAAAAACAACACAGACCTATTTATCACCCATAACTCAGGAACTACAATGTGGCAAACTGAACAGGAGACGGATGAAACACAAGGAGCCAAGTCACAGCTGTTTCCTGTGAGCATCTTCTGTTTAATGAGGCCTTGGGAACTGTCGAAAGACTTAAAGCAGCATTTCTTTTTTTCTTTTTGCAAGATGCTCCCACATCACTGTTTTTTGAAATGCAAACAAAAAGTAGAAGAAAACGCCTAAGAATAGAAAATAACGAAAAGAATTAATACTTTTGTTGGAATAAATCTTGTACGGTGTACATCATCTTTTTAAAACAAAGCGGCTTTGAAATCTTGTGGATGAATATTTAAAATCAGTCAGAAGGTGAGGCATCCAGGATGTAAGGATGTTAGACTATTATTATTAAAATGACAAGTGAAAGAGGTTGAAGCGCAGTGCGAGACGTTCCAGATGAATCCGAAGTGTGTTGAGTGAAGAGTGTCTAAAATGCCAGTCCTCGAGCTGTCCGATGAGATTCCTCAGAAACGCAAAGATCGACGACAACAGTAATGTTCTTGAAATCAAATAGTCAAAATGCTTTTGCCTTTTTCTTCCTGGTCAGAAAACCAGGAGGTGAGAGACGAGTGCAGAGTCTTGAGTCAAATTGGTGAGATGATGATGATGATGATGATGATACACACAGTGATTAGTTTCTCTTTGTCTTTTTTATTTAAACTGCTGTTTGTTTTCAGATGATATGCAGACTGAGGCAGCGGGGATGGATGATGGAAGTTGCTTTAAGTTTGACCAGCGGCCGTGCTGCATTCACATCAGGGGGAAAAAGTTGTAAGAACGCACATTTAACTTTAAAATGCTCAACTAAAACCTAGGTTTCAGATATTTGGCAAAGCACCTCGGTTTGGCCACACATTAAATGACGGCTTTACTTTTCCAGTGTTTGTCCTCACACACTTGCAGGCATTTGGCAGATTGGATCACTAACAAGTTTAAAAAAAACATTTGAGATGTCATTCCATTTTTTAATTTGAGGAAATGACACTTGAAGCCGCCCTAAAATATTCTTCTGTTTGATATGTGGCAGAGTCAGTTATGTGTTTCTCTTTGTGAATATTTTGGGTGTTTCCGTACCATTTTAATTTTTGTGAGGCTATTTGTAGCTTAGCTACACCATATGTCGTATTTACGATTTCGGTGGCACTTTTATTTTTTATTTTTTTACTTTTTAATAAAAGCAGTCAGAGCTGACTTAATTTCCCCATGATGTGGCTGCAGGGTACCAACAGGAGGTCATTTGTTGTGTGTTGGACTGTTGGCTGCAGTCTTTGTTAAACTCTCCAGGCGTGATGACAGGCTAGACGTCCTGGGCGTAGCGTCGCTGCAGTGATGACAGCTGATGTGTGCGGGGACAGCGGATATTTGAGGAAGGGGTCTAGATGGATTTGGAGGAATCTTGCTTGCTGATGAGGACCTCCAGCAGGCGGAGTTTGGCCTTGATCCTCTTGTACTCTCTGTACGCCTCCAGCATCGGCACCCGGTCCTCCTTCTGAACATTTCTAAAAGGGGAACGAGAGCAGACAGAGTTGTGAGGTTTCTGTTGTGAGGTTTTATGTTTTTATTTTTCAGCTCTCAGCACTTTTGCAGCTTCCATCTGAAACGCAGACTTTTTATTAGTTGAATTTCCCTGCCGTTCCCTTCAGTTTGCTGGTCGCTTTCAGCCATGTCGGACCTGTTAAGTTACTGCTGAGCATGGTGAACCTGATCCAGCTGCTCCTTCACTTCAGCTAATTTGTTTTGGCAGGAAATGCAGTGTGTTTATTGCCAAGCAGGTGGAGCTTCAATAAGGATATTTTTCTTGACTAAAAACTGATCTCGGAGAAACTTCTGCTCTTTCTAGTCAGTGGATCACTGTACCGACAGTGAGAGGATGTGACATCTCGAACATATCATGAAGGTAAAAAAACTTTTTTTGCCTCGCTATATGGTTCTCACACCCCGCCTGGCTTTCATTTTCACAGCTTGGCCAAATTACCTGCCACACACAGGCTGAGACTGTTTTTCGCTGATCTATCCAGACAGACAAAGCTCTAACACAAAGACTTGCCTGTCAGAAGGTGTGGTATTTATTTTTTCACAATAGAGAAGCTGTGAGAGACCAGAAAAGAGCTGCATGGAATACAGAAAAGGGAGTCCGTCACAAATGTATACATCCTACATAAAGGTTGTCCTGATTCAGTGAATAAACAATCTCTGCTGAGTTTAAAAAGACAAAGCTGAAATCATTGAACATATGTGATGTAGCTGGACTTCATTCCTTAAATAAACGTGTGTCCCACCTACCTTCCATTATGCTGATAGAAATCTTCTTCAAACTCTCTGATGGTCTTCCTCAGTTTCTTCTTCTCTGCTCTGGCCTTCCACAGCTGTTCCAGCAGCTCTGGCCTGGAGGATGATGGGATAGAAGAGGATGCTGTAACCACACGTAACACTACAGTGGTGTGGAGACATGAGAACAGCTTTATTCTCAGCAACATTTGCTCTCTTTAACACTAATAATCACTTAGCTTATAAACCAGAAATTAAAACTTGAATTCAGAGAGAGAAGGTGACCAGTGTGAGCAGGAAGTGACCTAAACAGGAGTCACAACCTATAAGAAACACATCACAGTTGGACTCAGGAACCTGAGCTGATCAGAGGTGTGAGTCTATGTATGTTAATGCCAGGCATTATCCTGTGACACGTTAAACAGATTACACCTCAGCTGCTGAAACCTGTGTGAAAACTGTGTCACACTTCCTGCTTGTATCTGCACAGTTTGCAAAGCAGAAGGATACGTGAACATTTCCTCTCCAGGGTTTAGTAATGAACACAGCAGGCTACACTTCTCCTGTCTTTGAGATGAAGGCAGAGGCTCAGTGAACTTGCAGCTACACTGAGAGGAACAACTGTAGACCTTTACATTTGCAACAAATATGTATTCAAATTCACAATATCACCCAAATTCAGTATTTCTAAAATGATAAACAGCTGAGCAAAATTTCAGCGTAACAACACATCAGTTTTTAGGCCCTAATGTCGCATGAATGCGTCTGCGTGTGTTTTGCTCTCACATGGATGAGGCGTTCGAGCTGGACAGACGCAGGTCGAGCGCCAGCCTCCCCGATCCCTCCTCCATCTTTTCTCTCATTGAACAGTCGCTCTGTCGGTCAGACTGGTTCTGGCTGCTCACGGGCCCGTCACTCGAGGTCATTGGGTCGATGGCCATGATAACCTCGGGGCTCTGCATCTCACCACCGCTGCTCTCTCCCTCTTCCTCCTCCTCCTCCTCTTCTTCTTCCTCCTCATCCCTCTCCTCTTCTCCTCCACTTTTCTGCTCTTGCTCCTCCTCCTCCTCCTCTTTAATTTCCTCCCAAAAGTGAGCAGTTTCACCCTCAATGATTGGCTGCAGGGTTTTACTCCGCCTCTTACTAGATGGAGATACCTAGAGGAGGGAAAGGAAGGTAGATGCAGTTGATCCGTTGTCTGCTCCATGAGTGCTGCTAACTTTGTGTCTCTGGTGGAGATTGTGAACTTACTGCAACAGGTGTAATGCTGACTCTGGTGAGCATCTGTTTGACCAGCCTGTAGCGGTCGTACAGAGGTTTCACTACCAGCCGCTCCTCTCTGGTCACCTAGAAGGACAGGTGAAGCGACAGACCTGGTTAGAAGGGGTTTCTTTTTTGCTTTTTAAGGCAAAGACAAATCTTTGCAGAATTTAGGTTTTTGAACGTACCGGTCGACCGTGCAGCCCTTCGTAGTGCAGCAGATTCTTCTGCAGGACAGTCTTCTCACAGGTTAATTGCTCTTTTGTCATCTTCTACAGAGATGCACAGATATTTAACACTCAACAGTGTCTTTCCTGGTTTTAATATTACTAGTCATTAAATGTGAGGAAGGGGAAAAAAAGATCGACTAGTTTAAAACACAGAGACGTAGAAATAATGTACGTGTAGTTAAAAACATAAGAATTTTTTGCTGAAATGTAGGGCCTCACAATCAGAGCACAGGCCCGCGTCCACATGCCCGAGCACAATGTGCTTGCACATCACCGAGCTGAGGTGACCTGCCGCGCGCTTGTGGGTCAGTTTATTCTGAAACAGCTTTCATACATTTGCTAATTTTCTGCATCAAAGTGCTGCAGAATCTTGCGTCGTCACTGCTTACTTTCCATCTTGCTTGTTTACTTGCTTGTAACTTCCTGTCGCAGTGCAGAGCCCTGTTAGTGGCTGATGGCCTTGCAACACCTCTGAACCAGCAGGTAACTGCCATTGTATGTTAATAAAACAAAAGTAATACATTTAACTAACTAGTATTTAAACTGGTGATGGGAGAAGTTCACAATCAAACTATTTAAATTACCCTTAAAGTTATAGTCAAACAATATACCAGCAGTTTGTAAGTTGTAGTCTATAAATTTTGTGCATGTCCATCAAAAAGATTTCTTCTCTTCCTGTAGAACTTAAAAGCATGAATTGAAATGTAAAAATAACGTTTTTGTCAATAAAACTGGACATGTTTAGTTCTGCTAGGTATGTAAACCTACACCAGACCTTTTCTAAAGGATTTCATAAACCCCAAAAAACTCTATAGGTTATATTCTGTTCTTTTTCCCCATCTTGACAACTATATATCTGATCCACATCCTTTTTATTTGTCCTGTTGCTGGAGCCCTGGATAAGTGCAGTGGCTCTGCTGGAAAATATCTGGTCCTTACCTTGATATCATCCGGCCAGCCGTCCTCCTCCCTCTTGTCTTTGACTCTGCATTGGATCAGCTCCAGTGTTTCCTCCCTTGTAGGCCGCGGGCCTTTGAGCTCCCCTGCTGCGTCATGAGCACTGTGATCCAGTGTGGATCCAAAGCTCTTGGGCAAGGTGTTGCTGCGGGGCCGAGTCTGAGGGCCGAGCTCGGTCTCTGCACGGTGTTTGGCATCTGGGGAAGGATGAACACATGACGTTGAGGAGAGAGGAAAGAAATAAGGGCAGGGATAGAGAGAGAGGGAGAGACGTAGAAAACAGAGAAAGTCAGTTAAGGCATGCAGGAATTTATCCGTCACGATTACAATTAACCCATCAGAAATAAGGAGAAAGAAGACAGTGTGACAACAACATACAAAGCCAAAGACAGAGAGCAAACTTTTTCCAGACAGTAAAATCACTAAATTCAAAAGGCCCTGATGGCTGTAAAGGTGAAACACTTCTGCACCTTCAGCACCGCAGCATTCTTGTTTAAAGAACCGATACCAGCAGTTAGACATGTTTTTTTGCAGTTTGCCAACATTTTTAACATGTCAGAGACCCAAAATGTCTGGCAAAAAAGAGAGCTTGTTTTGTATTTTGAAATCAGAACCATAAATGTGTAATTTCATCATGATGCTTCACACTTCTCACCACCTCTCCATTAATTATCCCATGCCAACAAGCTGTTTCAGCAGACACCGAAACAAGGAAGCAAGATGCTCTCACAAAGCCGCCTCGCTGTGACTGTCAGTAGTGTTTGAGATGTCTACTTACTGAGGGGTTTGTACTTACTGAGGTGAAACGGTCTAGAGCTGAGTAGGCCTGAGTAGGGGTGGAGCGGGGGGGTGAGTATGTGATGGGGAGGTGAGCAGATAGAGGAGGAGGAGGAGGAGGAAGGGGAGGAGGGAGCATGGTGGCATCTGTGTGAATGGATCAAAGCCTGGTGCCTCAACGTGCTTCTGGGCAAAAGGTGGTGCTGGCGTCCTGGTTGGCCGATCAGTCAATCAATCAATCAATGGGTCGTTGGGCAGTAGGAGGAAGGAGGAAAGTGAAGAGCGGATTCTCACATTATTGATTTCAGTTTTGATTTGAAACAGTGACAAATGTTTTGGCCGCTGCGTTACTCCATAAAGGAGAGCCGGCACCTCACAGGAAGGAGGTGGACGGGCGTCCTGCAGGGTTCGTTCAGTGTGGTGAAACAACGGGAGGAGAAACATCCGCCGGCAGAAAAGAATTTCTATACATTTTATATTTTAATATCTGATTTTGGACATGCTGACTGGCAGCCAAACCAAAAGCTTCTGCAACCACAGTTTGGGATTTCTGACCAAATATTTTCAAATACTTCCTTTGTGTGTTTTCCGCTGCTTCACCTGACTGAACTCACCCTGCAGGTAATGAATGTGGGTTCACAAGGACGCACCAGCACACTGTAGGGTGGGAGCCACGCATGTGAGAGCCACGTTGACCCTGAGCACGTGCATGTCTGCGTATGTCTGTCAGACCAGCATACATGCCATGTTGTCACAAAAAGTCAAAGGTTGAAAGTGGGGTCAAAATGTCCAGCACAGAACAGGATGGCATACAGACACTCTAACCCCGTCAAGCACACATGAATGCATGCCGACAGCAAAACGTAGTTGTACCTTTAATCTGCCTGCGGATCTTGGTCAAGTCAGTCATCCATTTGAGGACCTTGGGGTTAGCTGCCTTATCTGCATGAGAAGGCTGCAGAGAGAAGAGGGGGGACACACAGAGACCAAGAGTTGGCATTTCACCGAAAACATCAACAACAGCTAAGACACAAATACAAAATTACATTTTCAGAATGTGTGACAGTGTAAGCAATTAAACAATGTGTTGGTGTTTCTGATGCAGAGGAAGATGACTGTTTGCTATAACAGCCTGAAGAAAGCAATAACTGACTGGCTCCTGCAGTTTTTTCTTCTTCTTTTTTTTAAATTACTACCTAAAAAAACCATTAAAGTTCTGATTTTACCTTGTAGTTTCTCTCCTTCTCAAACTGCTCTTCAAACTGTTTGATTTTCTTCTTCAGATGCTGAAGCTTTTTGGTGAGCTGGTGCATCACCGAATCTCCTCCTCTCATCGCCTCTTTGGAACCAAACGATGCTCGCCTGGGCCTGAGGATAAATAGTAGACTGGTACTTGATGGCTCTTTTTGACTCCAGCTCAGCCCTTAAAGGGCTTTTTACTACAAGCCACTTTCACACACACTCTAGCCCCTGAGCCACAGCGACCCCCCCCAGCATGACAGAACTACCAAAAAAGAAAAACAACCCAAAAAAACCCTTCGGGTCTCAGACCAAAGATAACGATTTGTGGGTGTCATTATAACCATTAAACCCTCCCAAAACACCAGTCTTACAGTGAATAAGCTACACATCATACCTATGTACTTTGGTGGGTGAAGTGGCGTCCAGATCCTGCTGGAGAAATCTCTGGGCACCGTGCACACCAAAATCAAGAAAGCGCCGTGCCAGCAGGTGAGGGTGGGAGCGGGAAGAGGAAGGGGAGTCATCCTGCCCTCCCTCTCCCTGTTCCTCTTCACCACCCTCCTCCAGGGGGAGTGGAGGGAGAGGAACCATGCGACCGGCCAGCGGGGAGAGCTGTGCCTCTCCGCTCTCGTTGTCATCCTGCCAGGATTTAAAAGCTGGGACGGGGTCTGGAGAAGACGGAAAGAAATAAAGAGAGGAATCAAGCCAAGTAAAAAGAGGACAAGAAGGAAGGGAGAGGCCAGATGATTAATCCCTCTCTAGCAAGTGCATGAGAGAGAGAGAGGTGTTATACATATCATGATGGACAGATATGTACAGCAACATTTTATTTTGTTTACTTCCATACCTGCTGACTCACGCTAAGCCTGATTACCGGTGTATTTACAGTCAGTGCTATGCTGCCAAGTTGAATCGAGGAGGAAGAGAGAGTGTAGGAGGGGTCGTGACCAATAAGAGCAGCAGAATCAAAGTGTAAATTAAAAAAGTAAGAGGGAAGAGTGAAGAAAGAAAAAACAAGTTCGCCTGCTATCTCATGAAATCTGATGGAGGGAAGAATGTTACAGGGAAGGATTTATCACGATCAGCGTCACCACGCGCACATTTGAAAAGCCGAGGCTATTTTAATTATATTTTAATATAGTTTCTTTTATTGTTGTCACCCGTGACCACCATTAAAAACAATAACAAGGACGAGTGAAAGGAGGGAGGGGTAGACTGGTGAATGGGCGCTTATGAAATGACTTACCTTGGCCTTCCTTTTGCAGATGCATCAATGAGAAGTCGATGGGAGGGAGGTGGAGATGGGAGGGGGGTGACGCTGTTTGGATGGACGGAGGAGAAGTAGAAGGACGAGGAGGAAGAGGGACAGGGAGAGAGATAGCACAGAAGAGGAGCAGTGAGGTCATTCATAACTTCACTCACCAGCATTCATCCAATGTGTGTTGTGTTTAATTGCAAACAAATGCCACCAACGTCAGTTTTTCATCACTTATATGAGAGAATTTATCCAACTGAGCAGGTTTGAATTGAGATCTCAGCGACATATTTAAGCTTAGAGTAAAAATATTCCATAATTTTTATATTTAAGTAAGAGTAATTCATACAACAATCTAAATGAAATTAACTTTTCCCATTATGTCACTTTTATTAGATAAAATAAATTAATTTAAAGTTTTAAAAGTCTGTTCCTCTGCATAACTTCTCCAATGCCACTTTAATTTTCTATGAATATTTATGCTGCACTGAGCAAGCTGGAATTCCCAGGATATGATGGAACTCACCTTCCCATTGGTTGTTGGGAAAAAGCTGGAGGTGGGAGGAGTCTGGTTGGCATGGTGACAGGTGGTTCCTGTTGGGCTGGCTGGTGTTGGCGTTGTGATCACAGCAACATGAACTGGAGTCCTGGAGGAGTAAAAAAAAATAAAATCAATAAGAGATAAAAGAAATAAGGAAAATGGACCAAATAACTGAAGGTAAATTTGCAAGTGTTTGAAGGAATGTTGGCCTAAGGTGTTTTTCAGACCAGCACCTTTGTAACCAATTTCACCTAGCAACTTCCAGCAACCACTTGCCAACAAATCAGGGAATAAACATTTTCCCCCAGCATCTGCTGGTTTCCATGGGGTCACTGACTGCTCTGTAGGCCCGTGTAATTAAGGCCTTAACAGATACTTAAAAGCTTTACTGTGAAGGTCCAAGCCAGTGGATGACATAACCATGGCTGTAGCCATTGTTTATATACAGTCTATGAAAGGTGTACATTTCCACATCCTGTCACTTACACAGCTTATGGTGACAGTGTGCTCCATCGTCACAAGAGGCTGATTGTCCTGCCTGAAAATGAAGATTAGAATGAAATAAAATTAGATAAACACTCAAAATGAAACCATAAAGGAGATAAACACATTAACACTCCACCAGGGGATGTACGTTTTCAGTACTCTTTGGTCCAATAACAAGAAGTACTAATATGGTACCCCTGTACAGACTCATCTGGATAAGTGTACTTTTATAAAAGCTGTCCAATCATATCACTCTCACCATATTTAGTCTTCCTGAAACCTTGCCTGGATAACAGCTGACGAAGAGTCACACCACAGTCACACAACAAAGAAATCTTTCCGCTGCACGAATAATTCGACGAGGAAAAAAACTCACAAAGCTGTAACCAAAATCAGTGCTTTGTGTAGTCAGTATTTTGCCTGTTTTAAATAAATAGGTGTGAAGCAGCATTTGTCAGTTTTAACACTGCATGCCACATTGATGGCGGTGTACTCACTACAGCTGTTAACAACAAGCTGGGGGTGTAATATCATCATATGACATGTAAAGATACACAAGAAGGAAGCAAAAGTGAATAAGTGTTGGGAGTGAGAGAGACTGAGATAAAGATGCGTTTCAGATGCAGCATAAAATGTGAGCTCTGGTTGAAACAGCGTGTCAAAGCAATTTGCAGAAGGCAAGTGTCTGATCAGCACGGCAACACTGCTGCCTCTCGTTTGCTTTGCATCGAAACTAAACTCTGAGGGTAAATCCAGGCAGCTGGTGTTTGTGAAGTAAACAGCTCACCTGGCAGTGTTTAAGTTGTTCTTTGCATCGGTGACAGACTCTGCATCCAGGTCCATTCCTGAGCTCTCCTCCAGGGTGGGGACAGAGTCCAGTGAATTCTGGAGGAAAAAAGACAGGACAGCAAGATGTTCTGTTTAACTTAAACAGGAATAAGCAGAGCAAGAGACAGGAATGGGCAAGAACACAAACTGAGCTACACACTGGAGTCTAACAGAAATAAGTAAAACACTGCAACACAGAGATGTAGCACTCCAACAGATCAAATGTTCACAAAATACCCAGAATACAGTGAGGTAATCATAAATGCATTAAATAAAGCTCTTTCACCTTAAATAGTTAAGAATTTAATGCTCCTTAAAAATTAGAGGTTAAAAATGCCTCTGCTCCACTTCAACAACTCTGTAAACCTTGAAAAAGTTACTGGACTTCTTGAAGTTTGTGAGGCTTTTCAGTCCTGAAAACAAAAGGTGGAGAGTCCCACGTATTTAACATGGGGGTTGTTCTCTTTGGAGGTGGTTTGGAGAGTCGTTGACCCAGTATTAATCACGTCATGTGCATTGTCACGAGCCAAGGTGGGAAAAAAGGTGTGGCTTAATACCATCAGGGAAGTTAAGGGTGAAACTACTGTGAAACCTTGCCCCACCCTATCATGTGACCTACTGACTCACATCTGAGGTAAGTTGTGAGTGAGATTTGAAAAACCTGGGAAGGGTTCTCAAGGCAGGTTGGCTTTTGGCTCAGCTAAATACGTTTTTTAGGGTTTTCCACTAGCTGGTAATAACGGGTACCACTTCTTTAGTACCTACTCAGCTTCCGAGCAGTCTGAGGCGAAAACGTGACATTAACAGACCGCATGCCACCGATTGGCTAGTCAGTGGCATCACTCGATGAGTCATGAGAGCGACATGCATTTTTGTGTCAGATACAGAAGATGTCACAGGACGTTGCTATAACAACCTCATGCACATAAGTTGGTAATCAATTGTAATGGAAAATGACTGAAACCAAGCTGAGTAGGCGCTACAGGAAAAGGAAGAAAAAGCTACCATTTCTGTTCATAGATCTTTTTCATTTACTCCTCTTTCAAGCCATCTGTCTTTTCAGTCCAGAATGTGAACATTGGCATCGTTGAAAGAGAGTTTGGGAGTTTTGGATGAGAATGAAATGTCTTCACAAGCTTAAAGACGTCCAGATACCTTCTGTTTCCCCCCCTCAAGTTTCTAAGACTAGCATCACCTGAATGACTGAGAACCTATACAGACGACTCTGTAGGAACACAAAAGTCCTCATCATAAATGAGAAGACATTTCACAGCGTGTATGTTATGTGGACATACACATATTGAACTCATTGTTAATAGCACATGGCACAACTATACAACTTTTTAAACATAAAACCAGTGTAAATACATGCATGTCTGTGATGATGTAGTACAGTGGAGCAGCTGTCATTCTTTGGCTCTTGGCTGATCTATTTAAGGACTTGGATCAAGATTATTGTTTCTGTGACAGCTTCTCCTCCAGCCGTGGCTCTCATCTCCCTGCCTACCATGTTGTCTCCTCCTCACCCCTCCATCTGGAAGCTAACATGGTTCTTGGGATAAAAGCCAGTAAGGCTGAATGGGGGGCACTAGTAACAGGGTTTTGATTTCCAATGAGACAGCTTCAATAAAAATGTATGTGATGTGCACAGGAATACAAAGAATATGTGCCGTGTATGTCTGCCTAAAACTAGATATTGAAAATAAAGAGAAACATTACTACTCTTCAGAATGTGTTAAACAGATAATGCATCTCAAAGCATCATCATCTGGATAATAATTTTATCAGTTCGTATCTATTCTTACCAAAATGTGAAGAAAGCAAGGTCAAGAATTTCCAAAGCCCTTGAAAGTAGCTCCTTGTTTTTTAATATAGCATCCTGGCATATGATAGGTATAAAAAGTGGCAAATGTGTTCGCCAAACCTTGAGAAAGAAGCTACTCAGCACTTTTTCCAAGTACAAAATGACCTTATTAACATTTAGTTATGACTAAATGTGTCTGCGTGTTTGCATTTGTTAAACAACCCTCTTGTTTCTTGCTTTCCCAGTAAATTTCCAGCTATTGTAGCGATCAGAGCAGAACAAAGATGGGCCTGTGCTGATAATATCAAACACATTTCGCCTTGGAATGAAGCGACACACTGAGATGGGAAGGAGGTTAGCTATGGGAAGCATGCTCTGAGCCCACACAGCAGCTTGCTACGATTTTCTTTTGTGTCTTATCATCTGATGTCACTTTCTGTTTGAACACAGGGGAGCTGCTGTTCGGCCAATGTTACAGTAACAGGCAGCGCGCGCAACTAAAACAAAGATTCCCTTTCTGGTTATCACGTCATGACGTCCCCCCACTGACCTGCGCTTCTCGCTGATTTTGTTGGATGTGCTGCTCAGGCTGTGTGAGTGGGGTACCCCCTTCTGTGTCGCAGGCACTGTCTTCAGGGTCAGTTTGTTGCTCCTCGTCTCCATCACAGCCCTGGTCTGCAGGCTCACTGGGACTCTCCCTAACATATCACAATGGAAAGATTAATAAAGCAATGAAAGTACCCTTATTTAAATATAAATTCATAACTTGTATCCAGGGGAATGCTATGCAAAGTAGCATAATGCTAAAGTAACCTCTAAATGTGTTTATCTGTAACGTGAACCATCTGGCTGGCTTTGTGCCTTTGTACATGAGATTTGCTATCTTGGAAATGCTTCTTTAGAGTCATCTGATGCCACTTTAAAACACTGAGCAATCATGTTTGTACCAACAGGTGCAACTACAAAGTGCAACAGACATTTAATTCATGCGTGCATAGAAACTTTGTGGTTTCAGGTCTGCCTGTGTTGCACTCTCACCCCTGGCTGTCGTACCTGCTGAGGTCTTGGTCGATGGAGTTTTTCAGATCAAAGAAGTGCTGCTCCACTGCAGCCCTGATGGTCCGCTGAATAATACTGGGAAACAAAGCAGAAATACAAGTTAAAATGATGTTTAACACTAACCACTGTCCAAAGAGTTCAGACTACCTTTAAAGAGGATAAGCAGAGTTTCCAAGCTTTACATAACTAATTTGCATGAGATCCAGTGACCATGTTTTTTTCCTGTTCATTCAGTGCAACAACTCCACAGAAAAACAAAAATAGATAACCTGAAAATAACATTATCCACCTGAAGTATCCACATAAAACGAGCCACAGCAATAATCCAAACACCCAAGATGCTGGGCATGTTTCTCTGACTTCTATCGAGCAGAGAAAAAGTCTGTGACGTCAACAACTGTTTTGATAACCAAAACGAAAATACTTCAACCATGTTGCAAATAGTCAAAGCTGGAGACCGATAAGTTCCATCTGTCGTCCACCTGCCAGAATCATGCGCACTATTTAGGCTTGTGTATGTATTTATTTCTGAACTGCAGTAGGACACGATGTATCAAAAACCTAAAAAGATAAAAACTGATTTGCAGAGTAACAACTACCCAACATTACAGCACTACCATCACTATTTTTTTAATCCTTCAGTTAAACATGTTTTTTTTAGTGATTAGTATACATGCTTTAAAAACGCTCACATAATGCCTAAAACTGTTGACATCAACATGACATCCTTAGTTCAGTTACACTGACGAGGTTAGAGGGCTGTTTTTCCAGATTTAATTAAGATGTTTGTTTTTAGCACTACCTCTGTGTCTGGAACCTCTGCTGATCAATTAACAGATAAATGGCATTTATATGTTCATCTTTATATAGTAATTAGGTACATATAAGAGACATTTATTGAAGTTTAAGAGTGAATAATATTCATCATTTTCACTCAGTGCTTTTCCCCCCCTTCTGAGCTATTTAACAAGTCCTTATTAAGCCAATGGTGCGGCCCTGGTCTAAAAGGATTAATATGGAGTCAGGGAGAAAAAAAGAGGGGATGTTAGAGCCTATAAAAGGTAACATCGGCAGTCACACGCTGACCTTTTCTGCACCGACATGCAACGCCTGATCCACCGGCTCTACTGAGATTCTATCTATCTGGCTTCAATTACTGGACCATGTTTGTTTGATCATAATGTATTCCTCCCTCATTTACTCTGGCTTCATGCAGTCTGTGAGTTTTGTCACTGTTCCAGCTTAGACGGCAGCAGAGCCTAAGTTGAATGGGAAAAGACCCAACTCCCCCATACCAACTGTTCACTCACTTCATCTGCTTTCATCACGTGTTATTCCAACTTTTCCTCTATTTTTCTATCATATAACTTCTGCTCCTTAAGCTGATCCTCAAAGTAAATGTCCAGACAGTGACACCAAGTTGTCCCAGGTACTGTAGATACGCATGAATTTAACACATCGAGTACCTGATGCTGGAAAAATAGCTGTAGGGGATTTTCTGCTATGTCCATTTAAGGCAGAAACTCATAAAGCTACTGAGCTGAGATAAATGAAATGTAGGTGTCAATATATGAACACATACACTCAAACTTCGCCTCCACCTCCAGGAAGCTCTACAATAATAACTACACTGCACATCACACACAAACAGCCACTTCCAGAAATAAACACATAAGCAGTAAAAGATGATGCACTTGCACTCTTTCCTACTTACATAGACACAGAAAGAAGCACTTACACTCACACAGCGTCCAAATTTTTACCTCCCAACAGGGAAACTCGGTGGGACCTGCAGGGTCCCTCTTTTTAAATTTAAGGGAAACTTTTTTTTATTGGCATGTGCGTTATGAAAATAGATTAAACTGCTTTTTTAAAATCTGCACAGCAAAAAACTGTCTCCCCATCTCCATCATCATGTGTTTCTTCTTCTTTTAAAACCATCTTTACTATTTTCTGTCAAATTGGTGGGCAGCTGAACATGTGACAATTTAAACTCCTTTGACTGCTGGTAGTGAATTCCAGCTTTTATGTTTAATTCCTCATTGTTTAAGTCTAATAAGTAAACCCACATTAAAGCGCTGTACAAAGAGAAATAATTGTATTCTGCGTCCATGCTGAGCAGCGTCGAAGAGACGGCCTGACTGTCATGTGATTGCAGTTCGTGTCCTTGAGACCGTCAAAGTGCCACGCCATGCAAAACGCTTTACTTTAAGCTTCCTAATCAAAACACAAGGCCGGCTCTCCTCCTTCCTGCTCGTCTCTTCCTCTAAACCTTGTACAGTTTTTAAAACTCACTTGTCTCAGCAGCGGCTGCACATCAATCTCGATTTCTATTATTTTATTCGCCTCTTGAGAAAACGCTATTTGACTGCCTCATCACGCTTAACATATAATATGGCTCTGTCTTTCTCTTATTGATTATTTGCAGTTTCATTAATATTATATTCTAACATGAAATGCCTTTGCGGGATATAATATTAAGAATTATTGAGTACATATTTTATTACAGCTTATGATGTTTATGATAAGTTGTTGTGATATAATGCGTATGTTAGCGTGAGTTTATGTCTAAGTATGCCATTGAGAGTGTGTGTGAATATGTGGAGACTTACTCAGCAGAGTCAGCAGGCAGGATGGATATAGGGGAGAGGTGGGAGCTGTAGAGCCAGAGAGAGGAAAAGCACAACAAGGTTAGAACATCACGCACTCCTCGACTCCTGTCCCGCACTGACCTTGGAGGAGGCGGGTGTCGAGCCGCAAGAGTCAAAACAGGGAAGAAGAATGTTAGCAATGCTGTTAACAATGAGTATGTCTGTGTATTCTATACGTGCATTAGTGAGACAGAGCAGGGATCGAGCACTGAGGTAGTAGAGGTGAAATCAATGAAAAACATGTAAAAATTAGCACAGTGATGTCTGAGATGCCCTGAAATGACAATTTCAGCAAATGTATCACGCGCACAGTTTTAGTCAGTGGCGCCACTCTGAGTGGGCAGATTGTTATTTAGGCTACAGAGCTCTGCTTGACCCTGCTGATCAGATAGACAGTTGTGTATGTAATGTCATACTTGTTCTTCCATAAGCAGGGAAGTGTGTGCGTGTGCATGTGTACACGGCATGAAACAAGAAGTTGGCTGTGATGTGTCTCATCACTTGATTCACAAACACACCCACTGACAGGCACGCCAGGATTTATATAACTAACACACACACACACACACACCTACCTAAGACGTGTCGGTGCTCTTGGACTTAATGCGAACGACCTTCTGCTGTGTGTGTGTGTGTGTGTGTGTGTGTGTGTGTGTGTGTGTGTGTGTGTGTGTGTGTGTGTGTGTGTGTGTGTCAGTCAAGGGGGCAAACTCGACTCATTAGAAAAACAACAGCTGACGTTATGCAAGCCTTTCATGTGTATGTGTGTTCTGGGTCTGTCTCTCACACACACACACACACACACACACACACACACACACACACACACACACGCACTTTTAACGCTACAAGAAGTGCTCAGGTTGATCGATAATGACTGAATTATTAATGGCAGATAGGAAACCATAATGCCCTCTCTTTATTCTTCTCCTTCTTGCTACTTTCCCTCTCTTTTCTTTCTCTGGGGTGTTTGTCTTCCATTAGCTATGTTTTAAATCAAATCTGCTTCTGTTTATCACTCTATTGTTTCTTTTCATTCATGCTCACTCAACCCCAAAAAGCCTTTTTAGTTTCATTACTGCATCTCTTGAGCTCTCCTTTCTCTTCCGCTTTGCTTCTTTTTTTTTCCATCTTACTGACTATGAAGGCAGCAAACATCCGACATTCCCTTCCTGAGAATGTAGCCTTGATCATGAGTGAGTGTGAAGGCAGGACAGACAAAAAGGAAGGCGCTCGTATTGCAGAGACCTAACAATGAGTCAACCAGAACACACACACACACACACACACACACACACACACACACACACACACACACACACACACACACACACACACACACACACACACACACACACACACACACACACACACAGCTTTGCTTCAAGTAGTTGGATTAGAGCAGCTCCTAAAGCCTCGACGGCAGACACAGATAAGCCCTTAATAACATTTTAAGGAACCACACCTTTTACGGCTATTTGTTGGCATTAATACTCTAAACCCTTTGTTAGTGACCAAAGTATAAATAGTTCAACTTACATTTAGTCTCTACATATATGATGACCACTAAACTTTGTATTATTCAAACAGATTATGACAGATTTTTTTGATTTTACTAACTGCATTATTATCTACGTCTTAAAGGTGCAGAGATGAGCGCGTCAGAGTAAAAGGGATGCTTGCCAGAATCACTCAGATCGCATCAGGTTAATCTGCTGCCTCCTCCCTGGATCCCTCTGCTAGAAACATCTCTCCCGCAGCAGGGTCAGTGGACACAGTCCAACTTACACACCACCACAATTAGCACTCTTGTGTAAACTTTGTAGTCTTGGTTATAGTAATCATCACAACTCAGCTCTTAACTTGATATAAATCAATATCAATAAATCAATATAAATAAAAAACTATCATGTACGTTTGGCCATTTTTCTCCAGTTGGATTACATGGGTTTCCATTTGTGAAGAGCAATATTTATACATTCATAACATATTTACTGCTGATTTACCACCAAAGGATTATCTCAGTCAGCACTGCCACGGTCTAAACACGACTGTTATTTCCATCTGTGTTGAAAGCTATCCTTCCATTTGCTGCTGTGCGTGCTGCTGAGGTAATTCAATCATTATTCAACAAAGCTGTTTTAAAAAATATCTCCTATTGGCTTTCAGTAATGGAGAAAAACTTGTAAGATTTAATATTATCTCGCAATCACACATTTTATACTTGCAGCACGGGGCGTGACCTTCAGGTATTAGGAGATAAAATCATTGAGAAATGTGGATGAAATGTGCAGTATTTACTCGACTCTATTTTGAGTTTGTGCAATTATCTGAAATCTAAAACATTACAGTACCCTGTGTGTATCACAAATTTAGGACACCGGTATCAGTTTTGCACAGATAAGAGCATGAACTGCAGAGGTGAACCACTGTGCTGTGTATTAGCGCCATCAAGTCAGCTGACTGGTGACTAAACAGCTAAAAGATTGTGGGTTACTGCAAAGTAGAGCAGAGGGACTTTGTATTATCAGTGATGACACTAAAGAATAAAATAACTAATCAATTACCCACTTTTATTATTTTCAATGGTTCTTCTGATGCAAAGGCAAGAATATACGAGTGTGTGCGCGCGTAAGGTAAGTTAGAGGTGAGATATGATTTTAAAGATGTGCTGTTGTCAGCAAACCTGACTCGGCTCTGCTCTGGCTGGGAGGTAATAGTGACTGCAGCAGCCCCCGCACACACACACATACATATATATTTATAAACCAGCATGTTCAACAAAACATAGCTCACTGCTTAAGCTCGTTACCCACTTCGGACATAAATACACCTTGCCTGCATAAGCCTTTCCTTCCTTAGCACAACCTGAAACACACACTCACTTGCCCACTCTTCTTCATAAGCATCATCTTACATCTCATAAACAGCTCTCCTGGCTGCGTCTGAAACTGTAAACATTTATAGTCCTTCGTGGAAGCGCCAAAAATCCGTCACAGATGTTTGTATTCAGATCGCAACCTAAACACAGACCAGGTCAAAGATGTAACATCTGTTTGTTTCACTGCCTCCATGATGCTCATTTGTTTCCTTCCATCATTTGCTTTGCGCAGCTCAGATTCATTCATTTTCTCTTAATTGTCCCGCAGCAGTTTGGCCATCAGAGAATACTGATTTGATTTTGGTTAAGTTGGCCCAACAAATCCTCCTCATTCCACCATTCACCAGTCACGAGGAACTGATGCAACATTGTTGAGAGCTTGCACATTTACAGATACCCTCACTGTTTTGATTATTTTACATCTAACTATGCATTATATATATTTTTCCATATTGATGGTTTAATTCACATTCTTTTCCATGTCAGAAAAAGCCAAAAATGAATCAATGATTATTTTCTTGCTAAATAGATTTGCTTGTAAAATGTGAGGTAACAGCATTAAAAAGAAAAAGCTCAAGGTCACATCTTCTAATTGCTAATCATTAGCTGAACGGCATCAAAATCCTTACATCTGAGCAGAAGGAAACAGGGGTTTGGCATTTGGCACATCAAGACTTGTTTTACTTTAATCAGTTAGCAAAATTTCTGTCGATAAACTTCCACACGCCTAATTACTCCCTACTAACTTGCCTTTTCTTTCCTTCTATGGTGCAAAAAGTGCTGACACACTGTCATCATGCACTCTTGTGTCATTTATATTCAGATTACATAACTTAAAAAAATCTGCTGTCAAGTATATACTTCCTCTGGACTCCTATACAGCTCCTCTTTCTTCTCTCTGGTAAATAAAGACTGAGCAACAAGCACAAACTATCTTCCTTCCCCTCCAGTTTTCCATGTACAATGATGTTTTAAATTCCTAACATTTCCACCAATTCATACCTAAATCAAAACTTCAACTATTCTTCCTGCTGCTTCTTACAGTCATTTTCCCTCAAACAATCAGGGAACGATCACAACGATCACAACGATCCACTTTTCCCCACCTCTTCTCTTTATTCACTTCATCAATCATCCAACCACATATTTGCTTTCTCCTTCATCCATCTATTCATCCATGAAATCTTTCATTCCAGTCAGACTACAGGAGTTACATAACCCCTGATGTTTACCTCTGCAGCAGAATGTCACAGGCCATTCTCATTTTCCCAGCTGTGTTTCCTCTCACTGTGATCTACTCTTTTTGTTTAGCTTTGGGGTTTTTATGCCACTGGATCAAGCCGGTAGGCGGTTCAGTTTCTGTCAGTTTCTCTGTTGAGTATCTTCTTTCTCGTCTTTCCACTGTACTCAGCAAGCCAACCTGTAGGTTATTGAAGTCCAGTGTGAGAAGCGAGCTTGACTTTTAGCCAAACTCTGCACGATCTCTGTGTTTCTCTTCTTTTTGCCTGTTAACCAATTGACACATCTCCTGTAGCAGCAGTATCCAGCTGTTAAGCTTGTTCTTCCTGAACCCTCAGTTTTTCCTTCCTTCTTCGAGTACCTGGCAGGTCTGTAGATCAACCTTGTATTCAGAGGTTATCCCAATTGAGCACTTTGAGGTGTCAGCGTCAGTACAAGCAGGTCTAGCAACAGAGCCACGGTGTCAGCAGGGTGCATGCTGTAGCGTCCTCTAAAACGGTGTGTGTCTTGAATTTATGAACAAGTGTGGATGTGTGTGTGTGTGAGTGAGTGAGGTTGCCTCACTCTGCACTCTGTCTCCAAAAGTGCTGCAGTAAATATCCAGAGCTCTGCTCAAATATATGAGCTTCTGATGTAACCAGGCAACAACCCCAGGAGGACCAATGGGATGGGAGGGGCTGAATTTGAGACCCAATTGTAAAGAGGGAAGAGGGAGGGAAAGCTATGTGGGCCAATCTTACGGCAGAAACTGGGAAGAGGGTTGATTTTTTTTGTCCACTCAGTGCCGAGTATGAACTCAGCAGTTTACAGTCAGCCCCGTGGGCTGTGTAATGGTGCGCACGCACAGACAAGATGCACACAAACTAACAGATGCCTGTGTCTTTTAAAACACCCTGTATGAGCTTTTTCCAAAAGAGAAGAATTAAAACATTTAGAAAATACAGACTAAGAAGGCACAGAAACAGTGTACGAAAGAAAAAGGGTGTGAAGGAACAAAGAGGCCAAAATATTTATACCAGTCAAAGAAGGAAGAGTTAAAAAGGAACAAAAGAGAGAACAAGTATGACACAAATGGACTAAAGGTGAAGACTCCTATCAGTGTGCTGATTCATTGCCTACAAATATCCCTGATAATCATGACTCAGACAAAGCAAGTAAAACTGAATGGGAACCGCTTCGATCAGAAATCCTAAAGAAACTTCTGTGGGTTCCCTCAAAAGAGAAGTAATAAAGACAAAAATATCCACTCGCCGATCAGCCAAACTAAACTGACAAAGTCAAAAATCTAAGAATTTTCCTGGATGGCTTTATCGGTTTTAGTTTTCTTTCTTTTAGTCTATTTTTTAGTTCAGTTAACTAAAATGTGTTTTTTCCTTATTTTGTTAATATTTTTGTTATCTATAATTACCATGGTTGTATATATTAAGTTATTAAGCTTTTTTAAAAGATGTATATTGAAGTTTTAGAGAACTTTCGAGTCTCGTAGTAAGAGCGGAGAAGGAAAACAATAGACTAAAACCATTATAGCCCCTGAGATTTAGAGGCACAGCGCTCACTAAGCATGACCTCAGCAGAAAGACAAAAATCATGAATCATCCTGAGCAAACAGCTGCTGGGTAAAAGGCAATACTAAATACTAAATACAAGACTAGGTACATATTTTACAAAAAAGAAAACCAAATACTGATTTTGTCTGTTTAAGCAAAACGTACCTACAAAAGTAACTACACTTAAAAAATAAGCATTTTCCATTTGGGAGCTTCAGTGTGACTATGAACACAGTGTGTTTATATCAGACAGTGTGCCTCTGTTCTTCTGTTCTGGACAAACTGTAAGGTGAAGCTTCTGGAAGTTTCCATAAAGAACAGTGAAAGTTAAAAGTTGATGATTTTACAGTTGCACAAGCAAAATTTAACCCTCACATACAGCAACTAGGAGAAGTTTGATCCAAATTTTTGTTTTCTGTATGATTTTTTAAAAGGAAGTTTCGACATATTAGATCTGTATTGACACTTTGTGTTCTGTGCTTATGATTCAACTGATCCTTCAATTAGTTAGCACAACTTCAATGATTACAGTTTGGATAAATTCTTTAAAAACTTCACTTTAAACTTGACGACTGGGTATTATTATATATAACTCTAACCGCCGTCAATTTGAAGACCATGGACTTGCAGATTATTGACAGACTACAAAAATTTAAAAAACTTTTTCATGACCATCATAGATAAGAAATGTGCAATACACCAAATCCGCTCAGTGGTGTACAAATCCTGCTAGTTCCAAACTTCCTAAAGGACCCAACTTTAGATTCTGTTATTTCCATGTGGGATACACCTGTCTACACACAACGTTCCAGGAATCTCTCAAGGGAAGAAACAGACGAGGAGAATGTGTAAATGTTATGAAGCGTTCTTCATGAATCATTAACACTACTTTGACTTTCAGCCTGCCTGGTATTACCGCTGACTTTGGTGACGCCTAAACTAAAACTTTATCTTCTATTTATAACATACAGACACAACAGGGGCAGCATGTTGACAAAGAAGCTTCAGAGCCAATCAGAATAACTGTTTTATCTATTGTGATTTAGAAACGTGAGCACTCTTTGGAAAGATAGAACAGCTGTCCCCGAACTGTGGATGAGCACTGATAGCACGTCAATGAGCGGTACAATCTGGGTCAGCTGGTATATCATTTTACACACTGTGCCCGAAGCTACTGCCAAGGCCACAGTCTAGAAACAAAGGGCGAAAGGACCAGGAGACCTGTTTGAACATTATTAATGGGTTCACTGGGTTGTACTGACAACAATTCACCAAGCCATAAGAAACCAGTCCCATCAACTTAATGCAGTGATATAGAAACATATAATTAAAGCCAGAAACACACTGCTGCTGAATGGCATGTGTCAAAACAGCAGCTTCTAATGTTTTCTATGTATAATTAGAAACCCTGCTGTGACTAGTCACACAATGATGTGCGTGACATTTCACACAACTGCAATAACCCTTCACCTACACTTATAAACTTGGTAAGGTGTGGCTCTGCAGACTGGCTCTACAACTAAGAAATCAAAGTTCAAATGGTGGATGCACATGGGATTTTGTTGTCCCTCACAGACAGGTTATTTAACGTGGTCCGAGTCACACTTGGCCGTTGTTCGTGTCACTTGATGCACATCATATGCCATGTTGCAGTGCTGCTGTGGCTGTGTTTTCTCTCCTTTAGGTGTTTCAAGCTGAAGGCTTGTGTTATCGTTTCCAGCTCACTCTAATCTCTGTTCCATGAGTGTCACAGTGATATAGATGCATGGAGAGTGGAGCTGACAACAGCTGTGCAACAGCTTTCTGTCATTAAATTAACTGCAATGACAGTTTTGTTTAGCTCTATTTGATTGAGTTGTACATTTTTTTTATGTCTCCTATTACTTTCCCACTGCCTTGACCTGCTGATCCAGCCCCCTCCATGTTCCAGACCTCTTTGTTAGAGTAATCCTCTCGTGCTGAAGAAAACACACTATGACAGTGTTGACTAGTTCTGTGTATCCTTTTAAATGTTTTGATTATGTACTGATCCCTCACTTCCTGTGTGCATTACACTCCTTTTGCTATAGAAACATACATCACAATTTAAAAATGCTAAAGAAAGAAAAGAATCTAAAAACAACTTGGTCTGTGTGCATATCTACCTTTTTTCTTTTGGTGTCAGCTTTTGAAAATAAAGCAAACATGACCTATCCATATACAGTCCATGTACAGGTCACGCAGAGATCTTATAGCCAACATATTCGAGTAATGGTTACCTTAAGCATGGGCAGGGTGCAAGTAAGGAAAACCTAACGGAGAACAGCATCAACACATGTCAATACTTACTGAAGGGTTGTTATTTATAAAATTTCTGGAAGCAGACTGCAGAGCAGAGACAGCCCAGAACAGGTTTACCTTATCAATTTGTACCAGGAAGCAGCAAAGCCCTGGGAAGCAGAGCTAATTATGTGTTGGATTTGAACACAAAAATCCGCAATTATTTTTTTCGCTTTTGAAAAACAAGACAGGGTGGTTTGAATTGGGACATTTTCTCTCCTTTTTATACATGATGGGATTCTTTCAGCATTTGTGATAGATCGTGCTATCACAAGCTTTCAGCTCTGGATGAGGATATAAAACTAACCATGGTTTCTGTCTCTTTCTGTTCCTCATGTGCAGAGAGTTTAAAGGCCCTTTTACACTGTGCAAACTCGAGGGAAGAATTGTAAGGGGACTGTGGTACAATTTGTGCCTGTTAATCCAAAACAGTGGCTATGAATTACACCTGATAAGGACTCCAGCGGTCAGTTTGGAGATCATTTTGGACCAGTGCAATATGGCATAAAACGATACAGAATACACAACCAAGCTTTCAACATCCAATTCACACAGGTAAAAAAGTAAGTGACTGTTTGTCTCGATGCATGCTCAATCATCCAGGTAAGGAAATCCCCAAAAGCTGATTCTGTTCATCTGAACGATGGGTTTTCAGTTGGAGAAACAGTTCATCACTCATCCAAGTGACTTCTTCAGTCTCAGCTCACTGCAGGTTTCCCAAACATATAAACAGTTCCTTTGCACATTGCCCAAAACTAGGACCAGACCAACATAGATCAGTTTCATGATTATTAATATCCAAATTGTTGTGACCATTGACAGTTTGGTCAAAGCCAGTGTAGGTGACCCAGAAGGGACGAGGTCAGACATATATGTGTGCGTGCACATGAAAATTGTTGGCACAAATGGACAGAACAAGGCTCTCCAGCCTGGTATGGTGTCCCAGTGAGATATACGAATCATTTCCACAGTCACACAAAATAATCTCACGCGTGATTTTTATGTACACAGATGTAATCTGCTTCACACAGGTCAGTCACGCTAGACTGGTACGACGCTCTAAAAAGTAAAAAATTGAGGCCAACTTGTCTTCAAAGGTAAAATTGAAGACAAACGTTTGCTAATCTTTTTAAAATCTACTGTCAGGCTGACATTTTTCCTCCTGAGGTCTAGTATTGCATTATCACTTAGATTGAAAATCAATAAATCGTTCACAAGTAGGGACATTTCCCAGTTCTTATCTCACTGTGGCGCTTTTAGCTGCCTGAATCTCCATTCCCTCCATTAATCCATCGCTCTCCTCCCGCCTTTAGCCATAGACGTGCTTTCTAAGGGTGATGCTTCTCATGCTGCCAGGGTATTTCAGTGATCCCATGAAAAATACTTTCCACACATGGAGAGAGAACATAAGCAAGGGCAGAGAGGGAGGGAAGTAGTGATGGGGTAAGAAGAGAGATCAGAAGAGAAATTCCAGGGAATATATATATATAGATCTGAAATGAGTAGAGGCTGTTGGAATCTAAGGTGTGTGTGTGTGTGTTGGCTGTCAGAGTCTATTAAGAGGGCACAGCAACAGCCACAGAGGACAGCCTTCCCTGTCTGTCAAGTCTAGACAAACAACTGAGCCACCGTTAACGCTGAATCACTAGATGGGAACTTACCTTTTTGGAGCCTTGTCAAAGCATATGGCATATACATATATGGAACAGCAAGCTCAACTCAAAAAAAGGTTTGAGGACAAAAAAACAGCCCAACCTGATTTTCAACAAAAACATTTCTGTGTATTTTAACAGAAAATTAGACAAGTCTCCAAATCTGATGTTAAAACTTCATGTAGTTCTATAGAAACGACACTGTTTATCGTCCACATCTCGTTGTGTTCTACCTAGCAGTGCTTATCCTTAAATGGTTTAGGGAGTTAGGTTTGTAGTGGGATCACTGGTGTAATTATGTGGCAATGATAAATAGTTAAAATGGCTCATGGATCTGTCAGGAAGATCCTTTGGCAGAACTTTGCTAAGGCCCCAGAGAGGTCAGGACTGGCTCTGGATCAAGCACGTGGGTTAAATTAATAGACTCGACTGTAAGTGTTTCCAGCTTGCTTCCAAAAACGTGGTGGTTATAATCGTAGAAAACAAAAAACAAACCCATCCAATCATAACCAGTACCATCCTTAATGCTCAAATTCTAAACATTTATGCATTTAATTTAACAAGCCTATGAAAATGTCAACTCTGAAAACACAAAAATATATTTTTTTTCCACATAACCAGACTCGAGAGGACTAAATAGGACTAGGAATTTAAAAAAAAAAAGAAAAAAAAACAATCTCTAAATCTGTGCATTATTGAAATGGCTCTGCGGAGTACCCTGGATGCTCCATGGTCTACAAATACCACAGTAATCCCCCCCAGACCAGACAAGAGGTTAGTCGAGGTCAAAGGGATGATGGCTGCAGGCTAGCCACGGCTAACCGAGATTTAATACCAACTAAAATCAATCCCATGTGACTTCAGGATCAAAACCATCTGATGTGCATTGTTTAATTTAAAGAATTTACTGCATGTAATCCCCCCTTTGTTTTCACTGGCAGTCTGTGCACTGTGGTACAATAGCTGCAACCTTAAATCTTCCTCTAATAAAGCTCACATAAATATAAACACAGTCATGGAAAACATTTTGTATTGAACCACAAACAAAAAATTAACTGCTAATACCAAAGATACACACACTCATACTCCAACTTGATCCCTGCTGTCATTGCTGACCTTTTATACTATAACACAGTTAAATATGTTCACAGTGGGCTAAAATGGGACCACAGCACAAACAAGATATCATCCAGTTAACTTCAGAAGCATACACTGACCTAAATACATTGCAACTGCAAAAACACTAAATTGTCTATATTAGTACACATCAAAAGGGTCTGACTGAGAACATAAAACAGACTGCTTTCTTGTGTGGAGCAAACTAGAAGTAACTAATCTGTAGGCGTTACGATCCAGATGCTACAAATGTGCTGTAAAAGATGCCCATTTCTGCTAATATATAAATAAAAGAGGAACTGATATTTCACATGAAAGAAGCTATTTTCCACATGTAGGCATGCAGGTGTGCCTTGAAAGTTTGGCTTGTCTTTTGGTGCGCCTTGGGATTAAAATATTTGTCTTTTTAAAAATCACTGTTTCTAGGGCATCATAAAATGAAATAACTCGATGAGTGAATGAGCTATTGTTCCTACACTGAGAGTCCATTACAGACCAAACAAAATCTCTCTTAATCAGACTGAGACGAGCAGCTGATAAAATGACCACATTGCTAGTTGGCCTGAAGGGCTGTCGAAAAATAACACAGAACTGGAACGTCTTGGTTTTTAATCCAAGACATGTCATGCCCTTTATCACATGTCATATCCTCTGCCTAATATGACTCTGACACATCATGTGATCTAATAACAAAGACAGAGATGTGTGACCGCACCTGACTGCGGGGTTGTCATCGGTGTGCGTGCGTTGCGGTGAATCTGAGGCAGGGCCGTCCTCCCCGTCCTGAGGCAGCTCTTCACATTCTGCCTCACACTTCTCATCATCCAACAGCTCTGTGATCTGCAGACAGAAATATAAAAGGATGTAAATGAGGAGCACTACAAGCACTAAAACAATTAGATTTAAAAACAGGATTACATTACGGAACAACAAAGGTTACAGCACAGGTAACCACCTGTACTGCGGGTGTAGCATAATCCAGAAATGTTTATCAAAGCAGTTTCTTAAAGGGTAATGCGATGCATGTTTATTTTGCAATAAAGATTTCGGGTAGTAACGTGAAACTTTATTTATCTGTATCTCATGCTGAGTGGAAATATACACGCTGACATTAACCAGCCTCACGATGGAGTCCAATGAAGACGGCCAACTTCACTGTTAGGTTTACAGTTATAAGAATAGCATGTGAACATATCCTATATTTTTATTTTTCAGGGGCTTCCAGTGATTGCAGAGATAAAATCATTTCATATAAAGCTATATATACTCTGTGTTTGCAAGGCAGAACCAAGATGTTACCGTTTGTTCAATTAGATATCCAAATATAGACGACGCTAATGAGTAACACATTGACAGCACAGATGTAGTCTTCAGGAGGGAGGGAAAAAACATTTCTTTGACGGACAGATGGAGGGGGCGATGAGTGGACAAGAGAAACGAGAAGGAGGGAGAAGGACGGGAACGAGGGTTTAAATTCGGGCTTGAGGATGTATCATTTTCTCGTTGACGTAGCAATGTCCCGATGCATGATAGTCACATTCCAAGACTGTAATAAGGAGAAACCAGACCACAAGGTATGCAGCACGTGGAGCTTTGCTGTTTGATATAAAATAAATTAAAAATTAACAAGTGAATGCATTTTTCTTCTAAATGGCAGATACTCAACCTTTTTTAAATGTCAGACTGCATCCACAGCTGTAAACACACTGAGCACATAGTTGACATGTATGATACGTGTGGGTCTGTGTACTCTGCAAATATAGAAAGGTCACAGAAATGGGTCAAAAATTGATTATTAATATAGAAAAATAACCACCAGAAGACATTTTATTTAATTGCGGAGGTTTCTGGATGTTAACTCAACCATATCACACAAACTCTGTGAAAAACTGAACACGCAACACACACACCAGAAGGAAAAATCACCGTCTTGTTTTTCCTTTGACTCACAGAGAGCACATGTCCTATTGTAGGTGCAGGAAAATCCTTTGATTGGCCTGCACGAGCCACATATTCAAAGCTTTTACAGAGAAGGAAACAGGGTGATGGAAAAAGACGAGCTGATGCTGCGTGTTTCTAGTGCAACCTAAACTCGACAACAAACTATTGAGTTTCTTTTGCCGCAGCTCCGGTTTTAAGGCTAAGATCATGTAAGAAGGTGTGAATACGATGAGGAAAAGGTCAAGCGAGCGAGCCGAAGGGAAAGAAGAAGAGTGATAATGAATCTGCCAGTAAAAAGAAAGAAAGGGAGACGGGAAGGAGATGGATGTAGGAGAGAAGGTGGGAGGGGGAATAAATATGTTGACAGAAATAACTCATCATCATTCTGGTAGGTGACAGCATGTGAACAAGCTGTACTTTATGCTCCAGCTCAAGGATTTCTTTTGTTGATTTAGTAAAACATGACTTTTATAAACAGATATTTTTTCCTGTGTAAAATCATCAGCTATGTCTTCAGGCTACACCTTATGCTCACATTGCATTAGACACAAGTTTGACCTCAACTACAAAAACCCAGAAAGGAACGTGGACTAAAAGGTTAAATCAGATTCACTGTCATGAGGAAACAACATCACCCTGTTTGCCCTTTCCTGTGCCTCTCTCCTTTGGTCTTCTCAGCATCTGCTGCTGTCACTGTACTGTCACTATGGAAACACCTCTGTTAAAAAAAGCCCTGATTGGCTGTTGGGAAATTCTTGCATCGTCACATGTGCAGACCTAGGAGGGTGACTCACAAGATTCCCTGAAGTAAGAGAGCGTGTGTGTGTCTAAGTGAGACCAAGTGCAGAACGTAGACTTTTAAACAGCTTCAGTCTCAGTTTTTATGACAGAGCTTCAATTGAGAAGTGAAAATATCCTTTATCCCAGCATGCAGTTAATTATCACCCCGTAGCTCAGCTTATCTTTACGTGTAGGTGTGTGAAATACTGATTAAATTATATGGAAGCCTGACAGACAATTATTAATCTCCTGACCATCCTTTGCTATTAACACATAAAAAATACAAGTGATGCTAATGTTTCACAGGAGCTGGAAAAATAAGCAGCAGCTCAGCTCATGGTGATGTTAAGAGAGGACTCTGTTCATTTCTGCCTTCACATCACAATCATACTTGGACTTTTCTAGAAGCGACCCTGAATTGGATACGTGGAAGAGAATGGATGGAAACCATGCTACCATCGGGAAATATTGTTTTGATTTATTAAAACTCCAGTTTTGGATGTTTATATATGAATGCAGAAAATTCATCTCTTATCTTAGACATTTATATATAAGAACCCAACTTTCCAGGCTTGCTTCTTTCAGCTGCTTTTCATTAAAACGTTCTCCGCTGACCCGGACATACACATAATTATCAACCAGAGAGCTGAAACAATAAATATAGAAACTGTCATTTAGTAAACACCTTCCTGATGTTATAATCCAAATCAGAATATTTTGAGTGTAAAATAATTTCAGATTATGTGATTGCCACAAACAGATACAAACACACACAGCAGGAAATCACAGAAAGACGGGTTAAACATTAAAATTATGCAAAACTCATGAAAAATTCTCTGCACGAAAAATTAATATTGAATTCAATGAACATGAACTGGGATTAAAGATTTAACAGAAGCATATTCTATCCAGGCTGCTGGTCAGTGACATGGAAAAATTGGTGTGGATAAGCTTTAAATACAAAAGCCCCTGTGTATCCACATTAGCGGTTGACATCATGAACAATGAATCTTGATTGTATAACTTCCCCCTGGGCTAGATGTGTTCATTCAAATGGTATAAATGGAGTTATGAATATGGTCAACAATGTGCTGAGTAAGTTATCAGAAAGCATTTGAGGGGTTGTAACAATATTAGAGGATAAGAGAGGTTAAATCCCCCTGTCAAGATGACCTTGCTTGGTCATTCATTGGGTTGGTTAAACAGTTATAACCCCCCGCCCCACCCCCATTTAGGGCTGTGGAAATCTTTAATCGGGCTAACTTATCAAATTAATGTTTAAAAACAGAAGATGCAGTGCTTTTAGACATCAAGTCCCAGTGATGATAGACAAGTGCGCCTCTGTGTGGTGTGTGTGTGGTCGAGTGGGTGAAACGATGGGAGAGAACACTCTAGAACAAAAGGTCACGACATTGGCCCTTATTTAGCAGTCTAATCCAGAGTTTCAGGATGGAGAACAAGGAACAAGCTGCACTGACATCACTAGCTTGGCTGTCAAACTGTCTGTGGGCCAAGAACACAGAACAATCACAGAACAACTGATTGGGATGGGCATTACCGATCTCAAACTGTGGCCTACATTTGCGGTTTCCAAGGGGTCATTCAGACCCGAGCGGTATGAGACTAAAGAGAACAAAGACGAGAAGCAGTTCTTTCTCATTTTCAGATTTATCTACTGCAGAGTGGAAGCTGAACTGTGAAGTGGACTTTTTTTAAGGTGCTGGAAGTGTAAAGGTCCAAACTGTTCAACTGAATCTCCTCTCAGTGCTTTATTGCTCATTCTTGCTTGCAAGACTGCACTGTTTACTTCCAGCAGTACCACTGGAGAACAGCCCTCTGGCCTAATGTTCCTGCAGTGAGTGGGCAGTGTGATCTAGATCTTAGTGAAAGTAAATAAATCAAGAATGTAGCTGTGTATTCATAAGACGTTATTGAAAAATCCGTAGATCTTTGTGTGTTCATACTATATATCTCTCCACAGCTATTATACATCTCCTCTACTGTCCAACTAGGCCAACAGATCCTCCTTAAATAACTCCACATTCAAACTTAAATAGGCTACCACTCAATAATTTATCACTCGTGTCAGAGGTCCAAGCAAGTGTGTGTCCTCCATCCTAAGCAGGCTGTTCACTGCTGCTGAACACCTTGATATTTATGAATTTACTACATCCACCCAGTTGGAGTTACTGTTCACAGTTCTGACCACACCTGTGCTTTCATTAAGACAGTAATTAAGTAGACAGACAAGTCTTTCATGCATGGAACACATAATCCTAGATTTTCCTAGGTTTTAAAATTATAACCTTTCATTCACTCAACTGCATGTATACACATTGCAGCTGCACTACAATGCAGCTATTGATTATTTTAGTAATAGAGTAATCTCTTCCATTCCATTTTACTTATACAGCACTAAATCACAACAACAGTCACCACAAAGAGCTTTATATTGTAAGGTAGACCCTACAATAATACATACAGAGAAAAACCCAACAATCATATGACCCCCTATGAGCAAGCACTTTGGCGACAGTGGGAAGGAGAAACTCCCTTTTTAACAGGAAGAAACAGGTTCAGGGAGGTGCAGCCATTGATGGATAATCTATTGATTAATGCATCAATTAATCGAGTAATCAGATAAGAAATACTTGTGATAATATATGGTCTAGTACACCCAACACCCCCCTTTAGACTCACCCCTGTTTGCTACAGGTATTGCTCCAATGTAAAACAGGACGGCTGCTTTCAGCTAGGGCTGCCACAAACGATTATTTTGATAGTCGACTAGTCACCGATTATTTTTGCGATTAGTCGACTAATCAGATCATCATCCATTGGACGTAAAACGTACAGCTTATTGCACCAGCAGCATCTGCTCTTATATAACGATCATTAGCTTACAGCTTTAAGTGTTTCAGGTATGTGCTAACTAAAAATAAAGACAAGATGAGAGTTTATTAAATTTTAATGAAATTTGCAGATTGTTTCGGTGAAGTTTAATAAACTCCTTGCTATCTAAAATATAACAGGACACCGGAATATATTCTCCAGCATCTCACACTTCTGATAATCAGCTGTCTGCTTGAAGTTTATTCAGCTGTGTAAAAACTATAACTTTAATCTCAGCCAAACAGATTTACTCAGGAACAAATAAAATACAAAAAAAAAAAAAAGCCAAACAATAACATTTTTAAGTTATCTAAGTGACTTATATATGTTTAACCTGAGTAGCAAAAGACGGCGGTGGATTTGAAAACGATTTGCCGGGAGTCCGGTGTTCTCACGGCTCTAGTGACCTTGCCCCCGGCTAGCTATCGAGCTAGTGGGTAACAGACGTCTCCGAAAACGACAGAGCGCTTTTGAAAATATGTGGTGTCTTGATAAACTGAGCAGATATTTGAGGTTTACACAGCTACATTCTCGCCTGAAAATATGTGAAACGTTTATTTTGTGACCCAGAAAGAATAATAAGAGTAATATTAAAACTAACTAGCTGCCGCCATTGTTGGAAACTGTTGGTGTCACTACCCGATCCGTACTGGAAACCCGATCGGTACCCCGCTTACGTCACTTCCTCTCTTTGTCAACATCCAGTTGTTCAGTGATGACACGACGAATCCTACTTCCGGGCCTAAAGTAGTCTGCGTTTATATCCCACATGTGGTCTCTTATTGGAATTTCTTTGTCAGTGACATTAACTGGAAAAGAGTATGGACAATTCCTAACAAGTATCTGGTAACGAATAAAGTGAAGGAAGTCTCATTTAAAATGCTGCATAAATTTTATCCTGCTAATCATTACATGACAAAGTTCAAAAGGGACATAAATGTGAACTGTGGATTTTGTGGAAGCCATCCTGAGACTGTGCAACACCTCTTCTGGATCTGTTCATACGCTAGAACATTTTGGAAAGACTTCAGTAGATTCATTGCTGGACATCTCTATAAAGACTTTACTGTGAAATGGGAAAATGCTGTATTTTGTTTCTTTCAAAGGCAAAAAAAGAAGATGTTTACTTTATAATAAACTTGTTAGTTATCTTAGCTAAATTTTATTTTCACAAATGCAAATACAGTAACAAAAAACCTAATTTTAAACATTACTATAATGATGTTTTATGTTACATAAAATTGATTAGTGGATCACTTAACAAAAAGGCTATGAAAACTATTACTATTTGTAGTAATTACAAATTATTTGAATGTTTGTAATTCTTTGTATTACACCCCCTGGCATATGTTAATTTTGTTCTGATTGTATACATGTTCTGTATATTGTTTCTTAATAAAGTTTAATATTTAAAAAAAGAAAAAAAGAAAAAAAAGTAGTCTGCGTTTAATATGGCTTTTGTGTTGTTAACATGTTTAATGTTTTGTATTTTCTTCTATTTGATCTCAAAAAGCTCCTAAAACAGTCAGTGATCACTGTTGACCTCCCTCAGCTTTTATTACCACTAATCATTTATTTAAGCTCAGTTTTTAAAACCTTAGGATGTAACTACAGCCCAGCCCATGCAGCATGATATAAGTGACTAACCTCGTATTGTGGGTGGATTATCTCAGTTGTTCTCCTGGCTGAAGTTTGGTCCTTTTACAGCATCCTGCCATGCGATTACATTTGTTCCTGACCACCGAGAACACTCACGTTAACTTTTATCGAGTGGAAAAAAAGTTAGCTTGTTTATATTATGCTAACATAGCTGTGTCGCTAGCGGTCACGTAGCACATCATTATATACCAGCTAGCCCAACTTCAGTAACCCTACAAACGTCACTGCTGTTTAGTTTTCTGTCTTCATTACACCTGGTAGAGCAGAACGCTGATCATTTTATTAAAGATGGAAGACTTTAGACAGTTTTTCAACTCTCAGTAATGCCATAGTGATCGTTTGATATATGGACCTGCAGCGGAGTTTAGGTCCAGACACGGCTAGTGACGTCAGACTGAACAACCGGATTGCGACATTCAATATATTTGAATGATACGGTTAGCGCCCAGTTAGCTCCTAGCATTTCTCAACAGCTCTGCCTCCTTTTCGACTGCCCGGGACATTTAAACAATGGACACCTCCGTATACAAACAAATTCATGCTTTTCTCCTCCACAGAGAGCGTCCCCCGATTGAACAACAGCGCCGTAAAATACGAAGAATGGCGCCTAATTACAGACTTAATAATATTGACTTAGCAATGTGTCACGTGAAGATTCATCAGCCGGATTAAGTGTTTACTGACAACTGACAGTGATAGCGGACATCATCATCATCACTATTCCAGTCAATCCTCTCCACACAGACAAGCATAAACACACTTGACTATCACTAAATCAAATTTAACACACGTTTGTAATGACGCCAATTCCGTTACAATAGGGTTCATTCGCTCGGTCAGCAGGTCCCGATCCGTAACTATCTTTTTATTTTTCGTTTTTGTCTACATTGTTCTGAAATGCTTCATTATTGCAAACATTTTAAGATATACTTATTATTCTTAACATCTTAACAGATACTCTGACCCATAACTATCGTAAAATGCTACGACCGGAAGTAGACACCTTTCGCGCATGCGGGGTACCGATCGGGTTTCCGGTACGGATCGAGTAGTGACGATTTTGATAGTCAACAGTTCATCTGCACATTTTAATATACGTTAGTGAAGATTTTTTTGCTGTCTTAAAACAAACAGTGGTGGATGGAGCAGCTTCAGAGTTCAATTTTCCTCATGTCAGCGTTTGTTGGACTCTGCCAGCATTTTTCCAGTAAAGGTTTAAATGGTGATCACAGGAACAGCGCTGCTGTTTTGGATGCAAATCTCGGTAATGGCTCCTCCTCTTTTCTTTTCGCGGTGTGTAAACAGCGTCCGCACTACACGTTAAACTGTGCCAGCATCATCATCACTGCTGCTGCTGTTGTGTCATCAGGGTTTTTGTTTAAAACTGTGTGGGCTTAATGTTGTTAAACTTTTTATTCTGCTCCTAAATCTGTTGGTACTGCAGGTCTGCTTTAAGTCGCAAAGCGCTCACGTTCCTACGGTGACAACGGCACAAAAGCAGTCAAAGAAAGGAATTTGTATCGAGAATTTTTTGTAAGAGAATTATATGAATTACTCCATGAATCGTTGCAGCTCTGCATTAAACAGAAATGACACCTGGTGCAATTAAAGGGTCATACAGCAACGCAGCAGGGAGCAGAAAAGTAATAACAGAAACAACTACCCACATACTAAGTCTTCTCACAAGCTGCCTAACAAATGCATTATAAAACATCTGTTGCTGAAGCCTTAACTTATGTCCACTTCGGGCACAGGGGATGTACAAAGGGATCTGAGGTCTTATTGAGACATGAAACAGAACAATTATGTAACAAGAAAAGAGCTCAAGCGGAAAAGGTCTGAGGTTCAGCAGTCAAATTAACTTCAAGCCTACAAGCCTCATTTAATCTGCAGAAATATCAACTGTGGCCCCAGTACGCAAGGCACTGTGCATCACAGATATTATTATTCCGATGGGACAGTGTGCACACTTTTTATGTTTGTAATATTGGTACTGCAGTGTCGCTGTCTGTCTAAAAGCTATGAGTCACAACAGAGCAGCATTTTAGTGCCACAGGATTGTGGTTGATTAGAGCAATAATATATTTTCAAGCTGGTGTGTATCCAAAGAAAAATGTGGGCTAAGGAATCAAAACACACTATCAGACAGTCCAGCCAAGCCAAGCTAAGCTGCACCAAAAATGTCACAAGCCATCTCAGTAGAGAATCCAGAATATTTTTCTTTCATATTCCAAGCAGAAACCCTGAAACGAAGAAGTGTGAACTAAAAAACAAACCTTTTATTATCCTCGCAACAGCAACAAGCATCAGCGTACTCTTGTTGTCACCCAAGCAGAAATTCAACTGACTCCGATTGTGCGATAAACAAGCTAAAATCCATCTTTATATTCATCTTTGTCAGACCTATTCCCGCCTTGTTGTGCTCCAAAGGTGAGCACAAACACACCATAAAAACAACACCTGCCTTCCACCTTTCTCCGCTCATTATCGTTCATGTACTTCTCTGTTACGCTGCTTTTACAATGTCTCTCCATTTCTTAGGATGAATTGGCTCCTTTTATGTGTGCTAGCTAGGCTCGACCAAGCATTTTCAACTTACTCTTTAGTTTGTAACCAGGCTTGATTCAAGGTCTCCTGTGTGAAAGCAGGTGTGTGTGGGAGATAATCCCCTTCATGAGAGTCATCCCCGGTGTAGAGCAGGGACTGGAGGTGTGAGTTACATGGTTACATCATCCTCCTCCCCTGTCTCACCATCTCTACCTCCCTCCCTCTCTCCTTCCCTTCAGTTATTCCTCTTTTGTCTCTGCACTCTTGTCATTTCTCCCCTATCTTCCTGGCTGCTTTCTCTCCCCCTCCTTCTTCAAACCACCCACTTTTTTGCCCTCTCTATTACATAAGACACATGGATCAGTGCACAGAAATGTCTTTACAGATTTGCTTCTGTCTTCTCATTCTTCATCTGCTCTCACCTCCTCTCTTAGATTATAGTCTCATTCATCTGACAAATCAGACAATAAAACCGAGGTCAACAGCTAACAGAGGGAATGATATGACGTTGCTTGAAAGAACTTGTGCTTTATGTTGTTGTTGTTTAGAGCGCAATTACAATCTAATTAGTTGTCTTTCGCAAGGCAAAGGCTTTAAACTTTTCCTTGAATAAAAGGAAGGATTTGGCAGATAATAACTCCAAGGACTCAATATTACGAGGCAAGTGGAAGCAAAGTCTGCAGTGGTTCGGTTAAGAGCACACTAACTGTGTGAAGCGAAGAATAAAAGATAAGGAGAGGGGAGCAAACAAAGCAAGCAGCTGAAAGGTTTTGAATAGGTGACACAATGTAGATATATAGCAAAGTTTCTCTTTTTCTTTTTGTGGTCATACTTTCACAATGACAGGCTGCCCTTTCACTCCAACATTTTTAGGCTATCTTTAAAGAGTCCCTGCTGTGGCAAACAACGTACTCTTAAATTAAAGTAGCACAGCATTTGAGATACTGATCAAGGGTTGCCTCTTTATTGTTGTATTTTTGTTATCGCACAAAAGCACAAGGGCACTGTAAAGTTAAAAGTTAACTACGCCTTTCTTTGTACTGTGCACGACAGCAAAGAGAACGAGCTGTTAGAAAGCGGAGGAAAATGTTTGGTTTAGGCTCAGGTGTTTCTATAAAACTACATTCTTGTAATGCTCTGTGTAAAGTATGCAGGGGTGTGCCATTGTCCTTGGGCGGGAACACCAAGATCATTCGGAGAAAAATTTTGTTTACAGAAAAATGCTGTATTGTTTTCCTTAAACGCCACTGCTTACATTTCAACATTACCAAGAGGAAGTGGGTACAGCTGGTATCAGTGTTATTTACATTTCCTTACAGCAAAACTTCAGCCTGATCTTCTAGCTAATTAATAACTCCAGTTAGACACACTGTAGTTTTTGTACATAACAGGTTTGAATCAGTTAATGTGATGTCTTCTAGATTTCTAATACTGGAGTCAAAATAAAGCAGAATTGTTATTCTCACGTTAGCCTTTAAGGTTGATCATTTATTACATCTAACTTACTGCTGCTGATGCCAACAACAAAATTTAATTATTTATAAAAAAAAAAAAAAGACCCCAGCGCAAGACAGAACATGCTTGTTAGATGGAACAATCACTTCAAGCCTTTTTAAATTCTTTTATGCTGTTGGGTGACATTTATAAATTTCATCTTTCGCTTTTCATAAGATTTGACTGCTATCTCTGTGCGTCAGCGCTGAAAAACTTCCCCTCTGACCCTGGCACGGTTAAATGCCACATTTTACAGCCAAATGCCACCAGAGAGGACGAAGAAAACACAAAGAGGAGGAAGACAAAGAGGAATCTAACAGCTTTTGTGAAAGCACGCTTTTGTTCATATGTAACGATTGATGCCAATAAATTAACTTTTTTACAAAAGTTTTATTTTCTGCAAATAACTTGGCAAGAAATTTTAAATTTGTCTTGTTTTTCCATTTGATTGTTTTGTACTTTGTTTTTGTTTGCAGATTTCTAATTATTATATCAGGTTAAGAAGGCATTTACCATCACTCTCTAGATTTAGAGACTGTGTTTGGTTGAGGATAAAAGAAAAGCTACAAAGACCCCTATGGGAGAATGACCGGGGTGAACAAAAAATAGATGAAGAAGACTTTATTGATCCCAGGGGGAAAATAATCTGTTACAGCAGGAGGGAAGACGTGTGGGCTGGAAACACCAAAAACTGCATTAACGAGTAAGCTTGAAAATAGACGACCTCTCTGTGGACTGTGATAAAATGTTTTGCTACGACAGCACAAGCTATATTTACAATATCTTCACCATTCACAGTCATTAATAAATTCAAAAGCATTTGCAAAATCAAGTGTAGAAAGTTTGCTATGCTAATTATTGTCATATTATTGGACACCGACAGTACGCAAGGCAGAAACAACAATACTGAGAGGCGTGGTGTAAGAGAGATGGGTCGAACCTGTTCATTGATGGAGCTGTAGTCATTGGTGGTGGAGACATCATCGTCCTCTGAGTCAAACAAGCCCTCCTGATTGTCCAGCAGCTCTGCCAGGACTCTGCTGACAGACTCCTGGTCCCGAAGGTCCTCTCCTTCTGTTGACAGACTGCAGATGGAAAATGACAGAAAAGTTTGAGTTGGCTGCACACTGCTTCCCATGAGATTAATAATACTCCCATGAGAATAAACACCCCTCTTTTTTTAACTTCTGTGTAAATGTGTTCCTGCAAGTGCCAAAAATAAAAACTTCTTTCACTCTTTTAAAAAAAATAGATATTCAGCTGTCACTCCATTCTGTGGCTTCATTAAATGTGATGTGGTATATGGCTTCAAGAGTTTCCTTCCACGGACTTTACAGCTTTATAATCTGATAATTTGCACTTGATTAATCATTTCCACTGAAGATGTAACAATGAAGCTTTTGAATACAAGCAGCTAGGGATGCACCGATACCGGTATCGGCCTCGATACCACATTTTCTAAAGTACTCCTACTTGTTAAAAGTCCCCCGATACCGAGGACCGATACCACGGTCTGAGACCTGTCTATGTTTGAGCGGCATGTAAGGGGTTAATCACAGGCGCCGAGTGCCCGCCCCCAGGCCCCAGCTGCAGCTCAGAGCGGGGAGAAAGCGAGGCGAGACATGTCAGCTGTGTGGAACTATTTCAAAGTGAACGAAGACGCGAAAACAAAGGCGGACTGCAAATTGTGCTCAGCGAAATTGTCCAGAGGAGGCTCTAAAGGTAGCGCATTTAACACAAGTAATTTAATCAAGCACCTAAAATCCCAACACGACAACGAGTACAAAGAGTTTACCCACGCTTATTAGCACAGAGGAGCATAGCTGATGCTATAGCAGTGGGACGGAAAATAGTTGGGCATTTTAAACATTCCGCCTTAGCCTACTCCCGCCTCGAGGACATTCAGGGACAGCTCAACCAACCAATAAAGAGACTGCAGCAGGACGTACAGACGCGCTGGAACAGCACGTATTACATGCTCCAGTCCATCATTTAGCAAAAGCGAGTGCTGGGCGTGTCCGAGCACGAACTCCCTGACTATCTCACCGCTCACCAATGGGCTCATATGGAGACGACTGTTGCCATCCTCGCCCCCTTTGAGGAACTAACTAAAAAAGTGAGCAGCTACGACGCACTAGCCTCTGATGTCATCCCAGCTGTGACTGTGCTAGTGAGACTTCTAAACAGAGAAACAGACGAACAAATTTAAAATTAAATTTTGTTTTTTTATAATTATTTATTCTGTAATATGTTGCATACAACATGCTTTTCATTTTAAATAAATGTTCTTAATTCCAAACTAGTCCCTTGTTTGTTTGTTTTTTGTTAAATTATAGGACTAAAGCTGTTCCCTGCAAATTTAAATCATGTTTTTATTAAGTACTCGGTATCGGTATCGGCGAGTACTGAAATGCAAGTACTCGTACTCATACTCGTTTCCAAAAAAGTGGTATTGGTGCATCCCTACAAGCAGCAGGAGTTCTAAAACAAGTAATGTAGTACTGAATATATACTAGTGACATATCCACACCATCCTCATTAAGTTAAAAGTAAACATCTGTAAGATGGAGACGGTAGCTGTGTACAATGATCAAAATTACGATTCGAAATTCTTAAATAACTGCAGAAGAATCTTACTGGAAGATGTCGGGTCCAAAGACGGCGGCCAGCGCTCCGACGTTCCAGCTCTTTTGCTGAAGTGACGCCACGCTAGCCAGGAAGCGGCACAGGAAACGCAACAGACCGTAGTTCAACTGGGGAAGATCCTGAAGCAGATACTTCAAATTTCTACACACCTCTTCTTCGTTGTCGTAATCTAGCAAATGTGAAGACGAAAAACCGGATATCATTACTTAAGCCAATATACATTCATTTCTTTGCTTAACCACTTCCGCTTCACCGTCACCGGGGCTGGAGCTCTCATTAGGCGAGAGGCAGGGGACACCCTGGACAGCTCAACAGGTCTAACAAGGCTAAGAGTATTTACACCTATGGCCAATTTAAAATCATCAAACAATGTTAGGTTTTTGATGGACTGTGCAAACCAGCTCCCGGGAGAACCAGCAGGTCGTACTTGCTATGAAGCACAGCTGGCGAGAGCTCGACCCCACAGACAGGATCTCTTATGTAATTATTTTATTTTTAGTTGAAAAGGGTGTAAGCTCTTATTTCAGAATCACTATTAGAATTTCTGTTGTAGTCTGTGTTGCTTTTAGAGCTTGTTCTCAAAACTAATGATAATGTGGGGTGAATTATGGGTTATCGGGTCCTTCTTGGTCCTTCACAGATAGCCTTAAAAAAATCTAATCAAGAGAAACTGCACACACAGATAACATTATGCTCAGTTTCACCTCTGGGAGAGGTGAAACTAGGTGAGACGGAGGGCGACAGAGAGGAAAATGTGCAAAAAAGGCAATCCTTTTTCAAGTGCAGTGGTGCCATTACAGAATATAACACACTGAGAAATAAATGGCATGACAAGGAGTCTCGACAAACACACAGCCAGTCTTCTACTATAATCTGGATGACAGCAACCGGAACAACCATCATTGTGACAAGGGGATTAGAGCAGATTATCTGTGATAAAAACAGAGGGGAAAGAGGACAGGCCAAAGAGCCGAAACAAAAAAGGGAAATGAAACCCATGCCTTTCAATCATTTTTTACCCAAATACACAAAAATCCCTCAAAAATGAAGAATTAATAAGACAGCAGTTCTCTCTGGGACATTGTTAACACAACCTTAGATTTTGAATTTGAGAAGAGTGTGGACAAGCAGAGGCAGAAAGAATGAAGAAAGGAAAAGATAAAGGCTGTGCATCAGCGTAGCAGATATGCAAACATAGAGATAATTCAGGTTCTCGTTATGAAAGAGTTTGTTTCAGCCAGTTTTCCTTACATGCAGACCACCGTACTGTGTACTCACAGCTTATATAACCAGCATCAGCCTACATGGGCACAGCCTTAACAGCTTAAAACAAAATCAACTTGGATGAAGACCCAGAAATGATGCAGAAGAGTGTGCGCTTGTTTTTATAACAGCTATGGTCAACACTCTTTTCATAGGAAGTACATTTACGGACTGAGCAGAACAAACTCAAAGCTCCAACCGGACTTTAGGAGGACAGGGTGAAAAAGGAGGTTAACTGCATTGTACTGGATAAAAACAGACTGTGGTTGAGTGTAGAAGAAATTCGTAAAATAGCATGAGAAGAGGAAACACAGCCACGGTCACACACCTTGATAGAGCTGTAGTATACGTCCCTGTATAGCCGTTGGGATAACGGGCTCAGGAAGCTCCTGCAGGAACAGTCGGAGCAAACTGACAGCGGACGCCAGATCGGCCTCCTTCTCTAGCTTCACCTCCTCACCACTGTCATAGCGCTGACGCAACCAATCCACTCGCTCTGCATTGCCATTAACCAGGAAGAGCCCCTCAAAGTCCAGGTGACCTAAAGACACACATAGCAGCAGTTATGAATATGTTAATTATCAACTCAAACTACTTCAAAACCATTCATGTTAATATACAGTTCAATTTTCAGTATTTGGTTAACTTGGTTTGCTTATTCATTTTTACCAGGATTTTTTAAAATTATATTTATTATATAACAATCACACCTTTCTCATATTTGCATAATTGTTAAGATAACCTCATCAAAGCCCTACTGTGGTTCACAAACAGGTGTTTGCTTGCATGCTTAGGTCTTTAGAGGTCTTGGCAGTAGCTTAGGTGTGGCACACTTTTTTGCAGCTAAAGGTTTGTCAAATTAAGTCCTCTTGTAGAGGTGATCAGGAAGGTATGCCAGGCATTACAGTAGTTTTGCAAGTTATAATACCTACTAGGTGACAGTCTTGCTTTCTGTAGTTTGGTTTGCTTGCTTTGGATTAATTTTGCATGTAAGTAAATTTTTTAGTAGTTGATATCAAAAGCAGAGAGAAACAGAGACACTGGATCCAATCAATGAGCCCATTCACAAGCTCATGTCTGTCAGAGAACTCTTTAACAAAATCAGGCATTACAGAGTCCAAAACCGATGTTGTAATAACATGCTTATTGTCACCTTGTAAAGTGTAACAACCAGGTTTAGCACCAGGAATACTATTATATTGTCATTGGTGTTTTAAAACAGTGAAGATTTATATGCTTCCCCCCCCCCACAGGGCATGTTTTTCTGACAATAATAACTCATAAAGATGCAACAAAATACAGCTTGGTCATGTTAGAGTTTCCAAATTAGGAATTGAAAATTACCAACCTGTAAGGGAAGTCAAAACTAACCGAGTACTGTAATTTTGCTGATGCAGAATGATTCAGATCCTTCACTGTTACACAACTTATATAAGATGAACAAAAGAAAGTACAGTGATGTGTGTGTGTGTGTGTGTGTGTGTGTGCAAAAACATTTGGTTATGTGGATTCTTCCCTTATCTATCAGAAAAAGCATGACCATACTGTAATATCATTCGCATGTGAGGCAGCATCACATGTGTTTGTGACAGAAAAGATAAACCAATCTGTAAATCTTGTCAAGGCTTTTTAGAGGACATTTTTAGAATAACCAACATTTTTCCCCCTTGTTTACCAAACATATCAGTTGATCTTGTAAAACAATATCCTGATGTTATGCACTGCGATGTCACATGAATCTGCTGCAAAAGATTTTTGGTTCTTTTTCTGGATGTGTAACAACTACTTGGTTGCAGCTACCTGACCAACCACTTGTAAGTTGTTGAAGTAGCGTGTAAGTTGTAAGTTGTTTATACAAATTTGCCAAAAAATGTACTGAAACATATACAAACAAAAGAAAAGGGGAATATTTGATAAATGCATTAAAAGCAAAGCTCCAAAGAAATACAGTGGGGCAAAAAAGTATTTAGTCAGCCACGATTGTGCAAGTTCCCCCACTTAAAATGATGACAGAGGTCAGTAATTTGCACCAGAGGTACACTTCAACTGTGAGAGACAGAATGTGAAAAAAAAATCCATGAATTCACATGGTAGGATTTGTAAAGAATTTATTCGTAAATTAGGGTGGAAAATAACTATTTGGTCACCTCAAACAAGGAAAATCTCTGGCTCTCACAGACCTGTAACGTCTTCTGTAAGAAGCTTTTCTGTCCCCCACTCGTTACCTGTATGAATGGCACCTGTTTGAACTCATCATCTGTATAAAAGACACCTGTCCACAGCCTCAAACAGTCAGACTCCAAACTCCGCCATGGCCAAGACCAAAGAGCTTTCGAAGGACACCAGGAAAAGTATTGTAGACCTGCACCAGACTGGGAAGAGTGAATCTACAATAGGCAAGCAGCTTGGTGTGAAAAAATCAACTGTGGGAGCAATCATCAGAAAATGGAAGACATACAAGACCACTGATAATCTCCCTCGATCTGGGGCTCCATGCAAGATCTCATCCCGTGGGGTCAAAATGATCATGAGAACGGTGAGCAAAGATCCCAGAACCACACGGGGGGACCTGGTGAATGACCTGCAGAGAGCTGGGACCAAAGTAACAAAGGTCACCATCAGTAACACACTACAACGGCAGGGAATCAAATCCCGCAGTGCCAGACGTGTTCCGCTGCTGAAGCCAGTGCATGTCCAGGCCCGTCTGAAGTTTGCCAGAGAGCACATGGATGATACAGCAGAGGATTGGGAGAATGTCATGTGGTCAGATGAAACCAAAGTAGAACTTTTTGGTATAAACTCAACTCGTCGTGTTTGGAGGAAGAAGAATACTGAGTTGCATCCCAAGAACACCATACCTACTGTGAAGCATGGGGGTGGAAACATCATGCTATGGGGCTTTTTTTCTGCCAAGGGGACAGGACGACTGATCCGTGTTAAGGACAGAATGAATGGGGCCATGTATCGTGAGATTTTGAGCCAAAACCTCCTTCCATCAGTGAGAACTTTGAAGATGAAACGAGGCTGGGTCTTCCAACATGACAATGATCCAAAACACACCGCCCGGGCAACAAAGGAGTGGCTCCGTAAGAAGCATTTGAAAGTCCTGGAGTGGCCTAGCCAGTCTCCAGACCTCAACCCCATAGAAAATCTGTGGCGGGAGTTGAAAGTCCGTGTTGCTCGGCGACAGCCCCAAAACATCACTGCTCTCGAGAAGATCTGCATGGAGGAATGGGCCAAAATACCAGCTACTGTGTGCAAACCTGGTAAAGACCTATAGTAAACGTTTGACCTCTGTTATTGCCAACAAAGGTTATGTTACAAAGTATTGAGTTGTATTTTTGTTATTGACCAAATACTTATTTTCCACCCTGATTTACGAATAAATTCTTTACAAATCCTACCATGTGGATTCATGGATTTTTTTTCACATTCTGTCTCTCACAGTTGAAGTGTACCTCTGGTGCAAATTACTGACCTCTGTCATCATTTTAAGTGGGGGAACTTGCACAATCGGTGGCTGACTAAATACTTTTTTGCCCCACTGTACATTGACTGCATGCATTTTCACCTGAAAACATCTGTTTAGTGGTGAGTGTTCTAGATCTGATGACTTATCGCTATCACAAATGTGCGAAAATGATCCGTTTTTGACAACACAACAAATATATGGTGTGGAGAAAAAAAACAAAAAAAACACACGAAATGCTTCAAACTATATTTAAGTGGTAATGGTTTGATGTGTGGATTACATTTGATTATAGCCTCACTCTCCAGTTTCTTATCTGTTAACAAGCAAGATAATCAACTAAGTCCAAATGATGACAGGAATCCCGTGGGACCTGCTCCCTTTTATATCTCCACAAAGCCGTCTACATGAAGAACACCAGAGGTACACCGAGTGACAGCAGAGTTACACTAAAATAAAATAAAACGGTCTCTCTGTCTTTGCTGATCCATTAAAACACTGGGCATTTGCTCAGACATGCCTCTAATGTTTTCAGCTTTTGGCAACTGTCTTCTATCAAATTGACATTTCACGTCATTTTCCTGCTTCAACTACTACCAGGCATCCCAGAGAGACGGAGGCCTTTTCACTGTCTTAGTAACTTCCTGACAGGCAGCACCGCTCTAATTATTGCACCAGCAGAGACCCTGGAGACTTATTGCATAACCTCATGTAGTCAAAGAGCCCCCAAGTTACACAAATCACCAACCTGCTTCACTGGAAACAATTTGAAGTGGTACTTCATTTCAGCAGTGTTTAAAAAAAGTTCAGTGACAACTTTTGGGGATCCAGAAAAAGCGTATTTATTCAACACTTATTTACTTTAACGTGAAAATGTATCCAGCGTGTCCAGCGTCCCATTGACCTGCTTTGTAAGATCTCTATCAAAGATGAATCCTACTTAAATGATCAGGATGCTTCCTGATAATCTTTTTTTTTATTACTTTAAACCATTTATTGTCTTCTCAGGCAATTCCTTCATTTTATGTGGGATATATTTACAGCTGTGGAATTGCTTTTCAATCTCTAATGATACAAAGTACATCAACTGATCTTTACATGCTCTGCAATTTTTTATCTCATGTGAAGTAATTTTGCACACAGTAAGGGTAACGACATACAAGTGTCTAATTGATATAACAAGGGTCAAACCAACAACATATCTTTAGCATACATAAGACTATCTGGCTGAGGTTTTAAAGAGCTATAAAACAAGTACTGATAGTGTAATCTAATCAGAACCAATATACAAGCCCAATTCAGATTTGGATAGTTTAAAAAAACAAAAAACAAAACTTGGATCTGGCTAGTGAAACAGTCAGGCATTTTACTTCTCATCTTTCAGACTGAGCTGTCTTAACTGCCAACTTCCTTTTTGTAAGAACATGACAGAAGACTGAAGTTGCTGTTCTGTGATGCTCATACAGAAATGTTCTAGGGAGTTGTAGGAAAATCCAGGGCGAGCGCTTGGTAGGTTACTCTCCTCACTCTCTTCTGTTTTCACAAGTGAGGCTGAAGTTGACAGAAGTGTTATGTAACAGAAGGAAGCCAGCCGTGGAGCTGTCTGCCAGGGCCTTCAGAATTTATCTTATCAAAAACTGGATCCCACAAACAACATATTTTGGTTTTATCATGATGTAAGATACTGTAGCTCAACAAAAGCAGGACTGAAACATCACAGAATCTGATTTAGCTGAACATCCAACATTTTGTACTGAGAAATTGTTTAAATCTTTGGCTCGACGTGTTTAGTTAAATAAGCGGAATGACCTACAGGTGCAACCCCTCGAGTCAAACTACAGCTAAAACGGAATAAAAGGATTTTGACATCAGCCGCAGAGTTCTTTCTACATTAAGTAAACTAACATTAGTGGTAATTATGTAAGATTATGTAATGCCTGTATCCTGCTACAAATTAAACGTTCCATGTAAATATGACTCATAACTTTAACTGAGGGAGATGCAGCTGATCCTTACCAAAAAGAAATGAGGTGAAAGATCTGCTTCAGCCACATGCAAAATTTAAGGAACCTCTTATAATTTAATCACAGAAGATTTAGAGAGGAGCTTTATCCCTACAAGAACTTCTCTGCTTCTTTTGTACACACTGAATGTCTGTAACTAGGCTACCTTCCTCTGGCTATTTTAAGTTCATTTAAGAATTAAGCTACTTTCAGTACTATTAATAATTATTTAGACTCTTTCCCTCTGATTTAATTTCAATAATTACTTCCTCCAAATCATTTCCCTATTACTGGGCTATGTACCAGAGGCCTTTAAGGTGGCAGTGATTAAACCATTACTTAAAAAGCTGTCACTTAACCTAGCTGTCTTAGCTAATTATAGGCTATATTAAAGGCTAATAATCACCAACCTTATTGTTATCTCAAAAATTCTAGAACGCGTAGTTTTAAAACAGCTAACAGATCATCGGAAGAAGAATTGTTTATTTGTAGAGGTACAGAAACAGAATTAGTGAAGGTTACAAATGATCTTCTTATGGTCGATGACAATGGGCTCATCTCTGTGCTTGTCCTGCTAGACCTCAGTGCAGCATTCGATTATTAATTATTAGCAATTAGAGCATGTTAAAGGTACTGCAGTGATTTGAGTCTCTCTAATAAACTTCAATTTGTTAATGTTAATGGAGAGTCTTCTTCACTAGGGACGGGTACCGGTATCGGTTCTGACATAAAGAGTAGTAACCAGACCGAAAAGCAGCGCACATTTCGGTGCTTTTTTTTCCCTAAGATGTCACACACTTTGGATTCTAGCCAATCACTTTACCTTTGCAAGCGTAGTAGGCGGGCCCAGGTACGTACATTCTTTTAGAGCAGAGCTACAGATTAAAAATGCCCAAGGCGAAGCGGTCAAAGTCTGGCTGTACTTCACAGCAAAAGATGCAAACTCAGCAAGTGCTTTAAGGTGATACTGTGCAAAGGAGGTAGCACCTCGAATCTGATGAAACACCTGGCGACGTATAGCATTTTGTTAAAAGCCGAGAAATGCACCGTATTTGATAGCTTGCTGCGAGACCTCACACCGTGCACATCTACTGCGGGTGTGGTGCCTGTTATGGGACCAGAGTTAGCAACATTCCCCCAAAAACCCGAAGAGGAGAGTCCTGGCCCCTAGCCCTGCCAGTGTAGCAGAAATGATGACGGATGATGGTGATAATTTACGTTGAGTAGGCTAACCACGTTAATAAATTAATGCACGTAAGGTGAACTAGCAAACACCGTCGTAGTTACATGCGGCTGTCTTCTTGTTTGATGGCAGATACTAAAATAACCAAAGAAAAGAAAAAGTGGGAAACAACTAAACATGAGAGGTTTTTGGACAAAATTGGTGTTTTTTCCATTGTTTAAGCACTGCTTCCAGCCAAGAGTGATACCATATATGCCCCATAGCTGCAGAAAAGGCTAACATTGTTATCTTTTTACAAAAAAACAGCAAAACATAAGAGGTTTTTGCACAAAGTTTGTGTTCTCCATTCTTTAAGCACCGGATCGAGCACTGTTTAAGCACCGGCACCGTTTCAAAAGTATCGGTTTGGTACTGGTATCGGATAAAACCTAAACGATACCCATCCCTATTCTTCACACACTAAGGTTAATTATGGAGTTCCACAGGTTTCTTTGCTAGGACCAGTTCTGTTTACGTTATACATGTATAGTATACACTTTCCCTGCTATGCAGATGATACCAAGCTCTATCTTTCCCTGAAGCCAGATGACACACTAATCAGTTAAACCGCACAAAACTGCAAGGTTTTATTAAAGACATAAAGACCTGGATGACCTCCAATTTCCGGCTCCTAAATTCAGATAGAAAGTGATATTATTGTACTTGTCCCTTCAAATCTTAGAAATATGGTATCTAACCAGATACTTAAGTCTGGATGGCATTACTTTAGCCTCCAGTAACACTGTGAGGAATCTTGGACCCGTTTTTGACTAGGATATGCATTTCAATGTGCATATTAAACAAATATGTAGGACTGAATTTAGGGCGACCGTGGCTCAGGGGGTTGGGAATCGCATCTGTAACCGGAAGGTCGCTGGTTCGATCCCCGGGCTCTCTGTCCTGGTCATTGTGTCCTTGGGCAAGACACTTTACCCTACTTGCCTACTGGTGTTGGCCAGAGGGGCCGATGGCGCGATATGGCAGCCTCGCTTCTGTCAGTCTGCCCCAGGGCAGCTGTGGCTACAACTGTAGCTGCCTCCACCAGTGTATGAATGTGAGAGTGAATGAATAGTGGTATTGTAAAGCGCTTTGGGTGCCTTGAAAAGCGCTATATAAATCCAATCCATTATTATTATTATTATTATTATTATTGAATTAAACTGAACTGAACTGCGTCTCAGTCACTCACCGTGCTCCTCAATGTAGTCGACAATATCTTTTACTAGTGCAGGAACCTCATGGCCGCTGATTGTGTGTGTGTGGGTCACATCCTCCAGAGGAACACCAAAAACCCGTGTGGTGCTGGCTGAGCTCCCGCCCTCGTTGCCTGGCAACGGAGACACGCTCTTCCTCATGGCCTGCTCCTCCTCCTCCTCACCACAACCCCGCCAAGACCTCACGTCTTATAAAGGAAGAAATGGGTGAGATCAGACATAATGTGAGAGAAAGACAGAATGCAGCCTGGCTTAAAAAAAATAAAATCTTCATCCCTGATCATGCGGGCTTATAGATACCAAGAATAATTATTTAAAGGCGCCAGTAAACAGTCATGCAGGACATACAGGACTGTCTGGCTTTACTAACTGTTAAGTGCCAGTGAGTGGGAGGGGGCAGGGCCACAGCTACAGGGTAGTGACCTGCAAAGGGATTTTGTAAAAAGAGGGTAGGTGGGGGAGTAGGACATCTCATGTCAGTTTTGTTTACAGTCTTCCAAAGACTGCATAATCAATTTACCAATAAAGAAAGAAACAATCATTTCTGAGAAGCTTTACCCTGCAAACATTCAGATTCCAATTTTCTTTGACTAAAATGTGTAGTCAATATTCAAAATAGCTACTGACTAATTGTCTGGTTTTCAGTTTGTAATACTGTACCAGTGTTTTTATCCTATAACAAATGTTGCATGACAAATTGCTTTGTTTGCTTCCTGCAGTCTTATATTATGTGTTCTGTGGTCCTCTGTAGCTTCTTTAGAGGTGATGACATTCAGGATGGGATGAAAATCAATGCAAAATAATCAAATGAAAAGTCTGATATTGACGTTGGTTGTTTGGTGAGTAATCTAAATGCAAACATCGACAGATGGTGTCCAGTCCACTCATCACTGGGGGAGGAACATCAGTTTATCAGAAATGTAATCTCAATTTGTTCCAGTGAAACTAATCTTGCAGTATTATGTAACTAATGATAGCGGTCTTTTAAATGTAAGCAAGTAATCTGGCCTTGTTTACAATAATGACATACAATGCAATATAAATATAAATGACATACAATATGAGTACATATTTTAATAGTTTCAAACATCAATGTTAAAACATTTTGATTTTCAGGTGAAAATAGAAAAATATCAGCACTAATAATTTAAAATACGTTCAATGCATTCTTTGTAATGAGTAGATAAAGCTACATATATTCAGTGTGCTTCTCTTTTACTCTCTTGATATCCAGTTTGTTTTACAATATCAACAGCTACTATGTTTAACCCTACTTTAACAGATTGTTCGCATTACTAAGTGGATACCTTCATGTACCAATGACTGCTTATTTTACAGCCCTTGGCAGAGTTCATCGGTTGTAGCTAATTAATTCTTGGCTGTAGGATGATGTGCTCTTTGTATCCTCACATCTGGGCTCTTTATAGCACCAAGAATCATAAAGATAATAAAATGAAATCTAAGAAATAGTTTATAAGGAAGTGTGACAATGAGACATTATGATAAACTCGCTTTGGCAAGTTTACCACACTGTTGACTGTATTACATAAGTTCCAAACTGCTTAAAAAACCCCAGATGTGCATCTGTGCATCTGATCTGTGATCATGGCTTAGAAATGCACCGAGTCTATTTTCCCCTTCAATTACGGATGTGGCTCGGTAAGTGTTGTGTGTTTGTGTGCACTCACCGTGTAGCAGTGAAAGTGTGTTCTATCCTCTCCTCCCCTGGCCAGTAAACCACTGAATCATCTATGGCTGCTTCAGGTTGTGGCAGAAGATGAGCCGGTAGTTCCTCATTGACAGACCGCTAATCCCTCGAACAGGATTCCCTTCTAGCTGCACTGAGAAGAGAACCAGGAAGAGAAAAAAGATGGAGGGGAAAAGAACAGGAGATAATGGCAGAAGAAGACAGGATAAGGATGGAGACAAAAAAGATGGAACGTTTTAATTAACCAATCGCAGGTGTGTTGAAAAACACAATTAGCTACTTCATGTAGTAACAATGGGTTTCATGTGGGCTATAGTTTTCCACTTCCAGTTTCTATTCTCAGGCTTTATATCCATACATTGCATGTTCATGGTTATTTAGTGATGAAAGATGCATTGGGCCCAATACCAAAGCTGGAATCGCAGCAATAAAAACCCACAACAGCGAGTTTCAGTTTTCCCTTCTCTTCTTCTAGTTTTTCTATGCTCCAAGCCCATTTTCTTTTCATCTTTTTTCATTAAAATCCTTTCTTTCCTGTTTCTTCACTCCCCATTCTGTTTTTCTGCTCTTCTTGCTCGCTAATGAAATCTTCAAGGTTTGAGATATCAGGCTGTCTAAAAGTCAGCTGGAGAGCTGAATACAATAATTAAACCAATAAAGATTGTTCTGGAAAGCTGTGCCATAGTGTCTTACAGACCTGTGCCTGCCCGTATGCACAAAGAGTCCCATTTAATGTGTCTATATTAGGTGTGTTCCTATTGACTTCCTGCCCCTTTAGAGTGTGCATGTGTGTCTCAATACTGCCATTGTATGAATGTGAACTATTATTTGCCCAGACAGGACATGGTTGCATGTTAGAATACGTGCAAAATGAGATCTAGCTGATGAGTGTACGTGTCTGAAAGTATATTAGGAGGAAAAGTTTACTTTTGCTTAACTGGTCAGTATGGAAATATGTACCACAAACTGTATTTTATGTTGATGAAGCAAAGGAAAGGCAGGTAGACCCATTTAGGCTCCAGACTCAATAAAACAGTGTATAAATGCACTTTTCCATTTCACTCCTTTCTTCCCTATCTTATTCACAGTTTTGGCTGTGTGTTACACAACCCACCTGGCCTACTTGGATTCAACAGTTCTACAATAAGAGAAGCGCAGTAGTAGAGATAAACAGGAACAGAAATTGGCACGACAGGAAAATACTGACAGATAAAAGATTTGCCTCTCTTTGCAAAAACAGTAAGATTTCAAAATTACAAAAGTACCTAAATCTCATAAACAGTCATCTGGATCATGTAAGTAAGACCATCAAACGGAGCCAGTTACAAACCTTTTTAAGAGCCTTGGCAACAACCATATGGAAATAAAGCCCTGTGCCATGTTATGAAAGCTACAATCTCAAATCAGGAAAACCATGAAAAAACTCCAGTGCACTGACTTAAGCACTAACGATAAAATGAGCTCTTTGGCATTTTTGGTTAATATAAAACCTAAATCGACCATCAGATTACTTGGAATCGTATTTCTGGGTTTTGTGGGACTCAGCTGAAACAGAGTTTGCATATTATAATTGTCAGGCACAGCCATGTTTCCTTGTGATGAAGAAAAGAACTGCAATAAACATAGAAACAACTGTTTTCAAGTTTGGTTTTTAAGGCAGCACACATAATTATTGTCTCTTGTACCATATGGTCTGTTTGGGGACTCAAGTTTTACTTACTCTCCTATCTGCCATTTTGTTTGAGTACCAGTGTTCCCATCTTACTGAACTGTTGTCCGCAAAAACTAAGAGAGTGATATTTAATATCAAAGCTTTCCCAATGACTACATAGGATATTTTACTTAAGTTCATCAAACTGACCTTTCAGTACCCTTGTGTTTGCTCACAGTTATTACTAATAAAGAGATTCTTCAGCCTCCAGTTTTTCTAAGGCCAACTGAACTGGCATTGCTAAGCCTCTTTAAAAGCCAGAGAAAATCCCACTGTTGCAGCTAAAACTCTTTGTACTGGGTCAGAGCCCGCAAGCTACACAGCTTTGTTCCCGGAAAACAAAGTCATTATGCAATCCCTAACTACCGTTTCTGAATATTGTTAGATGATTATTAATTCACCAGGCTGAAAGCTTCAATAGCAGAACCAAAAGCTTGACATTAACAGGCAGGTTCAAAACACTTGAGCAATGTCAGACAGAGGAAACAGACAGATGAGGACAATCTCTAATCAAGAGATTAGACAACCAACTAAACCAAAGCCTTGCCTGCTATGAAAATTTACTTTAAAAGATCTCTGCAGTGTTTGGTCAGCAATAGAACTGATTTGTATGCTTCTATCTGATTGTCTTAAACCCATATACATTTTACAACGTCCTTCTAAACATTAAGGGGCATTGTTGAACATGATAAATTTTAAAGTGTTTGAGGAGAGAAAAATAAACCTGAATAAGAACGAGGAAGGAAGGTGTTCAAAGAAAAAGACACACACCCAGAAAGGTGTACACAGAGACACACGGCTAAACAATAAGACGGTAAAAAGCCATGAGCTCACACATTTCAATTGGGAGGGACCGTGTGGTCCAGTAAAGAACCGGAATGCATGTCATTTGGGAACAGGCATATTCTTATTGTTTCCCTCGCATCAGCTGCGATAGAGGATGAAATGACTGGAATCGTTTGTTTCACATTTGCTTATTAGATGCCAAAACATCATACTGTTTTGGCATCTAATAAACCTCCAGACGTATGGCTATGGCTCTGCTAGTCTTCTGGCATTTTCCAATTGTACTTTATTGTCTCACTAGAATAAACACGGTCAGTTGATGTGCTAAAGAAAGCACAGAAGATAAGCTAAATTAACTGTTTCACCCTCTGAAAGTCAAACACTGCTAACGAAAAGACTTGGTTAATGTTTGACTATGAGGATTTCTGGTTTTTGAGCTTAAGGTGCAGAAGGAACAGAAACAAATTTGAAATGAATCACTTATGATCAGAACTTTCGAAGTAAAATACGAGTTTGCAGAAACTGAGTTAAGGTGGCAAGATTTTTTTTTCCAGGGACTATATTCACAACTAATCATGTGATTTGAGTCAGTTCAACTACACCTGCCGGGAGAATCAGATTCTGGATCGTGACTCTATCCTTGCCATGTGACTTGTATCACATTTCAGTATGCCAGCACCTGTGTTCACATAGATATGAAACCTGAACAGAAAGATCAGAGGTTCCACAATATGACTATGACCACACAGTTCACTGACATGGTCCAAGTGATAACAGCAGCAAAAAAAAGAGGAAAGAACTATGAGAACAAAAGACTTGTTAAGTTGAACCTCTGATGTGCAAAACAGTGTCTTTTCCATTAAAACAGAGTCCATGACCACAATGAAAATAAAATATTCACAGGGCATTATAAATAAATCAGCAAATTCTCCCCAACGCGCACCATGGTGTGAAATCTACTGAATAAAAGAGATCAAAGTGGTTCAATTCTGCAGTCTGTGATTAGGTGCCAAACTATCATGGTCCAACTAAATGAGGGAAGGACAAGGTGACAAAAAGAAGGTTGGAGGAAGTAGCTGGGCCAGGAATTCTCTTCATAAGAACAAACCCAGAAACTGCTCCTGTTTCCTGCATTTCAGTAGTTCTGTTTTTCATTCTCAATGATGTACTGTCTTAAATTTCTGAGCTTAAAAAAATACTTGCACAGATTGGCTTCCTGGATTCAAAATGGTTTTGTTTGCTCTTCAGAAGATTATATATAGACTTTGTCAAAATCTGAAGAATTAAAAAGGCTTCATTCTCATACAAAACATATACTCAATCTAAAAAACAAAAAAACCCAACTCTATTCTCTCAATTAAACATAATAGTGGTATAAGAAATAGAGTGTTTTAATTGTCACTTAAAACAAAGTGCCTGGGAGTTTTTTTTAGCATTTATATTAAACCAAAAACTAAAAAAGAGAGAAGCCCTTTGTTGTGCCCTGGTGGCCCACCTGGTAGAGTAACTGCACCTTGCATTAAGGATCAGTAGGCCTTACTGCAGTGCCCCAAGTTCAACAACAGCCTTTGCTTCTGTCTCCCTTTCAAGGTAATGATACAAATTTCCTGTGAATTCGTGTAATAGTTTATTGGAACTTGGGTGTCTACGTGACTCAACTGCCTCACAAATCTATTCTGAATTTCTTGAACCTTGCCGCTGAACAATTCTTGCCAAGTATATTACTTAATCCCATTAAAGAAAAAAAAAAGAAACTAAAGTAAATATTTTGATAGAATAAAAACCCAGTCTTAAAACTTAGTGAAACATAAGACCTAAGACATAACATAAGACAAAAGGTAAATAACAGAAAACTATGTAAAATACACATGCGATACATACATGCAAAGAAAAAAAATCTTCAGGAAAGAGATTTTCATTCTCCTTCCTGAAAGTCTTAAAAGGTAAACGTGAGAAGAAACATGAATCCCCTAAACTTTATCAACTTTTATGGTCTGCCATAAAACCATTATTATGGCCTCATATTTCCACACACACCTACTGTGTTAGGTGCGTTGGACTCAAGTCATTTCTTACATGTATCCATTGATTGTTAAGTCGATAGTGTTGGAATGACCAACCCCAACCCCCAAAAAAAGGTCTGTCACTGAAGGAATGAAGATGACACGTCACTTTAAGCACTCATCAAATATATCAGACATTGGTATTTATCATTCAGGGTGTGTATACTTAAACATTTTCTGTGCCATCTGATTTGCAATCTGAGTTACTGAGCACAAAGTGGCGGCTTTTAAATTGAGACTCGTTTACTCAGACACTACTTACAACATGTCACCTCACAGAAATAGTTTTAATTTTCTGCTACCTTGAGCCCAGTTAGCCATTCGTAATGTTTAACTAATTTGCAAGAACCTGCATAACACGAAGCATATCAAAAACCTGCTAAGCACAGCTAGTGATTATGCTGATCCCAGCAGCTAAGGTGTTTTTACATTACACACAGCTGTATCAGTCTCAGTATACAAAACATTAATAGATAGGGCTTCGAAAAATAAACAGTTTGCATGGGAGAGCCCGTAAAAGAAAGCACGAACACAAAGACAGGAAATACAACAGCTATTAAAACATATATAAATCAAAAACATATAGGTGGTGTGAAAGCTGACCTAAAACCTGTATGTGCACATTTTAAGCTGTCTGGTATTAGTGCCAAGTCTTTTCATTTGCCTTGTAGCACTAAGCCACCCTAACAATACACCCTGTCCCAGCAAAAGGATGTTGTTGTAATGTTGTAATAACTTACTTGTTTTCTTCTTCTTCATCTGTACATTTTAGTGACATGCTGTTAGCAGATAATGTTCACTATCCACCAGACTTACTTCTAAATGGGCAAAATGCATGAATGGCAACAACAGAGAGCAGGGATTTTGGTGAGAAATAAATACTCTGTCATTTAGATTCTCGCTGCTAGAATTACAAATTTGATACTTAATATTATTATTATTTGTTTTATTCTCAATTTGTACAATTTAAGAAAAATATTAAGTAATTTAAAACAATATATACATAGATAGCACTATCCTTTGTGTTAAAAAACCTGAAGGTTGAATAGCATCTAATTATTACATAGACTGTTCATGGCAAGTGTATAAAGCAACAGAATAGAAGGATTACATATAAATAGATGTTAATATAAATAAATACATTTTCCTACTAAGACTCAAGTAGATACTACTATACTCTATCTAGCTTAATCTGTAGATTAGTTTTAGAGTTGAAGAGTATTATTTAGCATTCAGTCATTTATTAGTACAAAATCAAATATTTTGCGGATAGTTAACATTTTTAATTTTACGTTAAAGTTTTTTTTTATTTTACAACTTTGAAATTATAGTCTATTTCTTGGAGGCAGACAGCAGCAGGTCAAGTCAGGCTGAGAGTCTAAGATACAGACAGATGGGGGAATAAAGGAGTAGAGTTATAGAGAATAAAAGAGCATCATAAAGAGAATGGCTAAACAGAATGGCTGAAAGAATAAGAAGAGGAAAAGCACACGGGAAAAATTGAGTAGTGTATCCACACAAAGACGGCGCATCATTTTTACAATTTGTTTGTTTTTTATTTTTCTTATGCCAAATGAGGAAAACTGGCAATTATCTTGCTCAAACAGAATCCAGTTTGCGTGCAGAAACACTAATGAAGTCACAGAAGAAAGGGCAAGTGAGGTAAGGAGGAGGGGAAAAAGGCAGTAAAGCTGGTGTTTGCCCTTGAATCAGCAGCAACAGCTCACTGCCCTAGCCTAGTTTAGCTGCTCCTTCTGTGATAAATTAATAAGCACATGTCTTTGGGGGACATCTTCTTTTCAGGCCTTGTTATCTCTTTCCCTCGAGGAACATTCACAATCTTCCTGTTAACTATTTTGAAGATGCAGGGGACATCTAATAAAAATAACCATTTCAACACATATTTTTATACTATTTCATGCAACATGTACTTTAAAAACTAGTACAATAGGCTGTCAAATGTTGGTTAGCTTGATTTTCTTTGAAGCTAGAGAATCTGATGAATATGACAGCTCAAGGGGGTGAACAGAGCTAAATCTTGTTTCATGTAACCAGCCTATGCAGCACGCATCATATCATTCTGGACAGTCGTTTAGAAAATGCAACCTACAGACATTTTTGGAAACTGTAACAGCAATTTTCTGATACTTTATACTGATATTTTATGGATAAACAACCATCTGATTTATGAAGGCCTTTGAATTAATTTGTCTTAAAATTTCATAGGACTCATGTGCCTTTCAAGGGAAACGGTAAAAACAAAAAACAAAAAAAAACAACCTTTCTTTGCTTCCCAGAAGGGCTTTGACATTGAAAAAAGCTCTAACGCCTACAGTGGAAACACAAGTGCAGCTCTGTGCAGCCAATGTGGGAGTGGAGGGAAAGCAGCATTTTGTTTGGGACATTTGCATAAAGTTTGATTGGTTGCCATCTGGGTAAACAGACATACAGAATTTATTTTTTAACACTTTACCAATAACCCAAATCAGATTTTTCTTAAACTAAAGAAATGGTTATGGTCACATTTTATTAAATATAACCATCTTAAAAAAGGTCATTTGCACACAGACTGTGCAATCTCCCAAAGAAGTCTATTATACAGTATACATAGTATATATTACTGTCTAAGCATTGGCTATATACTGTGGCTTTACTGTCATGAATTATGTCTGGATGACAGTAGGCCATCACTAACATTCAGCAATGTTGCATAAAAGATAAATGGGACTTTTGATAGTGTATTATCAACTTTTAGTGCAGCCTCTTTATCAAGTCAATCCCAATAGAGCTATTAAGTAGTTGAAGATTTTTTTGTTTAGAGGCCTTATAATCATAAACGTTTAATTATTTCCCTCAGGCCTTCAGAGGTGAAGACTGTACTTTAAATTGTCCCCCTAGAGCTCACACTAATATATCCTTAGAAAACTAAGTAATAATAAACCAGTGGTTTTTGATCAAACGATAGCATCTACAGCAACAAAGTCATGTGGAGCTGGCACATCTAAAGTAATTACCCTCTATCAAGAAAATTATGCAAAAGATTATGAACAAGAACATTAATTACTGTAAAAATGGGGTTTTAAGTCAACAGATCTATTTCAAACTTGTACTGTAAAGTAACTGCAGTAGTCATTTTAACATTCAGGTGTGGTTCACACTAAATTCAGCAGGTGTATAATCTGCGGATAGGTTTTGTATGGTGATATATATCTCATGTCTTGTATGCATATTATGTAAGTAATCGGTTATTTTTTTTGATGGTACTGATATCTATTAAATACATAGTAAATTCGATTGCTATGTCTTTCTTTTTTCTTAGTTGCCATGGTGACAAAATATGCACCACTGGTGTGAAGTACACTTCCTACTGATATACACGACCTACAAATTTGAAAGTAAATGTTTTGTTTCCAGAGCTTCCATATACCTCAACACACTCATTTCAGTTCACCATCAAAGCATTACAGATTAGGTGGTAGCCCGACCTTAGCAGAGCTTGGAGGAGTTACTGGGCCCAGCCTCCTTTGAGGCAGTGACTTTGAGCTTTTTTGATTTAGCATCGATCTGTATCACCTCTTTCTCTCACTCGTTCTCACATTGATGGAAATTTCCAAATGTCTGCACTCCAACTTTGGGCCAGTACTCTGCCGGTATTTTACTTCACTGTTGCCTTTGTACATTGTGTATGTCTGGCATCTCTGTGAAAGCAGTGACAGTGCAATGGGAAAGTCAAACCCAAACAATGAGGAAGCCTGTTGTCCAGTATCACAGAATGAATATCCTTTGCATTACTATACAAAGACTGAATGAGGCTCAATTAACAGAGTAGTCTACACAGGATAGTACAAGTCTTGTCATTCCCATCTGTGTGTGAGTTCCTGTGTGTAAACAATAGATCAAAACACCAGCTGTGAGCATAAGCTGACAAATGAACAACAGTGACCAAGCAAAATCTGATACGAGTTCAAGCTATAGTTTCACAGAGAATAGAGGAAGTGACATTTTAATTATAGCTTTTGCTGCTGTCTTTTACTTCCTTTAACTGCATCTTTTTATATTTTGAACTTTTTTTAAGTGAACAAATCTACATTGTGGTAAGTAGTTAGGTTAATTAAGAGGGATATTTTAGCCATTACATTTAGGCAGTTTTGCATTCTCACCAAAAAGGGCAGAGAAATGAGTTTAGATCAATGAGGATTTGCTTCTCAATTATTGCTCTGTGGCCACGAGTCAATGCTTGTTCTCCACATGCATCGAACACACAAAAGAGTTGCTTTTCTCTTCAAGATGCACTTGCTAAATTTTGTTTGCCATTTTTACTATGATAAGAACAGAGGTATAATAGATAATTTAAGTCAAGGCAAATGACAAAAAATGTAATTGAAAAAGCACCATTTTTTTACCCAACTAATTCCACGTGTGGAAAAAGGAAGAGCATGTACAAAAGTATCCAGAGTAATGATGTCATTTTCTTTTTGTAAGTAGAAACCCATCTGGGAAAACGGAAACGCACAACAGAATCTAGCAAGACTGTGTACTTATTAAAGTGTAATGTAAACAAAATATTAAGAGTGGGAAACAGTTCATATCATTGTTTGTAGACTTCAAGGGAACAGTTTCATGATATTATAATCACTTAATTGTTGTTCAACCTAATGATACTGATATTTAAAAACTAATATAAATAATTATTATAATGCAGTTTCCCATGCATGTCTAGTTTTATATAATGCATGGCCTTTGTGTACAACTTTAAACAGTTCTGTGTTTGCTATGATTTTTATAAATCTTTAAAAATATTTCCTTAATTTTACTGATTTATATGAACAGTAGTAGAGAGTATCCATCATATTCATGTAACATTGTAACATAAACCCTTAATGTGCCCAGATGAAAATAAACCAAAGTACATTCCATTAAATGAGTTTCCGTGCAAAAGCCAATGCTGAACAAGTGAGCACAGCTGATCCCAGATCTAGGTAAGCAATGACTTGACCTGAAATGGCTCCAGAGCAGTGTTGAGAGGTTTTAATAGCTGAGTTTGATGCCAGCAAACTAACTTTACCCTTCAATCCAAGCCAAACAGCACTACTGCCAAATCAAGAGAGGAAAACTCACCTCTGAGGTCAAGGTCAAATTAATGCATTAGCCATTTGCAAAGCCTTGCTCTAGCTATCACAAGTATAATTCAAGAGGTTTGAAAGCATGCAGTAATAGCTGACTGACTGTTGGCTTTACTGATTCCAATTTGGCTTAAACGGGACTTAAAATAATTTTTACTGATCACCCACCCCAGTTGTGATAAGTCACTTTCATACATTATAAAGAATAAATTATCAACAAAAGTGAGTCACTATTTCTTTCTACAAATAAAAAAACAAGGAAACTTGGGCAACTAAACCAATTCAGTCTTTAGTTTCGTATATATATATATATATATATATATATATATATATATATATATATATATATATATATATATATATATATATATACATACATACATACATACATACATACATACATACATACATACATACATACATACATACATACATACATACATACATACATACATACATACATACATACATACATACATATATATATATATATATATATATATATATATACATATATATACACACACACATCACACATACATACATACATATTATAGACAGGGTGGCAACTAATTATGCAAACCAAAGCTGAAAATAGATATAGAAACCAATACACTTAGAGATATTTAGCGACTGGGGCTTTCCAAAGCAGGAAGAAAACCACAGGCTTAATGTACAAAGGTCTGCAAATACTGTAGAAAATAGTGCTAAGAGTTACAAATATATTTTATGGTCGTTTGTCATGCTGTATTTACAGTTATATGACCTTGCTCACCAGGCAATCTCTGTGGTTGCTCGACACTCAGCAGATACTGTACGGCTAGGGCACTGTCCTTAAACCTACTGAGAACACGGTGTCAGCCCCAGATTACTTAACCCCAACCAGCTGCTCAGTACAGGATTTCTCCATCTGCCTAATTGAATACTGTAGCCCTCTGCTTTTCAAATGAACTCCAAACTAAAATTAAGAACTGCTTTCATCAAATAACTACAGCAAATAGAAACGAGATCAAAACCCGTGAGAAGTATACTGTTTATCTACTAACAGACTAAACAAAGTGAATTGTTTTAAACTTATAAATGTAATTATTAATTTCTGATTTGGAATTTTCAAACGTAAATACAAATTGTCAAAAGATTGTAACCACTCTCTATTGGCTCATTGTTGCTGCCCAAACAGTTCTGACCCACAAAGCCTGGAGGCTGCAAGGCCTTTTAAGGTATTTCGCACTCAGACATGAGCAAAAAGATCAGTCAAGTCCTTCAAAGTGCAATGAGGACCTTGTTTTACTTCCCCCCCCCCAACTCCATCTCTCTTTTTCATAGTTTTTCCCTTCATGGCACTCATCACTGATCTTTTAAAGATGATCAGTCAGATCTTTACACAAGACTGATTCTCTAGCATTCTCCAGAGATCAGTTTATACGTGGGACATTTAGTTTATACCAGACCCAAGTGCCATCTATCCCCCTCACCACTCTCCTTGCTGACCACTTCTGCAAAGTGTTATTTCATACCACAAGGAGCTTGATAACTTAATGCATTTTGTGTCAGTTTTTTAGAAGTAGTGACAAACTGTACTTTCACATGACTTCCTGATTTCATAATTGCCTGACACAGCGATTTTTACTGAGCTGTTTACTGTCATTGAGGAAACAGCGATAGCTCCATGTTTGAGAGCACTTAGCAATTAAATACATACATGCCAAAAGGATCATACTAGTCATACCTGTTGATGGAAGTCCTAAAGCATGTACACATGGTATTTATCAAACCAAAGGGTGATTTTCATCATTTCCATCTATTCTCTATGTACAGTTAAAGTTCTGATATTCTTTGTTATTCAAGGTAAATGACAAAATATGAGGAAAAAAGCTTCTATGAGGGTTTTTTTCCCCTCATGTAGAAGCTTTCGTTTCTATAGCCACCCAGTGAACCATCTCCATTTACACAGTCTTTGAGCCAGGTCAGTGACACACAGCATGACACTGCCTTCGGGCAGTTTTGGTTTAATTTACAACAGAGGGCAGTGCTTTGGATTTCCTCAGCTTGTAGCTACATACTTTGATATTGCTACTCCTTTTCATGGGAGTTTGTTGTTGTCCATCACTGAGTACTTAGCCTTGTGCTTACACATGACATACAAACATACAAATGGTGTTTTCACCAATTCTACTAGTTATAAGTTACAAAGCATATTTGCTATATACGTGCTAACATAAACCAAATGAGATTTAATTTTGTAGCTTTCTGGTATTGCTCCAGCTTTAGCAAACTTTGGGGCATATTTAGTTTGGCTTGGGGCCCTATACACAGCATTTAAAAAAAAAAAACATTCAATGACTAGGCAACAATAGTTTCACACTCCAGGCAGCTGTGTGATTTTGACACTGCTGTGTGTGCGTGTGTTTTTCCTTCCATATAAAAACTATGGGTCGTCTTACATGTATGTCTTATCTGACACTGTAGGAGGCTGGAGATTTCTGACTTTGTTGGTATGTGCATACGTGAGAGACTCCACATAAAGGGCTGCAGGTTCAGTTTAAGTACACTTAATGAGAATTTAATTTTTATTTGATTTCAGTATTAATAGTTAGTTATAAGTAGGTATAGTAGGTGACTAGAGGTAAAATAATTACTGTAATTATTAAATTTCCAGCTGTTAACATCTAGGCATCTCATGAAAAAAAAAATACTAACTTATCCAATTATTCTTGAATGTGGCATATGGATCCTCTACTCAACCCAGTGAGCTACGCCACCACCCAGTCACTACTCATTCTTATTAGTGGATGACAACTTGAATATTTGAAATTCATACCGATTCCTGTCACAATATGACAAATTACTGCTTTTTCTCCTGTATTTAGGGCTTAATATGTTACACTCCACTCTAAGAGCCTCTAAGAGTAAGAGCCATTGTCACCATTTTTGGAAAATGTACAGTTTCATCCATCCATCTTACCCAACTTAGGGCTGGAACAGTTTTCATGTAGTGAGAGGTAAAGTACTCCCTAGGCAGGCGGCCTGTCTTTTGCAGGTCTAGCATAAATGGAAAGTCATCCCTTCATACTCACATACACACTTATAGCCAATTTAGAATCACCAGTTAACCTAACATGCATGTATATGCACTGTGAGAGGAAACCAGTTATTAAAATTGATAAAATTGATAAAATCACTGGAGGAGTAATAAAAATTTAAAATAGATTTTAACTGCAGTTCCACATTAAGTTAAAGTTAATGCAGCCCATTTCAAATCAATCACAATAAAATCATACTGATCAGTTTTTATTAGAGAGATGTTTGCGCTCCCATTATCTAGCTCATTTACACCAACAACTCCAGAACTCAACTCTAGAATGACCATAAAGCTGAATCAACACTTTGCTTAAACAGTTTCATCAAACATGGACAATTATAACCTTTATTAAGGTAGACTGTATTGGAGGACTGTTGTATAAGACCACTTGTAAAGTACTGTCAGATTAAATCCAAGGTGTTTTTACAGCAGCTAACTTTAGAACTACTTTTATTTTTTCCACTGACCTGTATAGATCCACCTGTTGTTTCTTAGACACTAGTGTTTTGGTAACAGGTTATACTGTACTGAGAAGGCCTAAGACTAAAGTAGATAAAAATAATTCTTATTTTATATCTGAAGAGCTCAACACAATAAAGATTATCCAATCAGAACAGATTGGAAACAAATCAGAGGTTGCTTCGGTATTAAATTACTGCCAGGACAGTTTTGTGACATAAATAACAAATAATCTAATTTTTTCAAGCTTTTAGTTTTTTAATAAACTAGTATCAAAAACAAAGATATCGTCTGGACAGCTTGTAACATAACTGTTAGAAGTCTTTCAGCCCTTTGTAACAATCCTGATATATATTTACCCATTATAAAATTGATAACATTGACTTCTGCAACTGATCAAGACCAATGCAAATGTTCTGTTGATATATTAGTATATCTCTAGTTATCAAAATGCCATCCCCATCATTTGGTTAGCTGATGATGTCACAGAACAACTCATTTTAATTCCCAATCAACTTAATCACATATATTTTCTAATGTAAATTTCATAAAAAGCTTTTCATAGCATAATTTGAAATCTAGTTAACTTGTTTTGTCTGACAAACAACAGAAATGTATCATTTACTACCAAAATAAAACAAAGCTTTTTATTGCAATTAAAAATCTCGAAGTCATAAATGGTATTTATGACTGCAAATTACGCAGTGCTGAGCAGTGTACCAGTCTTTCATAAATGCTGTACCAGTTAAAAGATACAACGCCCACCGTGTCCTTTCAAATAGCTTATATTATTATTTATCTTATTACTGCCATGGATACTGCTGAAGCGCATGAGAAGGGGGCTTTTATGACTGTACAGTCTTCTCACTCATAGTTCCTGTCCTATGAATCATACACATTATAAGGACAGCCATTACAAATCTGCAAATCTCTTCAACTGGGAACAATCCTAGGACACAAGTTGTCAAACAAACTATTTAACTAATAACTTCATATTTACACAATTATGCCGCTTAACAGCATACTGGGTAATTCCTCAAGGCTAAAACACTGTTTATCGTGACAAGTCCAAATGGAGTTTGTATCAAAGCTTTACAACAAAGACTTGCTATATATTGACTTTATTTAAAAACAGGGGCAAAGGTAGCATTGCAGCAAACATTTTATTTTGAATTTATTATGTACCATTTAAACACAGTTTTAAGACAGTTGAGCCCAACTGCTGATATTCAAGCCCCTGTTGATTGCCTATCAACTCAAAGCAGCTTTCTTCTCTGACCTCTGGCACAAACAAGGCTTTTTATCCAAAGAGCTTTTGCTCACTTGATATTTTCCCTTTTCCAGACCAGACTGAACTTCAAACTAGATTGTGAGAGCACTTGTTTTACTTGTGCACAGTACAGAGAGGTGTGTAGGAAAATACTCAGACTAGCCCATCTGGCACCAACAGTCAAACCAAGTTCAAAGTTATTGAAACCACTTTTCTTCCTCATTCTGATGCTAAGTTTAAACTTCAGCGGGTTGACTTGACAAAGTCTGCATGCCTGAATCCATTGAGTTGCTGCCATGTGACTTCCTAATTAGGTATTTGTGTTAATGAGCACTTTAAGAGGTATAACTAATAATTGTGAATGTGTATTATTTAGGTGCGCTGTAGTTTGAAATGTATTCGAACTAAAAGGGTTTTATAGAATTAACTCCTACAAGTCATGAAGTGAAAAAATTATTTGTTATTTTATATTTATTATTTGAACCTATATGGTAGGCACAGAAATAATATTACTAACAACATACCTGGATATACTGGTAAATTCCTCTTAACTAATGCCTTATTTATGACCTAAATTGGCCAAATATTTATGAATAATTGTGAATTACAGTCTAGTTTTCATACACATGGAAGTTCTTTTACTTATGCACACTATACAGCGTATGCAGAAGACCAACCCGTCATGCTTCTTGACATGTTGCCGGATGCCATTATGCAATCACCAAGACTTCAAAAAGCTCAGAAATAAACGTCAGCCTCTCATTTCAATGTAACGCCATTGCTGACGCAATTATTGCACATATACATATCCTCATCTGGATCAGCACAGCTTCGTATCAAATCATGTGAACCTAAGCATTGGCGAACATTCCAGCACACACAGTTAAATGAATCCGAGCAGGAAGCATCTGTGTCAGTGATGAAGCTTTCCAGAAATAAACAGAACAGAAAACGAAACCATCTACAACTCGGGAGAACACGAATTCCAGGAACACAGATTTCAAAACGGTTTCCGTATAATCCTGTATAAAAAACCCGTCATAACCGGATGATTTTAAACTATCCTACCTACTGCGTCTCATATTCTTGATGCACAAGCAATATCACACAACTCCATAATTTATATATATTATCAAATGTACACAAAACTTTTTTTTTTTAAAAAATCCATTGAGTGTTTTTTTTTTATCTTGCGGTACTGATAAAAGCCAACAAACACTCAATTATTTAGGAGTTTCTTTTTCTGTCTCCGAATTAGCTTGCCGTGCCTGCGGAGGAGCCACAGATGTGATGGAACTGCTATTCGGTGCTATCCGTTAGCCACTAGCTCACAGTGACCACAAATGTAGTCGCAAACGGGTTTAAGCCCCGCTGTGCGCTTTAATATTAGCCTCTACGTAAAGACACATATAGAGCAGATATATCATATCAGGTATACATGAGAAAAAAATGATATAAACACATAATAGAAATGGTCAGACAGAGTTAGCTTAGCAGGCTAGCATTAGTTAGCGTTTAAGATGCTGAGAGAACCAGAAGAAGAGCTGTTAGCAAGGAAAGCTAATCAGACGCTCCGGGGTACCTTACCAGGTCAAAACAAACAGGAAAGCGGAGCGAGATGCATTAATTTCTTGTTTCGTTTCTGAAGCCGACTTCTGGTGAGACGGTAACTTTGACGAGATCAAAGCAAATAATGTAGAAATATCGTCGGGAACATTGCAAAGACACTCGAAATTAATGTGGTTCCTGTTTTTTTGCTCAGACTGGCTCGGATGCCCGTTCGCAGGTCGTTGCTTGGAGAGACTCGCACACATACACACACACACACCCTCCAGGGACGAACCTGCCAAATACTGGCCCCGCCTCCTTTACTGTGAGCGCAGCAGGAGACAGCTGCCAAATACTGACCCCGCCTTGCAGACAGCTGTAGACTAGCAGAGACATCTTAAAACGCATCTGTGGCTGATTTCTTTATCTACTTATAACAGTAATAATCCAGTGTCAAGTATGTGTTATATATATATATATATATATATATATATATATATATATATATATATATATATATATATATATATATATATATATATATATATTCCTATCGTCTATATATATATATAGACGATAGGAAATAGGTGCAGCGATTTACGCACAAATGTGAATGTGTAAACGTAAAAGTAAGTACAGTACAGTACAGTACAGTAAAAGTAAGTACAGTATGTAAGGCAAAAACACACTTGGGCTTATTTCTCTTTAGGAGGCACCTTGCTAGCGCAAAAACATTTTATTTGTGGCAAACTATGTTGTGTTTCACTTTTTTTGTATAACCAAATGTGTTTTTACAACATTCTGCTAGTAACAAAGTGACTAAAAATAGATTTCAAATTTGGTTTTGGCTATATTACACTATTGTGCAAGACTGGTTTTTCCCCTGAGTTGTGTGGCTTTTTTATATTTGAATGGCTTCACAAACAGTAGAAAATGTAAAAAATGCTCTGGTACAAGGAATGGACTGAAAATTAAAGAAAAAGCAGCCAATGTCTAAAGAAAGATTGTGAAATAATTTCAGAAAGCCTGGAGAACTGCTGCTCACTTTAAAATATTACATGGAAGTCTGGCTCCTTGGAAGCAAAAGACAGGAGTGGCAAGAGACTTTTGCACAGTGCTGTAAGTTCCGTCTAATAATCTCTTTTTTATATTTTAGAAATAATAAAGTACTATTGCTATTGTATGCTTAATAATGCAAAGATTCTTTTATTATTACTTGCATGTTAGATATGTGTTTGTTTTGTTTGTTTTTTCTCTTCCAGTGTTTTTGTACATTGCTTCTTACAAATAAAACTAATGAATAAATGTATAAACTAAAACCTTTAACTACATATACTTTAATAAGCACCCCTTTTTTCATATGCTGGCAGCATAATAAACCTGAGTCTTTACAACAAAGTCCACCCCATAAACTATATGTGTAACAATTGTAACCTTAAGGTCCACAAGTGTGCTTTTTTTTCTCGAGCTTTTATCTTCAATTTGCTGCCTTTCATGGCAGATAGAGTTTGTGCAGTTACATAAAGATAGTTGCAAGTTAATTAATCATTAAATGAATAGTTTATGTGCCTAAAAATAAAACACTGAAGTAACAGAGATAACATATGCTGTTATGAAAACGTAACCACTTTTAGAGATTTGTTAAAGTGAATAAAAGAGCATTACACGTATTTGATATCCAGCCTGCCTATACTGCACATAGTGACATGATAAATAAATGTACTATATTAGTTATGCATTATATTACTTAACATAAATGTATTTTATGTATAAATACAGTGGAGCAAAGTCACTTTCAGGATATTAAATGTGACTGAATGGGTATTTACCGCCACCTGGTGGAATAAGTTGTAAGAAAAAAAGGTTTCTTTGCTGTTTCAGTTGAACTACGATTCAATAATTCAATTAAATGAATTAAATACAAACACAAGCTGACACAAGCTCTATAGACACTCTATAGACACTTTATTGCTGTGTTTATTGTTTAACAATCTAAGGAAGGTCTAACAGTGAGCTTGGCGGGCTTCAAACACACACCCTCCAAGAATCTGTTACCAAAACAAGATTTAAATAGCAAAAAACAGCTATAATGCAGTAATACAACATACATGATGCTATAAAGTCTTAAGATGAATTTATTCTTTATTCTCAGTAACGTATAGGCTATATGTTTCCACTTCCAAAATGCTTCTTTACGAATGTATGTGTGTATGTGTATATATATATATATATATATATATATATGTATATGTATATATATATGTATGTATATATATATATAGCAGCTGGATAGCGTAGTGGTTAGACTACACGCCTTTGGAACAGAGGATCGCAAGTTCGATTCCTGCCTGGGGCGTCTGTATCCAGTAAGGGTCCTAAGGCTAGACCCCCTATGCTAAGCAAGCCTACCGCAGACATGAGCGAGACAGATAAATATGAAGGCATGCCGGCTCGGACGTCGCCCGGATCAACAAGGTCCGCGTCAGGTGTTGAGGAACCAGGGCACCCTGACGAAAAGTGGGCTACTGGAACAAGAAGGCATCGGTGGGCAAGGGACGAAAACAGGGCGTTGTTGGAATGCTACTACGCAAGTAACCCCGGCGGAAGGGGCTACATGAATAGGATGAGGGACCTATGGATTCTTCGATACCCAACATCCACAATGACAGCGAAACAACTAGTAGCTCAGTGTTCCAACATTCGAAAGAAGGGACTGCTCTCACAGCTAGAGATTGACGAGGTACAACACAAATGCTACGGCAAGGAGGAGTCAGGACGCCAGGTCAGGGGGGAGATATCATCACCCCCACCCGAGATTGGGTACATAGCCCCAAGTGCGATAGGAGAAGGATCGTTGAGTGCGAGAGGAACTGACCTGAAAAATAGGATCATGGCCAAGCTTGAAACCTGGATCCCCCGTAGCCGGTTACCAAGATTACGTGAAGTACCCCCAGAAGGTCTGCTAGATGATGTTAATGCAGCACTACGGGCAATACCTACAACCACGATTACCGACACTAACAAGCTGATCTACAATACGGCAGCAGTGATCAGTGAGATGCTTGGCTACAAGTTGAACAGCCAGAAGGGGCAGTACCCTCCATGGAGAAGGAGGCTAGAGGGCAAGATCAAAGTAGCACGGAGGGAGGTTAGCCAACTAACAGAGTTGCAGAAAGGTGCGACAAATAAGGTGCCTAAGAAATACAGCAAGCTGTCCATACCTGAGGCCTTGGAAACTGCCAAGCAAAGACTCACAGCCTTGGCCAGCCGCTTGAGGAGGTACACCAGAGAGATAGAAGGCAGGAGAATAAATCAGCTGTTCTCCACAGAACCAGCAAAGGTGTACTCTCAGTGGCAAGGGAACAATAAGAGAACAGCACCACCAAGGCTGGAGACGGAGCAATACTGGAAGAGCATATGGGAGAAGGATGCAACCCATAACGGCAATGCTCAGTGGCTAGAGGATCTGAGGGCAGACCACAGCGACCTCCCTGAACAGGGTCCAGTAACCATCACAGTGGCAGATATCCAAGAAAGGGTCTCCAGTATGAAGAGTTGGACAGCACCAGGGCCCGACATGGTTCACGCCTACTGGCTGAAGAAGCTGACTGCACTCCACGAGCGTCTGGCAGCACAAATGAACCAGCTGCTAGTTAACGAGAGACACCCGGAATGGCTAACCGAAGGTCGGACGGTCCTGATCCCCAAGGACCCCAAGAAGGGAGCGGTCCCCTCCAACTACCGACCAATAACCTGCCTCAGTACTACATGGAAGCTCCTGTCAGGCATCATATCGGCTAAGATGAACAGGCACATGGGTCAATACATGAGCGGGACACAGAAAGGAATTGGCAAGAATACCAGAGGTGCAAAACACCAGCTACTGGTAGACAGAACAATCAGCCGAGACTGCAAGACCAGACTGACCAACCTGTGCACTGCCTGGATTGATTACAAGAAGGCCTATGACTCAATGCCCCACAGCTGGATACTGGAATGCCTAGAATTGTACAAGATCAATGGGACCCTAAGAGCCTTCATCAGGAACTCAATGGGGATGTGGCGTACAACACTAGAGGCCAACTCCAAGCCCATAGCACAAGTTACCATCAAGTGCGGGATCTACCAAGGAGATGCTCTGTCCCCACTGCTGTTCTGCATAGGCCTGAACCCCCTCAGTGAGATCATTAACAAGACTGGCTACGGATACCGACTACGGAACGGAGCAGTTGTCAGCCACCTCCTGTACATGGATGACATCAAGCTGTATGCCAAGAGTGAACGAGACATCGATTCACTGATCCACACTACCAGGCTATACAGCAATGACATTGGAATGTCGTTCGGACTGGAGAAGTGTAGTCGGATGGTAACAAAGAGAGGGAAGGTAGTCAGAACTGAGGGGATTGAACTACCAGAAGGCAACATTGCAGACATAGAGGACAGTTACAAGTACCTGGGGATCCCGCAGGCAAATGGGAACCATGAAGAGGCCGCTAGAAAGGCTGCAACCACCAAGTACCTGCAGAGGGTCAGGCAAGTCCTGAGGAGTCAGCTGAATGGTAAGAACAAGATCCGGGCCATCAACACATACGCCCTGCCCGTGATCAGGTACCCTGCTGGGGTAATAGGCTGGCCAAAGGAGGAGATAGAAGCCACTGACATAAAGACAAGAAAGCTCCTGACCATGCATGGAGGGTTTCACCCCAAGTCCAGCACCCTGAGGCTGTACGCTAAGCGGAAGGAAGGGGGCCGGGGACTGGTGAGTGTCAGCACCACAGTCCAGGATGAGACAAGGAACATCCAAGAATACATTGGGAAGATGGCCCCAACTGACCGAGTGCTCAGTGAATACCTCAGGCAGCAGAAACCCAAGAAAGAGGAGGGAGACGAGGAACCATCATGGAAGGACAGGCCCCTGCACGGTATGTACCACCGGCAGATAGAGGAGGTGGCTGATATCCAGAAATCCTACCAGTGGCTGGACAAAGCTGGACTGAAAGACAGCACAGAGGCACTAATCATGGCAGCACAAGAACAAGCTCTGAGTACAAGATCCATAGAGGCTGGGGTCTATCACACCAGGCAAGACCCCAGGTGCAGGCTGTGTAAAGATGCCCCAGAGACAATCCAGCACATAACAGCAGGGTGCAAGATGCTAGCAGGCAAGGCATACATGGAACGCCATAACCAAGTGGCCGGCATAGTGTACAGGAACATCTGTGCCGAGTATAACCTAGAAGTCCCGAGGTCAAAATGGGAGATGCCCCCAAGGGTGGTGGAGAATGACCGAGCTAAGATCCTGTGGGACTTCCAGATACAGACGGACAAAATGGTGGTGGCTAACCAACCGGACATAGTGGTGGTAGACAAACAGAAGAAGACGGCCGTAGTGATCGATGTAGCGGTTCCGAATGACAGCAATATCAGGAAGAAGGAACACGAGAAGCTGGAGAAATACCAAGGGCTCAGAGAAGAGCTCGAGAGGATGTGGAGGGTGAAGGTAACGGTGGTCCCCGTGGTAATCGGAGCACTAGGTGCGGTGACTCCCAAGCTAGGCGAGTGGCTCCAGCAGATCCCGGGAATAACATCGGAGATCTCTGTCCAGAAGAGCGCAGTCCTGGGAACAGCTAAGATACTGCGCAGGACCCTCAAGCTCCCAGGCCTCTGGTAGAGGACCCGAGCTTGAAGGATAAACCGCCCGCAGGGGCGTGCTGGGTGTTTTATATATATATATATATATATATATATATATATATATAATGTGCAAAAGGAATAATAATAATAATAGGAATAATAATATTCAAAAGGAAGAATGAAAGAATTGGTTAGGAGATACTGAAGTCATCCATATAGGACTATAGGAAAAAGAAAACCAATGAAAAAAAACCCATAATGGCCATACAGCTTAAATTGTTGTGAGTGTTGTCTTCTGTGTGGGTAGTAATTGTAATTCAGACTCTTGGAAGATTCAGCCAAATCGTCCCTAGCAAAGCATTACTTTTCCAATGCCTTTCTAACATCAAAATAACACAAACTCCATCATAAATGACAATTCTGATAACAGCCAACATTTCCTCCATCAATATATATATATATATATATATATATATATATATATATATATATATATATATATATATATATATATATGTAAATCATACAACAAAAAGAAGACATACAAAATAAACTTTTTTCTATGTAACCAAATCTTGCTATAGATCATTCTTTTGTGCCACTGAGCTTCCTTATTGTCCATAAACTAGTAAAAAGCACACCAGTAAGCCAGACTATTTCACTGGGCAGAGTTTGAAACTATTGATAATGTCACTGTAATTTCCTTTTGCTTTACTGTTGTAGGTGCAGTAAAGCCCAGAGCACATTTTACTTCTGTCTGACAAATATTTCCTAAAATTATTCTAATTATTATTATTTTATATTTTCAGCAGGCGTTAAAGAGTTTAAATAGGTTTTAAAATCAAGATGCTGTCTACTGGTGCTATCGCAGGCCTGCCTCATATTTTTATGGATGCCACGATATGTAGGTCAGTTAAAAAAATATTTCAACCAGTGTGAAAATATGGAAACATATAGTCATTCGTCATAAACAGCTAGGATTCTTATATTCTTAGTGTCCTTAGTAATGACTTATTTGGACAATTTCCAATAAACAGACTGTAGCAGTGATGGCACAGATGACCTGTTTGATTTTTTTATATTTATTGAATGTGCACTCTGCAGGTTAAGTATGAGAACAGTTTGCAAAAAAATTGATTCAGTTGTCCCTCTGAAGATGAATTTTTATTAAGATGGAAACAGTTAAAACACTCACAGATGCGTACACACACACACACACACACACACACACACACACACACACACACACACACACACACACACACACACACTGACTGTCGGACCTCCATAATCTGTCTGAATAAAAACAACTTCTGTATAAAATATAATCACACACTGACTGACTCTCCTCTACAGATACAGAGAATCTAATTTATGGAGAACCTTTATCCCATTATTTCAACTGCGCCCTTGTAGCCAAACCTTATACGCTGATTATATAAATATACCTGTCATACTGAATAGGATACGGAAAAGTGGAAACTGCAATGATTAAACACCAATACACTGTATTTTTAAGAGAAATATTTGCCTTTCCTCAGAATTTCTTTTTCTTGCACATTTTTCACCAAAGCCAAAACAAAACAGAAGCCCCTTTGAATAACAACCATACAACTGTTTGAACACAGATGGCGTTGTCCACAATTTGACAAATATAACTACAGTGGCAAAGACTGGAGTGGTGAGTGACTGTAACTACACTGATGGCCAACTAAAGCGAGCCCACCAGCCTATGTACAAATTGTAGATATCTCTTGATGCGCTTGACAGATCTCAGGCAGAAGAAGTAGAAGTACAGCTTCAATGCAGATTACATCTTGTACTTCACAAATGTAGTCCTGGTGGAGTTGGTGTCCTTTGTTTGTCTCACACGATCCTTGTGTTGAGAGCGACGGTGTTATGCTTCATACACCCTGTGGAAAACAAACATATATCTCTTACGAGATTTGCTCCTTTGGTTGCAAACAATGTAGGTTTTTTTTCAGCCTCCTAAAAAAGGTGTCTCTGTTTGAGTAGCGATCAAATGTTTACATGTAGTACGAACATGACTTTAATGCTTCTGTAACCAACAGTGTCCCTTAGAAATGCTGTTTTTGAAAAAATACGTCCAGAGGACTTTTGTCTAAGACCTGACTCTGACCTCTGAAGTTAAAAAGACTAGTTTTAACAAAACAAATCAATAAAGCATCACATCTTTATTGATAGCCACTGGATATGGTTTCAGCCCGGAGTCAGGGATAAAACTTGAAAAACTTTATGTGCATATGTTTATGAGTGGTTTATGCATTGCTTCTTAATGAAATGACAAAGAAGATATAACATGGTAATAATAATGGTGATAATGCTTTATTAGGTACGCCTGTTTAGGTGATTGTTAATGCATATCTAATAATATCTAATCAGCCAATCACATGGCAGCAATTCACTGAATTTAGGCATGTAGACATGTCCAAAATAACCTTATAATGCTCAAACTGAGCATTAAAATGGGGAAGATGATTGTTAGTGCTGGTGCGGGCTGGTTTAACTAGCTCAGAAACTGCTGATCTACTGGGATTTTCCCACAAAACCATCTCAGGGTCTGTAGAGGCTAATCCAAAGGGAAACATTCAGTAACAGTTCTCTAGGAAATACTGGCTTGTCAGAAAAGAATAGCCTGACTGCTTTTAGATGATAGCAATGCAGAAGTAAGTCAAATAACCATTAGTTACATCAAATGTTGTTTGTGAAGTTTTGTAAACATTTGACAATATATATAAGTTATGGAGCTGTGCGATATTGTAAATACATGAAATGTTCTTCAGATTCTTACTTTTATTTACTTTAACAAATCTCTAAAAGGGGTTAAGTTTCCATAACAGCATATGTTATCTCTGTTACGTCAGTGTTTTATGTTTAGGTATATAAACTGGTACATTTATGTAACTGCACAAACTCTATCTCCCATGAAAGGCAGCAAATTGGACATAGAAGCTAAAAAAAGTACACTTGTGGACCTTAACTGTAACACCGATAGTTTATGGGTTTGACTAAGCTAACTCTGTCTGACTTACGTATTTATATAATTTTTTCTCATGCGAACCTGATAGATGACCACTAGATGTCAGTAGAATGCAGATCACGCTCAACTTAATTCTGTTTTGTTACGCCTACCAATGCAAGAGTAAAATCCTTGCTATGGTGGCCTCCATAGGACAAACAATTCTAGCTGCTGTTTATCTGTAGTGAGTGTAGGCTGTCATTCTGCTTTCACCTCAGCTGACAACATGGATCTAACATTTTTGGACTGGGACTCTTAGCGACACTTTGTCTCTGATAAACAGAAGGAAATGTGATTTTCAGGGCACTCGAGCCTAACATTAGCTGGCATAATGTTAGCTTATACCCAGCTGCTGTTGTTTTTTTTATTCAGGTTGTTATCATCTGTCCAGGGATGGGAAGGTCACGTGTCTACTCTGCTACCATAAGTAAATGTGACAGTATTTGGAATAAATAAATGTGTTCATGCACGGTTTCGTTCAGATACAGGAAGAGGATGAAATTTTATCTAGTCTTATTTATTTATTTATCTAGGCCACGTGTTTGTTCTGTGTACTATGAATTAATTGATTCTAAGTTTGTAAAATGTTTAGATGTTTCGGTTTGTGAAAATCAATTTGCTGAAATATATAATTACACATTAAATAACCTAACAACATGACTGACTGTACTTTTAACTAACATCACCTGATTTTTATTTATTTATTTATTTTGGTGTTAGGCTATTACCTGTGCTTGTCCTTCCAGATGCGGAACCATTTGACCAGGTTCTTAGTGCTCTGAAGTTTGGGATGAAGACAGTACTCCTGCCCCTTGAACCGAGACACATTCTCCATTGTCACACTGAGAACAGGAGCCGAGAAGAAGCAAAGGTTAAATACTGATTTTAAAAAACACAAAACATGACATGTAGGTTTTCCAGTCTGTATCAAGTACACATGTACTCTTGAACACTCTTATTTATTCCTATAAAAATTAAAAAAGATTTTTAAAATGTGCAAAAAGTTATTTTTGCACATGTGGCTGCCAGCTATTCAGTAAGATCGCTTTTAACATTTCAATGACTACATCACTTATGAAAAAAATAATATAGTGGCCCTAAAGGCCAAGCACTTACCGGAATCTGACTGCTATCATATCATGACAACAAAAATGGCTAGTGAGTAAAATAAGAACATTTCACAATGAAAGTTTTCAGTTTGACTTGGAGGGTTAAGTTCAGCTTAAGAACTCAAGGCACAACTTCATTGGAGTAAAAACACTGTTGTGAGCAAGTCAAACCATCTGAAAGCCAGTCTGAGTCTGCTGAATAGAGACTGGTTAAGGAGTAAGACATCTGACATGTTTTTGCCCCAAATTTTAGTGGCTATTCTAAGCTGCCTCCAATAACATTTCCACAGCTGAATGCCCTCCGAATTCAAAAGATCCGCTTGCACAGCTTTGCCAGCTTTTTTGGCAATGAAGCAATATTATGGAGCTGCCACTTAAAAATGTGACATCTAAGCTCATTGAATCAGTTCATCTGTCTGTTATGCTCTGCTTTTGGCAACGACAGAGACAGACTGCCTGTATGTGGCGTATTCAGATGAAAGAAGCGAGCGTGGTAAATATAAAAAAACAAAAGACCCACCATGCTAGGGGGCCTCACTATCCAGTGACACACTCAAAGGCTCAGCAAACCATGAATGCTAAATGACTTGACTGCAAAGGAACTTGACTTTTGATTCGAAGGCTGTATTCAGTGGTTATAAAGATTAGATTAAAGAGTTTTGCCTCTATTTTCCTGCCCATTTGGTTGTCCCTTTGTTTCACAATTGATGCCTTAGTTAGATAGCTCTGTGTTCTTTCTTTTGGAAGAACTGAGTTCTGAGTGTGTTTGATGGATAGAACATGAAACTTCCTGTGTATATTGCATTTAACCTAATTACCGTGATCGTTTGAGCTTTGGTTCCGACTCATTATCATTCACCTAGGTAGCTGAAGCACAGCCACTGACTGAAAACTTCCGTGAGTTATAAGGACATTAGAAAAAGGAAGGTGAAGATGAATGAAGTCCAGGGAAAAGACAGAAAATTGAGAGGACAGGTAGGAATAGGGAGATGGTATATGGGGCTCCTAGGTTGTGCATGTTTGTGGTTAGGAGTGGCTGCTGAGAATGCCAAACTAAGCGCTGTAAGCCAAACGACCAAAGTGGGGACTCTCTTGCTCATTTCTCTCCCACTCTCTTTCTTTCTGTTGCTTTCCGGAGCCTGCTGAGACTCATTTTTCACCAGGCACTAACGGCTGGTGGGCCCCATCTCATGCTAATAGAGCAACCTTGAATGATGACTGTGTGGCGCGTAACACCCTCACAGAAAAACAGACCTGTGAGGTGATGCAGACCAAATACAATATAATGCTTCTGACAGGTTTGTTCTTTTGGAATGCACACACAATTTATTTCTTGACTGACTTGATGTGTGACTATACATCATCCCTCCGCTTTGCAGCTGTATTCCTCCGCCAGCCAGTTACGTTGCAGTTCATGTATAAAATATGTAAGGTAGGAGTCATGAATTCAAATAGCCCTTTTCAGCCTTTATCATGAGTGATGACTTTTACAGAGTGTTAAATTTATTAGTATTTACAGTGTAAATTCTTGAGTTAAGCCCCAGAATGTTTTTTGTGAGGTTAGAGTGACCATAACCTCTGACCCTCAAAATGTAATCAGCTAAGCTAACATTTGGCTCAATTTTTAAGAAATTCCCTTGAGGCGTTCAAGAGCACATCACATTCATAAAAATATAACGTTCGGATAGATGGAGACAACATCTAACAGCTATTTTGTAACTATTCAGCACTTGAAAGGTGAAATTTTCAAATGAAATTTGAAACACTGATTAACACACTAAAATTTTCAAATATTATAATTTCTTTGCTGTACTCAACAACAACCGATTACCATAAAGTACTCATTTCGGAAGGGCATCTGTAATAAGATGAATGATTTTAATAGTATAAATGTACTTGGAGCTTAAATAAATTATTAATGATAAAACAAAAACAGAACAACAGCAAACTTAAAACTTAATAATCAATTTTACTTAATTAAAATTGCTATAAAAGCAGCAAATTGTGAGATAAGAGGACCTAGTTTTCTGTTTAAAATCAATTGATATGATAAACTGACTTAAATGGTTGGATATTATCTCAAACCTTTTGTAAAAAGTAGAATACACTTTGAGCATAAAAATCTGTCCACACATCACACAGCCTGTGTCCTCTGTGTTATATTGTAATGTGGCAGCAGGTGGCAGCAGAGATTGTGCATTGAACACCAAGCAGAGTCCCAGGAGGCTGACATAACATCCCCATCTGCTGTGCCTTCATTTAGCTTTGAAGCAAAAACTTAAAAAAAATGAAACGCACACAGCGTTTTATAGTTTTTTATTGGCTTGTGTGGGGCTTCATTCACATCAACTGAAATCATGTAGTACAGACTGTACGCATAATATGAATGTATTTATAAATTTCAGGTGAGAGTGTCTGTCTTAAAGCGCTACAGGTTACTTCTTTTGAAATATAATTCATAGGAGAAGAATCAGTTCATGGTGCATTCCTCAGTAGCTCAAAATGAGCATATTAGCTGTATGTGTGCTTGAACTTTGACCTGAAAGGTTAAATGTCTGATGGCAGAGAGAGGCAGAAAGATCAAGCACTGATCTGTGATTTAGCCCATTTTTTATTGTTTAAGTACAAATAGTCTTTTGAACACAGAAGCATTACATTATTCTTACATTAACTAGACTTTAATAGATTAATAGATAGATTAATGGACTGCATCATTATGTGATGCTTACATCTCACACTGCCCATGATGTCTGAATTTACAAATAAAAGTCTGGAAATGTTCATGCTTGAGTAATTGAACATTGTGGAATGTCCTGGAAATCGCTGCTTTCTTCATCCCCTCCTTTTCAGGTAATAAATCATCCCCACCTCCTGTCTACAGGGAGTAATTAAATTATCAGTTTATCGCGCTGCAAATCTTTCAGAGTGTTTTAGGCACCAACGAAAGGGTGTTCTCAAAATGTGAGCGCGGCAGCTGAATATGTTTACAGTATGTTGGAGTATCATTATGCTTCAGGAACGGCTTTAAATATGCTGGTAATCTGCTAATTGTATGATTTGTATTCAAAGCATGTGCAGAGTACACGCTGGAAGAAAAAGGGGATGAATAACCAGAGGAAAGGGGGAAAAACAGGGAACACAGGTAAGCAGGTAGGAAAATGTCAAGGGATTAAGCAAAAAGAAGAATGTAAAGTAGGAATAAGAACTGAGGAAAAAAGCAGAGAGAGAAACGAGAAAATGCAGAAATGACATATGGAGAGTGACACACTGAAAGAGAATCAGAGTCTGACTCACAATATCATCTTCTCCTGGCAGAATGGGTGTTTGGGTTTGATCTCCAGCTTCTGTACATCCTTGTATCGGATCTTGGGCCCTTTTCTGGTGCACCTGCACTTGTAAGCTGTTGAGAAATATAATGCACACATTACACTGCTAAGACACAAATCTAATAAACTTGTCATGCAAGCTCAATTACTGCCAGTCAGACTGACAGGTATTTAACTGACAGGGAAGTTAATTCTTTGCAATCTGACGGCAAACTGGCGTGGAATCACAACGAAGTATTCCCGCTTTATCTTTGAATTATAATTCAAAGGACAAGTGGGTGTTATCTGTTTCTATATTTATATCTGGCAACACACAGCTGAAATTCCATGCTTTTACTTAAGTCACAGTCAAAGGCACATTAAAATAGAAATATAATTTGGCATGCAGTTAGACCCCTTTTTATATTAAGCATGACTAAAATGGAAACATCTGTGTAGAGAGGAAATTGGCTTGAATTCCACACTGTACGAGTTTTATGCTATTGCTGATTGTTCACTGCACATCAGCAAAATTAAACATGCTGCATTTATCCCGTTAAGCTCAGACGATGCATGGGTTCCTAAAGGTCTTACTGCCTTGCACGAAGAACTTGAGACTTCAGCTATCCTGTATTTATCTCACTATCATGTTGCTTCTCTATCAGACACTAATTTTATAAAATTCCTGCACTACAAGCACTAAGGGAGAGTCTATGCACCTCTTTAATTAAAGCTACATGTCATCTTACTTCTGAAGCATACATATATATTTAATAATGTCTGTCCATCATCTTCTGATCAACTTAAAATGATGCCTGTTCAGGGCAAGTTTTCTAGCTGTAGTAGTGAATATATTACACAGAGGAAATTAGTTTTGCTGGGCTGTATATTTGTGATGGGAGGTGATGACCTGGATAGTCCAAGGTTTCCCTCATCCATCATCTGCTATCTGTCCAGACCGCCAGGCACTAAATCTGTCACAAGCCCCCACAGTGGAGCGCGACTGAGCACCAACATATCAGACAACAAAGGCCAATAAAAATGGGCAAACACTGGTGTTACTATATTGTCAAAGGCAAACAGCTTCACCACTTTACACACTGAACTGAAAGAGATGCCCGTTAAACCTGTTCTCAAATGATGTATATGTTTACTTTCATATCTATATGGTGGGAAAGACGTTATACAAAAAGTCAGACAAAGTTTTCCCATAAAGTTTGACAGCTGCAGACACGAAAGGAGAATGAAACTATGATACAGAAAGAAAAATGCATTTTAAATAATTATGTAAAAACTAAAATTGGAATATTTTACTGTTAATTTAGTTACATAAGGGTGGCTTCGCTTGTCTTGCCAGACGCTGTATGTCCCAGGGGGCTGTTCAGGGTGCAAGGACGCTTGCCAACATAAGGCTCATCATAACAGCAGATTTCTTACACCAGAGTGGTATTCATTATTACAGTTCAGCTCCAAGATCTCAGTGTTTATGGATACTAGGAAACAAACAAAGTGCCTAATTGAGTGCACACTACTGCTAACACACTGTTTATGCCGACCTAAATTCATTTTTGGAGCACAGGCATGCAAGCAAACGCACCACTGAGTCCCTTCAGCAAAGTTGACTTCAGCTGTTGACTCTGGTTTCAAACAAACTCTGCACAGCATGAGTTGATTCCTCAATCTTTCCTTTCACGAACACAACACAACACACCAGGCGTTTGCTTTCACCTCCCACCTATTTTCGACCTACCGATAATTGTTCAGTTATCACAGCTTAAGCGCCGCACAGCCCATTTTGAAAAATGACAAACTTTAACTAAGATAAACAGGAAAAAAGTGTTTACCTTCTGCGCTCAGGCAGCATAAGGCCACCACTAACAAAAGCAGCACCGTCGTGCACCCACGCATGTCTTCACAAGTCCAAAAAGATTTAAAAAAAAAAAAAAAGAAGTTCCTCAAAACCCGAGCCTTGCAAAGCAGTAAATACTGAAATATCAACAAAAAGTCTTTCGATATGTAGATAGCATCCACTACTGGGAGGCAGACGTGAAGAGCAATGGGGATTTCAGCTTTTTGGGGTCCCTTTGGAGCACTGATTGTGCAACTCCGTCTGTGCGTCCCGAGCGCTTGGATGAATCTCCAATCACTCGTTTAGGTCTCTCTCTCCCCGTCGCTTGCTGTGGAGAGGCAGGCAGCAGCTCTTTTAAAAGCTGCCCGCTATCCCATTCTCATTAATATGCACGACCAGACAGCGAATCAAACACTTGTTGTGTCCTGCGAGGGAGAAGTGGAGAACGTGGAAAGGGAGGGAGGGCAGAAAAAAAAACCAAAAGTGCACGTATTGTTCACCAAAATCTGGAAGGATGACGTCTGCTGGTCTGTTCGTCTCTTGTCCTGATTTCAGGCTGACAGACAGAAAACTTGGTGGAATGAAGAAAAACGCCACAATGACAGCAACAACAGAGCCAAGACAAAGGAAAAGTTCCTCCTCGCTGACAGGACAGTGAAATTGAAGGCTGACGTGTACGAAAATACGTTACCCAACACACATTGTGGGTCAGTGAAGGCAACATTTAAGGATCAGAGACTTAAATTGAAGAAAAAAAAAAAATCCGTGTTGTTGGCTAAAAACTGACCGGTAAAAATCACATGTTTAAGAATATATATGCTCAAGAGATTCAATTCATTTGCTGATAGAAGACTGTGAATTTTTTTAAGCATACACGCACATTGAAATCGTGGAGTATATTATTTTTCTCATTATTTTTTCCTCAATCAGATATAACCTATAACATAATAAATATTGATCAGTTTAGAGAAAACATTAAAAAAGCTGGATTTCCCTCGCCTGACGTCAGCATCTAGAAAGAAAACTGGACTGATTCGTTTCAAAAGCCATTGTCACGAAAACGTAATGAAAGTCTTACAACCTCATGTCTGATCACATTTGTCACTTTCTAAAAGTCAAATTATTTTCTGTCCTTCTTGCGTTTTTTTGGATGTCACTCAGTGAAATTCAAAGCTGATATTGTTTCTGTGAATGCTTTTTGGGCTTATTCTGTTCCCTGCATATGAATAAACGCACTCATTGTATCTGGGGATGCCATCAGGCTGAACCTTTGGCCTGTAAGAGATAGCCCTGAGAAGAAGGTCTGACCCCTCCCACCTGGAACACTCTAACCACAGGATTAAACCACATTCATCACCATCCAGCGTAATAAGATTTGTGTGTGTGTGCGTGTTTCCCATACTCACTTCCCACTTGTGCTCACCTCTTTGCCCCTTGCACTGATGCAATCAGATTCTGTCATAACTCAAACCAGCAGCCATGAACTGTCTGTCCGCACGATGTACCTGTGTGCGTGCATTTGTTCATGTCTGCATGACCATATTTGTGGGTGTGTATCTACACGAGTTCTCGCAGCATGTACATCTGTCGCATGCTGCAGGATTACACGCGCGCACCGCCAAAACAGTGTGCAAATCAGCTGTGAACCTGTCTTAATATTACCACAGTTTCTTCTTTGTTCCCTTCACGAACAGCAGCGGGACAAGATGCCAGCTATCATTTTCAGTGGACTGTGACAGATTAGGATGTACGTGACCCCTACAGCTGTGTGAATCTATCCCGTTTTTTGATCTCAGGATGAAAGACAATGGTCAGCTGTCTGTTTCAGTCTTCAGCTGTAATGACTGAAAATAACTTGGACATGAGTTGTCTTCATCCATTAGATCATTTTAGCTACAAGAAAGAAAGAAAGGAAGTGAAGGCAGCAGTTAAAAATACAGGAGGACTTTAGCCAAACTGAATCTGTCTTAAAAAGAAAATAACATCATTTGTCAGCCTTAATAAGCTGATGTTGATGATGCTTTGGAGAAATATGTTTTGAAGTTTAGCTAATGATTACTAACCAGAACATAATTAAAAACACTGACAATATATCAACATTTGATCTTTGTATTCACATAAAATGAACACTGGCAGCATTGGCAGTGAAGCAGAGAGCATGGTAATAGAAAATGTAATTAGTGGACCAAATTTTCCACAGATGCTACATAGCAGTTGGCTCAAAAAAACAAAACAAAAACAGTAATAAACTATGGAAAGCCTTCAAGCAGTTGTTGCCAGCCTTTCTTCTGTCTGGTGTAGCTCCACAGCAATATCAGAAGAACGCTACATAGCACATCCACATCAGTGCAATTCACACTCTAAACAGAAAAGCCCCAGCTGGACACCGTTGCTGTTAAATTCGTTTTTTTTAAAAAAAGACTAAATTTGTGAAAAAAACCCCCCATAATAATTCAACATTTATATGTTGTATTTCTTCTCATGATCGCATCAACTGTTTTCTTTAAGACAGCAAAAAAAATCATGTGTCATTTTAGAAGTAAACACTTCATATTCTGACATTTGTTTTCAGAGTAGAGAAAACTTTTCTTCACTTGATCAAGTAAGACAGCTGTTTTCTGAAAGTGGCTGTCAAAATCCTCCAGCTTCACTGCCTGCCTGCAGCTGTGGCCCTCTCTTCAGTTCTTTGGACTGGACTGAAGGACCACATGTATTTACACAGAACTGTACTGCTTGCTAGATTGTAAACATTTGTCTGTGATACTAAGTTGCACTGTGTCCATTGGCGTTTAATGAACCTGGCAGCGCTGTAAATGCAGAGCTAATCCGCAGGAAAACTGTAAAGTTTTACCCCAAGATTAAACATAGCAGAAGGTGGATATAGTGTAGAAGCTGTTTAGATTGGAATGATATGTAGTTAAAGAGGGAGAAGGAGAGAAAGAGGTAGACAGAGACACAGACACAGAATATGTTTATGTTGTTGGGAGCTGAGTGTCTCAGTTAAATGCAGGCTTCTGTCTGTAACCAAAAAGCACAGAAACTTTTCAGGTTCAGCACATCTGCCTGTGTATCAGCTGTTAAGCTCTACAGCTGTTTAAAAACTTGGGAACATGTGTTTTAAACTGTACAGGGTGTTTTTTTTTTGTTTGCTGTCATCCTATCACACTACAAATGAGGTAATAAGCTGTTGTGCTTGTTATAGAATGGTGGACATGTACCTGTATAACTGTGGGGAGAGTTTCACTCACTCATATTGCAATAAGTCTGATCAGTTCCTGATGAGAGCTGGGCTCCACCAGGGCTGCTTTTTGTCACCGATTCGATACATAACTTTTATGCACAGAGATTTTAGGCTCAGCCAAGCAGCTGAAGATTTCTGGTCTTGTGGCCTCAGGATCATCTCTCTGCTTTTGATGATGTGGTTCTTGTGGCTTCATCAGCAGGTGTCCTCCAGCTCACTGTGGGGTGGTTTGCAGGCAAGCAAGAAGCAGTAGGAATGAAAGCTGTTAGGTCCGTGTCTCAGGGCATGCTTCTCAGCTGGAAAAAGATGGAAGGCCCCTCTGGGTCATCTATGGCCATGAGGTGTGGGTAGTGACCGAAAGAATGAGATCACTGATACAAGCTTCGCCTGAAGGGTTGGACTCTCCCTTAGGTTTATGAACATGCTGGTTAATGAACAAATGAGAGCGTGTATCTGTTTTTGACAGAAATGTGAAAACATACATCTCTTTTACTACTATATGAAAAGCACATTCTTGCTGTTTCAGGCACAAAAAAATCTGGTAGATTTCTCCTTAATTGCATAACAAAAAAAATGCATCATAGCTGTGAAAAGTGGTACTTTTATTGGTTATTAATAATCTCTGTCTTAAAAGGGAGTTTTTCCTTCCCATTGTTGCCAAGTGTTTGCTCAAACTGGGTTCCATGATTGTTTATAATATAGGGACTTAACCTTACAATACAAAGCACCATGAGGAGACTGTGATTTGGTGCTATATAAATAAAATGTAACTGAATGAAAATACTGTTCCAAGTGAAAAAATTCCCCTGATCTTTGATAAATAAAGGATTATCTTCTAATCTTTACCTGAAGGGATCAAGTTGCATCCAACTGGCTGCTCAGTGTCCACATGGCAGCCAGTCATGTGAATGTGTATGAAAAATTTCACATTATCCTTTGGAGTAAAACAACCACAGCAACAAAACAAATGAATGTAAAGCGCAGTCCATTCACCGACTGTCCCCTTAATATAATGTGGAAGTCATAAGTGAATCTCGATCTGCACTCTTTGAGGCTTGACCTAAAATAGCCCGAGCTTATTCAATAACTCTAACACTGCAGACATTTCCAAAACATTCTCAAACTGAATTATTGCTTTTGTAGAGTTTGTCCTTCCTAATACAGTCCTAAGCTTAAGTGAATTTTATGAATAGCTTATGCCTCAATGACATAAAATGACCTGCTGAGACATGAAAAAGAACAGAGGCAAGACAAGCACACCATCTGTTTCAGGTTGTTTGAATTTGCATGGCTTTTACAAGAGAAGCCTTCCACGAATATAAAAGTCTGTAAATTCTTTTAGGGGCTGGGAGAGCATCTAGCAGGTGTGTACTGTCTTTCCATAAAAGTGCATTTGGAATTGCTTAAATTAATGTCACTTGGCACATAAACAGACTAGGCCATTAGTGCATAGCAGAGAGACAGAAAGACTGCTCATCTGTTTTGACATATTTCTGCAGAGAAGTATGTGAGTACTGCAGCGAAATCTTTCGCCTGAAGCCACAATGGTGAGGGTACGTGAGAGGTCACAGTGGGAGTAAGTATTTTAGTGGAAATTCTGTATCACAAAGACAGACAAAGAAAAATAGAACTTGAAAGGATGAAAAAATATCTGACAGTAATAATGCAAATTTGGTGTGTAGGCTAAATATGTACTGAGGTCCCCAGTGACAGGAATGGTAGGTGAGTGGGAAAATTCAACCAAACTGTCATGCACTTGCTCGAACTTGTATTCAATTCACCATGGAAAAATCACATGTTCTTTCCCAGGACATGTCCTATTATGAGGTATTTAATGACACTGGTCATGGCTTATGTTGGTGTTACATCATATCAAGGTCAGTTCTAAAACATCACTCACAAGTGAATGTCTCTATTTAAAAACAAACAAACAAACAAACACAAAACTCATGCTGTGATATTATAGTATATAGTATATCAGAAATCTGTTCACCATTTTTATTACAAATGATATCAGTAAGGAAGCTGACTAAATATTAACTGATAATTTATGGCAAAGGGGTGGGATTAAATAAGTGTGTGCTTCTTCCAACTCCCTTTCAACATGTAAATCAATCAGAATGTTTTTTTGTATGTAATTTGTATAGTATTTTTTTCTCTCTTATTTTCTTTTCTAAATGTACTTGTATATTGTTCACATGTTGAAATAAATTACCAATCAATCAATCAATCAATCAATCAATTGTACTTACATGGGTCACAGACATTTCATTTCCTGATATTCTGCCCAGTCTTAAGGATGTATATGGACATATTTTGCCCCCCCCCCCATTTTTTTCTTTTTACAAACATGACATTGAATTTAATGCATTTTAGTTAGCAGATTTTTTTTCCATCTTGCACCACCTATATTTTTGACACTCCTCAGAGTAGAGATGTTGCCATAGCAACCAAAAAAATCACGGTCAATATCAAAGATGGATGTAGCTACCGTGTTAACCATTGGTATCTGAAGTCCTGTTTTGAAGCCTCCACATGGGCATTTTCGCTGTCACCATCTTTCTGTTTTAAAACTGATTTTGCATCTGACTGTGAATCTTCATGCTCACCGGTCAACATAATATGACCAAGATTTAATTTTATAAATCTTGGTCATATTATGTTGACCGGTGAGCATGAAGATTATTTATTATTATTTATTTTTTTATTCAAATTAGTGACAGAGTCCATAAACTTGATAGTAAAGTGCTTACAGAGCTCAAGTCAGCAGGCCATTTTCCTATAGACTTCTATGGAACCAGATGTCACAGGTATCACCCCCTTGTGGCCATTAAAAATAATGCAAATATTTGCAAGTTGGCTTCACATTTAACAGCTACGTCCATCCTTATTTTTTTTTATATTGTACTAATTATACTGATAATATACTGATTATATAATACTATACTGATTACTTTTACAAAAACAAAACAAAAATACAACTGATATGTAAAAGCAATCCATCCAGCCATCCATCCATCCAGGGCTGATTATCTGGGTCTGGATAGCAATTCTGACATGCCCAAAACATCATGCAAGACTTTAACTGTCTCTGGCGTCAGGGGCAAAATGACCAATGCCATAGCTAACCTTTCTATTAAAAATGTACATTGACATAGATACACAGATACAAAAGCAGAGCAATTAAAAATTGCGGGAATGTAACCCCCCCCCCCCCCCCCCCAAAAAAAAAAAAAACCCCAAACAAAAATCAATTACATTTTGAAGCTATTTTGAAAACTGCAATGTGATATTTCTCCTCTAGCCAGTAAAAATTAAAACCTATATGCTGAATTGCAATATCTCTACGTAACCAGTACAAAACAAAGTGACATCAAATCTAGACTTTCAGATCAAAGTTAGATTTTACACCAATCATAACCCAGTTTTATAGCCTGTGATCTCAGCCTTCATAGATTCAGTCTGGAACTCCACTTGATCAAGTTTAACAAAATGCTTTCCTGTTTGACCAACACATGTTTCAGTAAATCACATTTGTACGCCACTACTCAAGTCAATGAGTTTGTGTACATGTTCAATGTCTATACCTGACAGCCATCAGCTGTAAAGTCAGATTTCTAACTAGGGAAAACCTACTTTCATTCACTCATTCACTCACATGCAGTCATAACAAATGGAGGAGGCTACCGCTGGGTAATGTGATTTGGTATTTCTAACACAGTCATTATAAACCCCAAGCACTAATAATTCATCTCTTGGCTTGCAGCTTCAAACCTGTCCAGGCTTGATGTTTTCCAGGTTTCTGTCATAACTGTGTAAACTTCCAACAAAAACAGATAAATAAATCTAAGGAACAAATCATAAACCCCTAGATAAAATAAAAACAGAAAAATGATTTATCCTGAGTGAGGCAGCAGGGTTATATTTCATTGAGCGGACAAAGCTCAGCCTTCATAAACCAGAGTAAGCTGAATCTGTAGTTCTAATGTGATATAATCACGGGAACTGAAACTAGCTTTAAGTACAGTATCTTAGCGGTCTAACAAATAAATCCAGTCTCAGTGTGAGACTGAGTTAAACAGATAAACAAGAAGAAGATAAATATATTCATACCAATTATATTCTCCCCAAATATAGCAATATGACTTTGCTGCTTTAAAATACAAAACAAAAAACAACAAAAATAATTAAAGCTAATTGTAGATGTAGTTCACCCCACCTCCCCACTTGCTTTTCCTGCTGAGGCAGGAAGATATTCCTTAGTATGGCTCAAGATCAAAAATTGCAACATCCTATAATCTCCATTATGCAACTCTGTAACACTTTTAGATACAAAATATCTTGTTTTCTCTTCCCCCCTCTTTTTTTCCAATTTGTAAACCAGGTTTTCTGTTAAAATGTATATTAATAAAGTCTAACCTCATTCTCTCCTAATCTCTGGCTCATAGACACCTGTTCTCACAGTGCTGCCACTGACAACTGAAGTAATCATGCATAAAATCTGCAGAATTTCTCCTCGAATCTAAGCCACGGTAATGATTAATCTTAACGCAACCAGCCTTGGTGTGATGATATAATATAAATCTGAAGGTCTAATCTTGTAAAACAACTCAATGCAAAGTGTAACTATACACCGTCAGTACCGATATGAATGTGACAGGATTGCAGCCAAAGGAGAAAATACAATCAGTGTTTGCGAAAATGTCCAGTCCACAAAAAACCATCATGACTCATCTTGAAGTTGGAACTAAACTCGACTTTACATCAAGCGAAGGGAGCATGAAACTTTACTTCATCGTGTTACCAAACAGTGTATCTGCCTTATTTGGTTCTGCTGACAGTGTCGCCTCACTGTCTACCCTCCTGTGTTGAGAAACAGGCAGTCTGGGTCTAAAGACAAGCAAATTGTCTGAAACAATAACTTCTCTGCTGACAACATGTTATTTAACCTATAAGAATCTGAAATCCTTGGATACCTCAGAGCTGAAAATATCTGAGGACTTCAAACCTACCCGAAAAATTTACACAAAAACCTGTACCCAAATTAAAGGTGTAAAATAACAAATGACTCATAGATCATTGAAATGGATCTAATTCATCATATATAATAAGAAATGAGTTTTCCATTTGTTTCCCAGTTAAATCCTTCTTGGAAAATTACTTGCTGAAAATAGAAAAACTCTGTAATTATCACAATGAAGTGAAGAGTGTGCCTATCTTGCAAAAGAGTTTCTTAGAGTATCAAGACTGGTTAAATAAAGGTTTTTCAATATATATGCTTAGATTCATTGTATAAAAATCTAAACCTTTAATCACCTTATAATATAATACATATCTGTTTACTTCATGTCTTGTCTTGTTCATGTCTTTACTTTTTTTCTCGTGTTCCCTTTTCTCCCTCCTCCCGTTTCCAAGTCAGAAGGACAGTTCAATAAACAAATGTGGGAGAGATGTTATCCATGTGTTCCCTGTGCAACGGGAAACCTGTGCTGTCCTAACATGAACCACTTTGTTCGTCAAAACACCTGGTCAGGAGGTTTCATGTTTAAAAATCTATTAAAAATATGTTTTGAATGAAGAATAACTTCAATACACCACCTTGTTTAATGCGGATAAGACAGAACATGTTTGAATTTAACCACAAGATTTTGCGGACAAAGCTGAACGAGAAGATGGCTGGTGTACAAAAGAGAGGTGGAGAGGTGAGATATTGTTTGTATGTTAAATAAAGGCTTTGATTTGTCTGTCTTCACAAAAAAAGACACAAGTATGGGTTCTTTGACATGTTCAGGTTGCACCTGGAGTGTTTTTTTAAAATGTAAATTGTCTAGTGAATGAAGGAAAGCTGGAAAGAAGAGCAAGGCTCAAAGTAGCAGTGACGGTGTTAAACAGCGCCTGCCCCAATCTTATCTTGGAAAAATGTGGTCAGAGTTTCTGAAGGTATTCAGCTATTGGACAAGCATGCTTTTCTGTTTCGTTAAGTTTCTCCTTTGAGCTATTTCACACCTGTCTCACATCTGGTAATCGAATGATCAAGTATGAAGGATATCCAGACTTCAGGTTGCAGTTCTTTTCCAAACTCTCATGGCCAGTATGGTGAAGATTAGGCCACCTGTGTTACCTGCTCCTAGTAATCATTTGCTTTTGCTCCTTAGTGCACTCTTCGATACTCATAGTTGCCTACTCAGGTACCTCCTGGAAAACCTTGCTTTCCTGGAAACCAACTCACCTGCTGCATGTGGAAATATCAGGTTAATCATACCAACTCCAAAACCAGCTCTCCATAACCTATCAAAGGAAGGACTCACCTGGTCACCTGCCTTCCTGCTCTCGGCATCAACTCCTGGAATTCCACCAGCTGCCCACCAACTCGCTCCAAGATTCTTAACCCTGCACACGAATAAGACTGATAAGATGATTGAGAACCATCAGGATTCTTCTTACAATTCATACTCATCTCTTGGGCAATTGCTAACTCCATATTTTCTCCCCTGACAGAGCTCAGGAGTGTGAAGCTGCAGTGCTGCTGACACCCATCCTATAAAATCCCTTCACTATTCTTTCTTTGTCAGTAAACACTAAAAACCTGCCAAATGTGCCCCGAGTCTGCTCCTTGAGCCTGTATTTTGCAAAAACACGACAATCTAGGGTTTATGTTACTGGCCTTTAACATGCCTCATGGTGATATACAACTGTGACATTATTTGAGTTACAGTCATTCTTGAACAATCTGCTTGATGAGTGAATAGAAGAAAAAGGCACATGATCAATAGTGGCTCAACAACCCTCTTAAGGGACAACTCCTACTAGGTCTTAAAATCTGGGACTCTGCACAGATTGGTTTTAGAGCTGAAGAAACTTCTTGGATGAGAGGTGAAATGTTTTCAAGAAACTCAAACTGTCTTTTCCTTCCAAGCCCTTTAAAGCCCTGCTAATTTGTTCTAGTCAAATGAATCCATGTACAGGATAAAAATTGTGGAGCAATTTGTTTTTATTGCCTGAAAAGCCAAGAATGTGAAGAATGATGATAAAGTGCAAACTGTGGGCAGGCTAGGAACAGCTGCTGATAACAAGGCATGGACCCTGTGCAAGTATCTGCAAAGACAACATACTAACACAAAGCCAGAAGTGAAGAACCCATAGTGATGCTAAGGCTGAGTGTATGTTGACCTCAGGAAAGCAGGCAGAGCCTTAGTGTCTGTTTACATTGTAGAATCACAAAGTGCTGTTTGGCTGATTTTCACTAGTTTTCCTATTGACTTTGTGTTCATGCAAGATAGAAATTCTTCTGTGTGTTTAGTTTGCTGGAAGGGATGTTTTTTTCTAAAGTTTGTGCTAACTTCAGGTATAAATCTTTGTATAATAAGGCAAACAAAAATGTCTCCCTAACCACTGGAAATTTCTGCTGATAACTGTGGAGAAGCTGCACAGTGAAAATGATATCAGAATTATCTGAGCTGATGCAGACTGGAACTACTCAGATCATGCTGGTAGAAACAGAGAGGAACAAATCAAAGAACTAAAAATGTAACTGGCTGAAACCTGCGGGGAAGCAGCAGCAGTTATCTAGGTTGTATGTGTCTCGAGATTATCAACACTTCTTCCAGAGATAAAACACACACACACCTGAAGATGCCTACATGTGGCCAGCACAGTGTGCAGTCCAGTTCCTCTAAACAGCAGTTAGTGTCTGATGCTAATGTAGTTATTGAGATGCAATTTCGCTAATGTCCTCTGAAATGAAGAAATGTAAATACTTTGTGAAACCACAACAGGTTTATTGCACCTCCTCCCTCGTATTTAATTGACCCCGTTTGGCTCGTCATGTCACGTTCGTACATGAGAACATTAAGGCAATAAGTGACCCGTGGTTTTTATTATCCTCCACCAGGTCTCCGCAGGAAGGTGCATCAACATAATTAGAAAAATATGAAAGTGTGCAAATGTCATTTTCTAACCCCAGTACTGAGATGTGTACAAATTCAGTTGCTTAAAATTACATTCATTTGGGAAAAACCTGTGGATAATGCTCCATGTATAACAACAGAAACTAGGGCTGAAAGTAATAAATCTTCACAGTTGTTTTACTCTTTTGTCCTCTCTCCAACATGCATATATTCATGTAAAAACACTTTTGCATACAAATTGCAGTAGAACAGTATCACTGCTTATTTTTCTATCTGACTTGAAAATGATTTTATATGTTCTATGATAATGGGGGTTTATGGTGGCTCAAGTCCATCATTATTGGATCCAATTTCTGAATTATATCCATCAGCAGAGAGCTGTGGTGCTCCTTTTTTAGGCTGTGTCTATGTCCTGTACTTATGATTCACAATGATTATTCATGATTAGAAAGTAATTTTGGTGAGGTAATCCCAGCTATGTAAAAAAAAATCAAATAAAATTACTTCAAATTTTCTCTGACTCAGGAAATCATAATATCCAGGTGCTCATTACACAGTGTACCTCACAGAAGAACAGCTGTGTTAGCTTCCCGTGTGAAAGCTGAAGGTCACATCGTTCCCAAGCTCCTCTGAGTTTGTGTCCAGTTTTTTCCCCAAGAACTAACCAAAAGAGTCCATGAACATATCAGCCAAGGAAACACCTACACGGCTGGGTCTTTTGTCTTCTGCCAAAAAAAGGAAAAGCAGTGAAACACCTTATGAAATACATCATAAAAAATAGACATTATGATAAAAAGAAAAAAAAAATCTAATGGAATACTAAGAATTTAACAGTCACTATAAAAACTCCTTAATTAATAAGTCCTTGTTTGTACCCAAAGGGGAAAGAAAACACTAGGCAAATTTCACTATTCCTCAGTTTGACCCACTTTTGCCTTCAGAACAGCTTTAAACCTGTGGCATAGATTCAGCAAGAGATTTTGGTCCATAGCATCACACAATTACTGCCGATTTGTTGGCTCCATATCCAATATGTGACCCTCCCATCCCAGAGGTGCTCTATTGGATTGCAATCTGGCGACTGTGGAAGCCATTTCAGTACACTAAACTCATTGTCGTGTTCAAAAAACCAGCATGAGATGATCTAAGTTTTATGATGTGGCACGTTGTCCTGCGGGAAGCAGTCGTCAGGAGATTGGTACACTCTAGTCATAAAGGGATTGAAATAGTCATCAAATCAATTATACAGGAAGGTTGGTGCATTTAAATGATCACCAGGTAATTCTAAGGGGTGTAAAGTGTGCTAAGAAAATATGGCTCACACCATTACACCACCAGCATGTCACACAGCGTTTCTTCTCATCTTGTCCAATTTGGTGAGTTATAGCCTCAGTTTCTTGTTCTTAGCTGACAGCAATGACACCCGGTGTGGTCTTCTGCTGTTTTGTCTGCGTCAGGGTTCAACATGTGTGTTCAGATCTTCTCTTCTGCATTTCTTAGTGGTAATGAACGGGTATTTAAGTTATTGTTGCCTTCCTATCAGCTTAAAGCAGTCTTGCCATTCTTTGACACAGTGAGGTGGATATTTTCTCTCTTTTTGACCATTCTTTGTAAACCCTAGAGGTGGTTGTGTGATAAAATCCCATCCTGAAATACTCGGACTGCCTGGCAAAAGGAAGCATATCACATTCAAAATGACCGTCATACACTAAATCACCTGGTGTATTTTGCCACACAACTGGATATGCTTGTTTCCACCCAATAGCAATCTTAATTAAAATGTATATATTTTTACGATGACCACGATGAAGCCCAAAAGCTGAAATGCATTACTTAAGTGTAAGTGAAAGGTAGTACTGGAGGTTTTTTTTTCTTTACTGGTCCATTTCCTCTCCATGTACCTGTAAAGTAGGTGAATTTGTGACACAAAGTTCTCCTCAGGTTCTCAAAAGTTCCAGTTTCTTTCAAAACTCCCCAAAGAGCCATCACTGGCAATTGCCAGACAACATAATCTCTCTATTCCTTCTCAAGGAATAAAACGGTGTTTTGCATGAGGAACTTTTTCAGTCAGATCATACTATATAATTTTGTAATGTGAGGAATAGTTACCCCCTCCACTTATTATCAAGTAATCCAGAGAAACGAATATCCTCCAGTGTTTTAGCACCATGTGACTATGCTGGAATAAAACTGAGAGTGTAAGTCTTGGTGTGTCTGGGACTGTGTTTAAAATGACCCCTCAGTGACAAAGAAAGCATTTTCAAGCAATTTCATGCTTGTAGCCAAACATGCCAGAGTCTCTTGTTACCTTTGGAGGAGCTTAAATGTCATACGTCAGAAGCTAATGCTTTGAGCTCAAGCTCAAACATTTCTTCTGTTAAAAATGCTTCCAGGAAGTTCAGCTGAATATCAAACTATGTCAGTGTTTGGTTATAGTCTGAGAAATAAAAAAGGTTGTTTCAGGTTCGTGGTATATTAACGGGGAAAAAAGAAGAAATAAAAGTGTGATTGTCAGTGGTGGAGGCAGACAGTTCTGACAGGAGTGGCCAGACTAAGGCATTTATTATACTGAGACAGAAAAATTGTCAATCTAATTTGTTTTTTGGTCATTTGCATTGTCTGCTGATACAAAAACAGCTGTCATGTAGATGTACATCATTACAGCTTTTTAAATGTAGCATTAAGTAGTTAAAAAAAAATCTGGACAGTTGCTGTATTTCAATCCATTCATCCAGTCTCTTCCACGTATCCTTATCAGAGTCACAGGCGACGGAGCCTATTCCAGGTCCATCACAGGGCCAACACAGAGAGACAAAACAACCATCTGGTTGTTGCATTTATTGTATTGTAATTGTTGATAATTACATTTTAAATGGATGTATGTGCTGTTAAAATGTGCTGATATGAGAAGTTAAGCTGTAAAAGTGATTCTATGAAATGGCCTCACTGGCTGTGTTGACACGTTAGTATCCTCCCATTGTTGATCATGATCTTAGCTATCATTGATCATTCTTGCCTTGGTGAGGGGTGGTTTCGCCAGGAAGTCACTGATTTTGACATGTCAATAATCCTGCATACAGCCTCTTTTTTAAGGATTAATCTGATTACCTAGCTGCTATTACCACAAGAGCAAATAAGTCTAGTGAGGTGTATTTAAAGTTTTATAAGAAAATTGTGCTTAACTTAAAATCTGACTCCATTTGGTTGCAAATAACTCACAGTAGCTCATAGTTATGCTATAAATAACATAGTATCATCTCAGAAATGATATCTGCAACAATTTGTTATATTCCTGATATTTAAAAAACAAAGGGAAGCGCTTTGTCAAGAGTTAGTTATCCCTTCTGGAAACTAATACCCAAAAAAATAAAATCCAGTTGCCCCAGATGCACAGACATATACTGTATGTTAAGTAAAAACAAGAGATAAAAAATATCTTCTTAACCAACAAATTCTGCAGTGGTTTGGTTTATTTATTTTGGCCTGTGATTTGTGCTATTTGAGAACATGCTGGTGGTGCAACAGGTGAACAACACTGGCAGATTTAATATTCATTCTAGGCTGTACATTAAGGCTGAGACCATGATGTAGGTCACCATGCTAATGCTGGCACGAAATGAGGCGGGGCACTCTTGGAAACGTGACCAGACTCCTGAATAATTCACATGCCATGTAAAGGGACACCACAGACCTCACACAAAGAAAAGCTACTTGCTCTGGAGCTTAAGGACATACATTGTGGTGTTGGTAAAGCTTGGTAAAGGCATGGATACAATTACCCACGTTAGAACATTAAGATGTGATTGTCGTGTATTTTCTGAAAATTATTTAATTTGAAATTTTAATGACGAACAAAGAATAGAAAACAATGAACTTTGTAACAATGGAATGAAATAATGTGTCCATTTATGGGAATCTGTAGTTCATGTTAAGCAACATGAACTTTAAAAGCTAAAATGAAGCTTCTTTATAAATGAGTAAACTTTAGACAAAAGATACAAAAACATCTTTCATATCTTTGTAATAATATTTTAGTAATCAGTAAAAACTATCCAGATATCCACACAAAAGGCTTGCACATAACGACCTGGGCCTTAGCCCTACACGTTCAGATACTGGGCAGTGACCCTGCTTGCATTTTCTGGTCAAAAAATGCTTATTCCCTGACTGCTTGGTGAGTGGTTGCTGGTTGTTACTGGGTGGTTCACCAAAAATCTCCTTGTGATTGCCTCCATGGGAGCAGATTGCATGAGTCGATTGTAGTTGTATGTAAAACGCCGACTCCAAAAACGGAGAACTTTCGCCTTCAGTGTAAAACCTGTGACTTACTCTCAAAAGTTATGTTTCAAAAGGCTCAGCTTTTACTTTGAAGACCAACGGTCACCGTTTCCAGTTTGTGTTGCACTCTTCACAGTAGTTGTTGGGACAGCAAGACCGTGTCTTCCATACAAACTACAGGTGATTTCGGGGCTAGCAACCAGAACAATTAAAAGGAGGTTTTCAGTGTAACAAAGTGTACCTCACTGCAACTAATTTTACCCAGCAACAGCAAGGATCCTCCAGCAACCACTGGTCGGGGAGTACACATTTATTTTTTATTTTTTTGACCAGTGTTTAGGGGACTGACTGGTTTCCATTAATTTCACAGTGGCTGCCAGCAACCACTTGCACCCAGTCGGGGAATACTCCCTTTTCCCTAGCAACTGGTAGTTGACAGGCAGTTGCCAGCCAATCTCCTGGTGCCACTGGGAGCTCAGTTGGCAACTTTAACAAACAGACAGAGGCATATGGGTCCTACACAGAAAGTCATGTCCACTGAGGGAAAAACACCACAATATGAAGCTGAGGGCTGAAACATGAACTTTATCTGGCTAAAAATATCACATCTCACTCAGACAGATGATTAGTTCAGCTCTATGTCCACTCAGCTGTTAGAGGGCCTGTGTTAGCTTTCTTTTTTAGTAAGCTGCTGTGATCAACTCTTTAAACCATCCACATTCCATTATAATAAATAAAGTCAAAATGCAGCTTAATTAACATCTGGATATTTGGACTGGACTTCAGTTCATTTGATGCTTACGTTTTTTTCAGTGTGGCAGCTTTTAAAAACTTACTTCTGGGTCTTTTTACACTGTAGTCATTTCATCTCACCACACTGCAGCTTCCTCTGTGTTTTTTCACTTGGAGAATTCACAAGGAGGCACTTTGATGTGGTACAAAGTCTACCAAGGCCATGAACTGTTTTCTTCTCCTGTCTGGATGGGACTTAACTGTGCCAAGTCTCTATACGACTAAACTTTCTTTATGTGATTTCCTAACATCTTCCAAATCTGCCTCAGAAAATATCTGATCCTGTTTCGAATGCTTGCCTTCTGTGGCTAAGCTGCATGCGACTGCATTTGCATTTTGTTCATCAACAATGAATAATTTCTGTTTGTTCTTGTTGAATCTGATCATAGTGATCTTAAGGTGCATGCGTCACACAATGATCTCACTCAGGACCTGTCAAACACGTGTGTAACTCACACATATATGCTTAGACAAAGCATGCAGGTAAGTTTACTCACTCATGGAGGGATACAAGTACACTGACACCTGAGCCTTCCTTTTAATGTGTTAAGCCACAGATAAGCTTCTTGTCTCTCCCGGAACTGAGTGATTCTCTCCGTCATCCAGCTTCTCGCAAATTCAACTCTGGACTTGGTGAAATGCCACAGACAACAAAAGAAAGCAATGTTGTTGCCTGCAGTGGCGGGTAGGATACACAGTTACAGTATCTGCTTTTGTCTATATGACTTAACTCCTTCCACTCACGCAACGCCATTAATGAACTGGTTCACACAGGCCAGTAAAGCAGGGCACACAAAGCAGGAGGTGGGGTGGAGGGTCTAATTTCACTTTATGAAGAGACTACACTCACTTTAAATGGTGTCATCTGTTATTTCCTTAGTTGTTTTATTTATTTATGTATTTATTTATTTTTTGTTGAATTAACAAATTTTATTTGCTGAAATCATCCAGTGTCTACATTAGAGACTTTATAGCAGAAGCTTTCAGGTTTTGTTTTAATTAAAATAAATAATGCAACACTTAAACATTAGATAATGAATAAAATATTAAAATATTCTTGATAGTCATTTGATGGTGGATAATGCCCTGAAAGATATCCTCCCAGACCTGGATCAGGGCATCAGTGAGATTCTAGACATTTTGTGCTATTATTTGGCAGCATCAGATGCACCAATACATAATATCTCAGAGGTTCTCTCTTGGTTTCAGGTCTGGAGAACGTGAGGACCAGTCACCCAGTGTCTACAAACCCTGACCAAATGAGAAATGAGGAAGTCAGGTGTGGCAGAGAAGTATGCGAGGGTGGTACCAGACGTGCATGATGACAGCAAGACAGTGGGGAGGTGTGTGATTGGACTGACAGATGGGTTTAATGTGGGGGTTCACACATCAGGTCAGGAAGCAGGCTCCATGGGCTATCATGTTTGCAGAAGACTTTGTGATCTGTGATGAGCAGTGTTGGTCAAGTTACTTGAAAAAAGTAATCAGTAACTAATTACTGATTACTTCCCCCCAAAAGTAATCCCATTACTTTACTGATTACTTATTTTCAAAAGTAATTGCTTAGTTACTTAGTTACTTTTTAAAAACACGATTTACAACCTGAATAGGTAATAAAACAATAGATCTTTCAGCCCAATTCTACTTTTTCCTGCATAATCCATCATACAAAATGTAATCAAATGGAAAAGTCTTTTTTTTTTACTTGTTTTATCAGTTTTAATCTTTTAACTTTATGCATCAAGCAAACAGGGGGTTAGGGTTTAGGGTTAGGGTTACAAGTAACGCGTTACTGCCCATCTCTGGTGATGAGAGTAGGGATCAGGTGGAAGACGACCCAGAGAGGTGGAGGTATGCTGTGGAAAGAAGAGACATGAGAGTTTGCAGAAGCACAACAGAATACATATGTGCAAATGACAGGGAGACAGGTGTAACTATGAAGATCTGAGGAGGAGAGGTAGTGAAGGTGGATGACTTTAAACACCTGAAATCAATCATTCAGAGCAATGGACAGTGCACAAGAGAGGTAAAGGAGGAGGTGAAATGGTGAAGGCAAATGTCTGGGCACTTTGTGACAGATGTATAGTAGCATGGGTAAAAGGGAAGGTTTACAAAATGGTAGTAAGAACTGCTATGATGTATGGTTTGGACATGGTAGCACTGACAAAAAGACAGAAGGTATAACTGGAAATGCTCAGTTTCGCTGGGAGTGACCAGAATGGAGAGGATTAGAAATGAGTACATCAGAATGAAAGCTCTGGTTAAGTGATTTGGAGATTCAAGGTGCAATGGAGGGATATTGATTATAGAGCTGCCAAGCATGAGGAAAAGAGCAAGACATGGATGCAGTGAAGGAGGACATGCTGCAGGGTGGTGTGACAGATGAGGATGGTGGGATAGGGTGAGATGAAGGCAGACAATGTGGTGCAAAGAGAAAAAGTTCTAAATCCCGTTTAGCATGATTCATGTTACATACCGAAAATAACCAATAAAAATGACAAGCAGATGGGTTTTAAACTATGGTTTAACCTACTAGTTGCTTCCAATTACATTTATGTACTTGTCCACTTGCAAATCTATGTATGCAAAAAGGTAAAGGTCAAGTTTTGATTCTATATTGTTTCAAGGGAAATTGCAATCTATGGCCTTTTCCATCAGGACTGAGCAGCAGGTGGTAGTTACACACGATGCAAAACTCCCACACACTCACTTCACACACATCACTCATTCACTGAAACAGAGAAATGCATGTGCACACACAGCCATGGACATGCATACAGCTCACATACATACTTGACTTTTCCAGCAACCCCAGCACCGCTTGCTGTGCTGAGAATTTTACGAAACACAGCCACCTTTAGCCTAAGCGCAGTGTGTGAGAGTATGCATGTCAGCTGGCACACAAACCTGACCAGCATCCAAACAACTGCTGCTGACCTGCAGTGGAAACTATTCGTGAGTGAAATGCCAAATTCTAACACACACACACACACACACACACACACACACACACACACACACACACACACACACACACACACACACACACACACACACACACACACGCACACAATTTTTATCTAAGACATGCAAGCAAAACTGCTTCTAAACACTTCAAATGAGAAATGCTGTCATCAGCACTCTGGCTTGGCTACAAACACCACAGCATCCAAATGGTTGCGTTTCTTCCGACACTATGCTTTAAGTGCAAATGCACACACACAGACTTTTGTCCTGAGACTGAGCCCTCTCAGCAGGGAATGGGGCACTTTTTTCCCCCAGTCCATAAAAGCAGCTTTGTGTCCAGACTATCTGTTAAAACACACACACACACACACCTAATGATTGTGTTCACATTTTAAGGCAAGGGCGCACTCACGCATCAACACAGAGACCAGCTGCTTTGTACCCTCATTATGTAGTTGTTAGGCTCAGGCTACTTGGGATTACAAACACGGGCCAGGCAGATGTCCACTGGCCTAATAGTGCTACCGGCAGTGACACACACACACACACACACACACACACACACACACACACACACACACACACACACACACACACACACACACACACACACACACACACACACACACACACAAATGTACTGACACGCTCTTCCCTCTGTCCTGTTTGCTCTTTAACCAGATCATTTGGCCTTGTTTCTAATATCTGCAACCAGGTCGATTTTCCCCGGTGAATCCATGTACAGGGAGTGCAGAATTATTAGGCAAATGAGTATTTTGTCCACATCATCCTCTTCATGCATGTTGTCTTACTCCAAGCTGTATAGGCTCTAAAGCCTACTGTCAATGAAGCATATTAGGTGATGTGCATCTCTGTAATGAGAAGGGGTGTGGTCTAATGACATCAACACCCTATATCAGGTGTGCATAATTATTAGGCAACGTCCTTTCCTTTGGCAAAATGGGTCAAAAGAAGGACTTGACAGGCTCAGAAAAGTCAAAAATAGTGAGATATCTTGCAGAGGGATGCAGCAGTCTCAAAATTGCAAAGCTTCTGAAGCGTGATCATCGAACAATCAAGCGTTTCATTCAAAATAGTCAACAGGGTCGCAAGAATCGTGTGGAAAAACCAAGGCGCAAAATAACTGCCCATGAACTGAGAAAAGTCAAGCGTGCAGCTGCCAAGATGCCACTTGCCACCAGTTTGGCCATATTTCAGAGCTGCAACATCACTGGAGTGCCCAAAAGCACAAGGTGTGCAATACTCAGAGACATGGCCAAGGTAAGAAAGGCTGAAAGACGACCACCACTGAACAAGACACACAAGCTGAAACGTCAAGACTGGGCCAAGAAATATCTCAAGACTGGTTTTTCTAAGGTTTTATGGACTGATGAAATGAGAGTGAGTCTTGATGGGCCAGATGGATGGGCCCGTGGCTGGATTGGTAAAGGGCAGAGAGCTCCAGTCCGACTCAGACGCCAGCAAGGTGGAGGTGCAGTACTGGTTTGGGCTGGTATCATCAAAGATGAGCTTGTGGGGCCTTTTCGGGTTGAGGATGGAGTCAAGCTCAACTCCCAGTCCTACTGCCAGTTTCTGGAAGACACCTTCTTCAAGCAGTGGTACAGGAAGAAGTCTGCATCCTTCAAGAAAAACATGATTTTCATGCAGGACAATGCTCCATCACACGCGTCCAAGTACTCCACAGCGTGGCTGGCAAGAAAGGGTATAAAAGAAGAAAAACTAATGACATGGCCACCTTGTTCACCTGATCTGAACCCCATTGAGAACCTGTGGTCCATCATCAAATGTGAGATTTACAAGGAGGGAAAACAGTACACCTCTCTGAACAGTGTCTGGGAGGCTGTGGTTGCTGCTGCACGCAATGTTGATGGTGAACAGATCAAAACACTGACAGAATCCATGGATGGCAGGCTTTTGAGTGTCCTTGCAAAGAAAGGTGGCTATATTGGTCGCTGATTTGTTTTTGTTTTGTTTTTGAATGTCAGAAATGTATATTTGTGAATGTGGAGATGTTATATTGGTTTCACTGGTAAAAATAAATCATTGAAATGGGTATATATTTGTTTTTTGTTAAGTTGCCTAATAATTATGCACAGTAATAGTCACCTGCACACACAGATATCCCCCTAAAATAGCTAAAACTAAAAACAAACTAAAAACTACTTCCAAAAACATTCAGCTTTGATATTAATGTGTTTTTTGGGTTCATTGAGAACATGGTTGTTGTTCAATAATAAAATTATTCCTCAAAAATACAACTTGCCTAATAATTCTGCACTCCCTGTATTGGGGCTGATAGATCGCAGGCTACACTTTTAGTGAAGAGTGAAACTGTTTTTCATGAAACACCAGCAGGAAGAAATGTGTAGTTGTTGACAACAATTACTGTAAAATAAAATAAATCAGTGATTGACAGACATGAGAGAAAAATAAATTAAGCTTCAGCTCCCTCGCTGAGATCGAGTGTGCGTGCAAAATGTGTATGCTTTGTGCACATTCAGTCTCTGGTTGATTTCCACAAGGAAGTCCAGCTGTTACCGTTATTTATTCCCAAACCTTCATTTTTTCTTTGCAAATGTCCCTGCAGTAACGCTAAAAAGTCTAGAAATGACTGAAAACATATTGCTCAAATTGAAGCATGTTAAACTGAATAGGATGGATTGCCAGTTCTGTGCCATCCAGAGAAAACGCTTGTCACTTGTGTACGCTTCTGCACATTGACACGCTGCCTCTGAAATCCAAGCTTTTGAGGAGATGTAAACAGACACTGATTTACTCCAGGCAGCGTGAATTATGTAGAAAATGCATCCAAGAGTTGGACATTTTTCAACACTAGGGACAAATTTACGCTTATCCCACCACTGGTTGGCTTCACTTCACAGATGTAAAAAAAAAAGAAGAAAAAAGAGACGATGAATAAAAAGAACATGTGTAGAAAAACACAAGAAACAGCAGAGAAGAAGTGGGTTTAACATCAGGGAAATTATATTGTAGAAGGTAAACCAAGATTAAGTGAATAAAATAAATCAAAGAACATCACTAGTTTTTTACTGAAAATGTGTCAAGGTTGCATTATTTTCACTGTCTTGTAAGATAAAAGATTTTCATCTGGTTAAAATGTCACCTGATGTAAACACTCCTTTGCTGAACCCATATATGAACCAACGAGCTGCAAAGAATACCGATGGATGTCAGCCCCACTGCAGATTGTTAGGAATAAGTTGCATCACTGCACATTTGATGAGCAAGAGTAGCAACAACAATGCAGCGTTTTCTTCCATCGCTGACGTTCACAATCGTGTTTGTTCATGAGTCATTAGAGGGCAAAGAAAACTACAAAGATGACTGAAGAATGGGAAGGAAGCACCAAACATTTATCTTCTGTGTGGAGTCAGTGCTCTGGTATTTCTTCTTTGGAATAGCTATAATAGTTGAATATGAATCTCTAAATCTGCGTCACTCGGATGCTTTCATGTGGCATCAGGCATGCTGGAAAATAACGCAAAGTTGAACAAAGCGTCTTTTTATTTCCACCCGTGACAACTGTTCAGAACAACTGACGTATGCCAGGATTGTCTCACACCCACTCGGCACGCATAGTTTTTCAAGGCACACTTTTAGCTGCTTACTGCGTGGGTTTTTATTTCCACTGGAGTCATTTGCTATCTTATCTTTGCATACATTTGTACGCACACTCGAGGAACTGACACGTCAGGAAGCTGAGGAACTCGACCCACACGAACATGCGGTTCTGAGTAATCCTGCAAAGATTCTTGCATGCGAATTTTATAGCAGGACATACAGGTCAGCTTCAACCCACTGAATTCAATGTTGAAATGATGAAAAACTGAAAAAAACCTCCTGTGTCATAATGGTGTCCTGCCCTGACCAGATACAACTGCAGGTGTATCTGCCTATCATGTACTGAGATACACCCCCTTAAAGGGTTTGAGGCTAAGGTCAAAGTAAATAGAGTTTTGATGCTTGTGGATGCAGTCATACATCATGTTTTCCTCTTTGGTGTTATACTGCGCACCATACCTCTGCTCTGTGCGATCTCTGTGTTTGATCCATCTACTGTACATGGTGGTTTCAAAAACCATGAATTCTAACAGAAGGCACCTTAGATGCATCACTGCTTAATTTCAAAGACACCCCAACCGCCTGTGGGAAGACGAGGCAAGGTGAAAGAAGACTTCAAACACTGGGGAGACGACAGCATGATCCATCCTGGGCTGCTGTCCCATGAAAGGGCACCACGGGCTGCTGCTGGAGCCAGACAAGACCTAATGTGCTTTTCTGAGGCATCTGTGAAAACACAAGCATGGACAGACTGTGACAATGACATTACACTGTTTATACACTATGCATTTGTGTAATCATTTAATATTGTGACACAAAAGTTCTACTGTATTTTTGTTTTAAAGGATTATTTCTTATTAATGAACCATACTAGTAGATGTTTTTAAATCGCTTGACAAAGTAAATTTCTGCTTACTGCTGGTCAAATTCCACATTGTTCTCCTGAGAATGGAGCCAATTCACAGTAACACCTCCAACAATCTAAAAATGGCACCTGTTATCTCGACCTTTTCTATTGACAACACAATGAAAATTGCCAGTAAAAACATTTACCCCCACAGCGTTACATATTTGGATTGCTCCATAGGACCCCATTTATTCTGGACTGTCATGTGAGCATCCAAGCATGCATCAATGGATGCATCTGTCCATTCTCAGACCTCCCTTACTTTAGCCACCTCCTCCAGCTATTCCAGGGGAACTTCAAGGTGGTCCCAAGGCAACAGAGAAGCATAACCTCTCCAGTGTGTCCTGAATCTGACGAAGGGCCATCTCCTTGTTGAAAATACTCCAAACACGGCAAGGCAGCTTACTTAAATGCTAGAACCACCTCAGCAAGCTCAACTTTCGTCTGTGACCAAATGAAACACAAACACACGGAATAAGAATCAGTTCTTAATTCAGTGTTGATTTTCCACATGATGAAGAAAAGGAAAAATGAAAAAAACTTAGAAGAGGTATCACTTGGGAGGCAGGTAATAGTTTAATTTCTTCAAATAAAATAAAGTAGGCAAGGAATTACATGACTAATCTTTGGTAGACACACACACACAGACACACACACACTCTTGCACCTGTGACATATCCTTGTTTAGCATGGTTATCTTTACAGTGACAGTAACAACACCTATGGGCCCGTTTTGCCCACAGTCTCCTCACATTTTTTGACTTGTCAAGAGACCCAAACTCTACCGCACTATCATGCAAGCTGAAAAATGATGCTAAAGAGGTGCTCAGTCTGTCACAGTCTGACGCCCATGGATCCTGACCAAGCATCAGTATGTGATGAGCTGGGAGTCAGAAGAGGTTGTTAAAACTATCGGGAGAGTCCAGGACAGCCTGGCTCCAGATGGCAAAACCGAAAACTGACACAAACCCAAACAGAAATCTGAGATCCCATTAGCAGCAACTTCATTGTGGAGCGTTTAGGGTGAGTCAAAACAATACAGCTTAGCTGGCTTATCTGGTGCCAGCTTCAGGCATAAAATATAGCAGCAGTAGATGGAAGACAGCAACTGGAAGTCAAAGTTGTCACATACATAAAGTGCCATGTAGCACATTTGCTGTCTTCATTAACAGCTGTTATTGATAATGTTTCTTATAATTTTGGCCGACTACATTTTAACCACCACCAGCCAATTTGCAAAAATTTAAAAAAAATAAATCCTTAGGAAAAAAGCTGATTTGCTGAGGGGCAACTTTTAGACGCAGATTAACAGCAACATGATGTCTTAGTCGATATGTATGGCAGCAGAATGGTATTTTAAAAACAAGCCACTACTGTGGCCATTTATGCATCCAACCAAAAAAAGTTTGAACAATATTGATTTTTATTTACTTACTTTTTTAACCTACAATAAAGAAATACAGTTTTACCCCATAAACAAGATGCGCATGCTGGACACCTGTGCACTCTATGCATACTCTGTGCATACTTGCAATCTGCACATTTACAAATTATGGTCTTTAAACTCAATGCAATAAAAAAAATTAAATAGAAAAAAAAACCTTGAGAAAATTTACATCCAAAAGTCATCCTGTGCCCAGAGGAGAAAAATAAAAGAAGGATTTATGAGCACACTGTACATTCCCTGAATAGTGATTTGCAGATATCAGTCTTTTCCTCTCAAGTAATCCTCTTAGTGACGAGATCTGAGGTTTCATTTCCCATCAGAGAGATGGGGGAAAACATGCACAAATTCAAAATTACATACACGGTGTACGTCACAGCCTGAGCTCTTATGTCAGCTGGTGTATGCCTGGAGAATATGGCACTTTGTGCAACTATTTTAGAGCATTTCACTGTTTAATGGTAGTGCAATAAAAGGTTTCAGCCATTTGGACTGATTTAGAACTTGTTAGCTACGAATACTTCTTCCTCATATTTTCAGTGTATTGTTTATGGTACCACAGTTTTTCATTGAAAATAAGAGGACAATCACTTTTATGTATGCTGTTTATTATGTTTAGTGCTGATGTTTTCCCCAAAACAAAATTCCCCACGGGGACAAATTCAAGCAAAATATGAAAATGTTTCTAAATGCCAAAAGTTTTATTTAAAAGAAATACAAATAAATGTATGAATATGAGCACCAAGATTCAGCCCATACGTTCACACAGATGCCCTCAGTCAGTAATCAGTGAGCTGCAACTACAAGCAGTACAATGGGACATTAACAGTAAAGTATATCTTTAATAATGTTGTCAAATGTTGCTTCCACGGCTTGATAAATGCACACAGATCTCTGAAACCAGACGGCCTGTTGTGAAGATCTGCTTGGTTAAATGCAATTCGTTATCAAAGAAAAAAAAAAACATGGAAAAACACAATCATGCCTAAACCAAGACACTCCTTAAGTTAGAATATCTTCATAATGATGGCATGTCCTAACTGGACAAAAAATGCCTCCACACAGCAGCCTACATGTTCCTCAGGACATAGTTCAACTGAGATGAGCAAGGTGTTTTCACACGCTCTGTTAGTCAGGCAGGTGCACGGGTGTTGATAAGTTCTCCAAAATCTTTTACTTTGAAAGTTGTGCAATTCATGTTGTAAGCTCAAATTTGCTGAATCACTTTCATATAATCAGTATTAGAGATATAAAGCAGAAAATGTTGAAAACATATAAGGTAAGCCCAGTCACTGGCTTTAACACACATTTGTAGTCAGGTTGATAATACAGTTGACTTTCATACTTTAAACTTGATGTGGTTGGCAGTGGAAAATTTCCACCCAGCAGTTAGCGTGTCTGTGACGAAATTAAGTTAATTACAGTTCCACTATGCAGAAATTCTTTGTTTGTCTCACGTAAGTGGAGAGTAAGAACATTTTAGTGAGGCATAAACACCTGTGCAAGATACAAGAGCATGAGTGCAACATGCAATTTAACGTCTGTAAAATATTTAATAATCACAGGTACGTTTTTGAATGCTAGTGCAAAACATGCATTTGTGCATTTCTATATATCATTATGTTAAGCTAAAAGAAGAAAGAGAATCAGTGACTCATGGACTTACAAGTAAACATGTATTTGACTGTAAAATGTCACTGTGGTGAAAACACTATAAAAGCCATTTCCATTTAAGGTCTTTTACTAGTCCTTATCCTTGCACTCACCTAAATCTGAATAGATCAGCTCTATTGGGTTAACAAATGCCAAAGGGTATCTTCTAACTGCCTGTTGCTGAAACAACTTGACATGCACGCACATGCTTGCGTGCAAGGAGTTATTTACTAAGATTTCTAAACAAAAAGCCCATGCTTCAGGAAATAATTATGCAACGTGCCATTTTCTTGGGCAGTATTCCTGAAAAGACTTAAGAATCGTACACGACGAACACTCATTACCATAGTATCTCTAAGCATCTGTCAACACCAGATACTTTGTATGCCAGAGAGGTCTTCTGAGTCATTTACTTTGTAATAGTGAATTTGTGCAGTGCGTGTGGAGCACAGATCTATTAATCTGCCCCAGGCAGAATAAAGATAACGTATTTACTTATAGTGCAGTAAAGGTCACTTACAATAGGCAACAAAATAGACAAGTGAAAACTGTGTGTTTGCGAGTCTAGAGACTCTTTTTCCTTCTACTCTCAGAGCCATTTAGGTGTTTCATTGTCAGTGTTTCCCACATGATTTCAGAAAATATCCTGGCATTTCAAAAAAATTGGCCATTATCATAATGATGTGTGCTCCACTGCGTTCCTCAGAAAATTCAAAACCTTCTAAATTTTTCACTCACTTAAGCATGGTTGCACAAGGTTTTACAGGACAAAATAAAAATCATCTATTCTTATTAGGTCTTGAAATTTCTCGAGGTAAATATATCCTCAGATGAACAACAAAACTTGACAAACACTCTGTCATTATTTATTTTCAGTCATGTTAAGCAGCTGGATTTGAAACAAGTTTTAGAAATATCTCAGGGGAAATTAAAGCAAATTGGAGGCACCTGTGCTTCAAAAAGATTTTACAGCGTGAAAATCTGTTATTGTAGTATTTTAAATGAAGTAAATTAAATTTCAATAGTGCTCAAATCTGGCTTATATATTCACACGCATACGGTATATTAGTAGCATTTCTAGCATAAAGAGCCTTATCGCCTTTCCTCCAGCAGAAAGTAGATCAGGGCCGCTTTCATCCATCCTTTCTTCATGCGCATCCACATTTATTAGCTTCTCTTCAGTCCCAGGAGATCTCAGCTTTGTGTGCACGATCATCAAGCTCACATGTTCATGCCTGCACACGCTGCTTATAGATTATTGCCTGAAAACGTGTCAATTATCTCTAAGCACACCCCACGCAGGCTCACGTGCACTGTGCTGAGCCTGTCCTCATCTTTACCCCCTCCAGCAGCGACTATAGTGGAAATACCACAAATTTTTTCTCATGCCGTTTGGCAGTCTGCTCAGACCTTCGCCTCCTCCTTGTTAGTGTCTTTTCTACAAATGTTTTCTATTTTAGTGATTCGCCTTCTCATTCCATGTCAGGATGTCTTGTCAACAATCAGAGTGGTAAAAGTATTTAGTATTTAGTATTTATTTATTTATTGTCATTGTCAAGAACAATGAAATTGCGTTTGGGGCTTCCATACAACCCAAAAAAAAAGAAGAAAATAATAAATACCCCTTAAAACCCAAGTGTACATATTTAACCCAGTGTGACTCCAATGCAATAAGACAATCCTTAGCAATAATGTTCGTAGAAATTCAGACAAAGACCTGAGAAACATGACAAAATACAACAATGCAACCCATTCAATATTATTGTACTGTGAGATATGATATCAGATATGATAGTTATCTATTTAAGAAAGAGGGGGGGGGGGGGGGGGGGGCAGGAGGGGGAAGAGAATAAAGATATGATGCACCAATGCAGACCAGTTCATTGCTATTAAGAAGTTGGATATGGTTATTGTCCGTGAGAGGGGGGCAGAGAGTTCAGGAGCCTCACAGCCTGTGGATACAGGCTGTTGGCCAGTCTGGATGTTCTGGCCTGTATAGACCTGTACCTTCTCCCTGAGGGCAGCAGATGGAAAAGGTGGCGCGCAGGGTGATGTTGGTCCCGCAGGATACTGTGCACCCTCCTCAGACAGCGAGTGGGGAAGATATTACTGATCTCTGGCAGACTTGTTCCAATAATTCTGCCAGCTTCCTTCACCACCCGCTGGAGTGCTTGCTGATCGGCCTTGGTGCAGCTGGGGAACCACACTAGAAATCCATACGTCAGAACGCTGCTGATGGCACAGTTGTAGAAGTTCAACATCAGAGATCTGGGAATGTGTGCGCTCCGCAGTCTCCTCAGGTAGTAGAGGCGCTGTTGGGCCTTCCGTACAACTGAGGTGATATGGTTGCCCCAGGACAGGTCCTCGGTCACAGTTACCCCCAAGAATTTAAAACTGCTCACCCTCTCCACCGCCTCACTGCCAATGAAGAGAGGCAGATGGTTGTTATGACCCCTCTTCCGGAAATCTACAATGATCTCCTTGGTCTTTTTGGTGTTTAAGACCAAGTTATTGTCGTGGCACCATGACTCTAGTTGTTGCACCTCTGTCCTATAGTTTGTCTCATCATTGTTGGAAATAAGTCCGAGCACTGTAGTGTCATCTGCAAACTTAACAATGAGATTGGACGCGCAGGAGGAAATACAGTCATGGGTGAAGAGAGTGTATAGCAGAGGGCTCAGAACACACCCCTGAGGGGCACCGGTGTTGACCACAAGGGTGGAAGAGGTGTTCTTACCCACTCTGACACTCTGTCTACGGTTAGTGAGGAAGTCCACAATCCAGTTGCACAGAGAGGAGTTAAGTCCCAGTTGGTGGAGTTTGGGACGTAGTTTGTATGGCCGGATGGTATTAAAAGCCGAGCTGTAGTCTACAAAGAGGAGCCGTGCATACAAAGGAAACAGCATTCCTTATCACATCGTGAAACTTGAAGCTTGTCATTGGTTTAGCTACCTTTTTTTTGCTTTAGTTATTTCAAAATCAGGTATTTTGGACCATAAAATGTGTTGTTGTGGAAAACAAAAGTGCTGAGATTCATTTCACAGACGTCATTCAAGAAAAAAATTGGTCTTTTTTAGATTTTTGATTTATATTTGATAAATTGCAAAATATTGTTAAATATGTTGAGATAAATATTGTATTCAGGCAGACGATTGGTTAAAGTGGTGTATTTGTTCATACAATGGGCTGGTCCAATTGGGATTTTTCCCACACAACAATTGCTAGGTGTTACAACGAATGGTCTTAAAAAAAAGGGAAAATATCCAAGCACAAGGTCTTGATGCATACTCAATCATCCAGGTAAGTAAATCTCCAAAAGTTGATTCTGTTCATCTGGACGTAGCGTTTTCAGTGGGAGAAACGTTTCGTCACAAGAAGTCACTTGGATGAGTGACGAAACGTTTCTCCCACTGAAAATGCTACGTCCAGATGAACAGAATCAACTTTTGGATATCCAAGGACGAGGTCAGAGGAAAATGACACGAGTGCCTCAAGCTGATAGGAAGGCAACAGTAGGTCAAATAACCGCTCGTTAGAGTGTCTCTGGCCATACAACACGCCAAAACTTGAAGCAGATGGTCCACAGCAGTAGAAGACCACACATGGTGCCACTCCTGTCTGCTAAGAACAGGAAACTGAAACTACATAGGTTCACCAAAAGCTGTGTAATGGTGTGGTGGCCCCTTAGCACCAACTGCAAAATTTAAATGCCACATCCTACAAGAGCATTGCTCCAAACCACATTCATCCCTTTATGACCACAGTGCATCCACCTTCTGATGGCTGGAGAACTCCCAAATCTCCAGTAGCTGGATGATGCATCATGACAATATTGACTAAAATCACTGAGGAATGTCAGCATCTTGTTGAATTTATACCAAGAAGAATTGAGGCCATTCTGAAGGCAACAAGGTAGTAGGAAGGTGTACCTAATAAAGTGACAGAGACTCAGAGTTCTGACTCCTTTAAAGGAAGGGCAATGATGGAAAGAAGAGCGTGAATATCAAAGTTTTCTGGTTACGTCTGGTCACATACATTTGTGATACATAGACATGCACAAAGTGCCCCCCCAAAAAAAGCAAAAAAAAAAAAAAAAAAAAGAAGCAGACACCGAAAGGAATGAGTTTTTTTTGTTTTGTGCTTTAATCAAAGCCAGATTCTGTTTAATTATTGTCCGGTTTGCCTGAAAGCTGATAGGAGGAATCTTTGAAAACCATCTTGTAAAGCTTGATTGTTTATCGACGTCAATTGGTTAAGAAAGTGATCTAATCCAAAAGAACGCACAGAATCAATTGCAATTCTCTGTCAGTCTGTCATGTCCAGTTTGTGAGAAAAAAGGAAACATTTAAGCTCATTGCCTTGTTGTAGATTAAACAGAGGTGTTAAATCGAAGGCAATTTTTAAGAGTTTCTTTGTTCAGGGTTTTTTCCCCCCACATTTTTATTTTTTTTACTTATTTGAACCAAATGATCTTGGAAATCTAATCGTCCTGCTTGAAAGCATCCAGACCTTAATTACTTTGTTCATTTAAAGCTACACTGGGCCCAGCATCAGTTTGTATTCCCATCGGCTCATGTGAAGCATCCTTTTAAAACAAAGCACTGTCAGTTAGTTTGCTGCGATCCTGTAGAGCTTGCCCTCTTAGCCAACAAAGTACTTTGATGTATAGTTGTAGGGAACATACGAGTCTAGTTAATTAGTATCCCAAGCTACCACACAGTGCTCAGCTGTAACCTCGAATTAACATTTCCTCTGGTAATGATTAAATAGTCAGTAAATGAGCAATGATGCATTTAATTGAGGACAGAGGCAATTAACACCAAACTACATAAAAATAATATTGTAAAGAGGAGATTCAAAGACTGTACGGTAAGTGAAAGATTCCAGTACCTGGTTATAAACTAAAGGAAACACGTAGTGTCTAAATGGCCGGATTTCCCTGCATCCATCACAATAATGTCTAATCTAAATCAAGTCAAAAAAGTTTCTTCATTTTCTATCAGTTAAAGTCAAATTACAGGGAGTAAAATAAAACGCCTGCTGCTAGGAAAACAGGCTTTCATTTAATATATATTAAAATCTGAGGTAGACAGAAAATCCACTGAGAGGTGAAAAGGGACTTGTGGTTGTCTGGATGTATTTGCTTTGGCTACACTGAAGACGATTAAAAACTACCAGAAAGAATAAACCGGAAATATGCCAGAAAGAAAAATCACAGACAAGTGGAGAATCAGTGGAGAATATGAATGAGACTGAAAACAAAGACAGGTGAAAGATGGAAAAATAGCCATGCATCTCACGCACACAAAGCATAACAGCGGACAGGTTTGTTTTGATGTAGAAACAAAAGAGCTTATCAAAAAGTATATGCAGCACACATAATCACACACAAACAACTGAGAAATAAAGTGAACCTCATCTCAAGCCTTGGTGCCCTTTCAAGATCTATAGCACTGTGCAAAAGTCTTGAGCCACACCCTCATTCCTTTATATTTTGGCTGGAAAATAGGAAATATATGCAGTGATTTACTGAAACGCTCAAACATGAAAATACACAACACAAAAGCTTCTAATAAGCTTGAAAAACAAAATTTGGTATAAATATCTTTGTTCTTCAACATAGAATTTCTCAGACAAGCTTTCTTTTAACTTCTTTAAGTGATTAAAGAAATTAAATCAGTAATTTCACCAGGAATAGCTCTCCAGACAGTTAAAGCCACTTCTTCTTTTGCCCTCTTTCTTTCCAGTTTCTTCTTCAAGGACGAATCGCACAAGCTTTTTATTTCATAGCTTCACCAAAAGAATGCAATGTGGCATTCAGTGTGGTTTCACTCATTGCGGGAAACATTCAACACACAGCACTGCAAAACAAGGGAGATCGCTACAAAGGAAAAATGGAGGCAGAGACAACATATACACAAGAGATGACACGAGAAAACGCAACAGGTGAACAGAATCTAACTAAATAGACAGGTGACGTTAAACTGAATGTGGCATATACAGGACAAGGACCTAACAAAGTAAAACAGGAAGTAACTAACACAGTGGCCAAAAGGCATACTAACTTGACAGAACTAAACAGAAAATAGAGACAGGACACTGAGACCACCCAGATGTGGGGACACAACTAGCAAGACAGAGGGGGAAACAACAGACTGATTTCACAAAAGGACCAAAGACGGGGAAGAGACACAGGAAACAGAAAGGGAAATATCAATGGGAAAGTACAAAAGGCAGAAGGAACTGACACGAGGGAAAGAGAAACATTAAGGAAGGAATAAAACTAAGGCGACGACCAAGAACAAGACAAAATTCACTAAGTAGTACAAAAATAAGAAACAACCTAAATACAACACAAACCTGGAATCACATAATATTGAGATTAACTAAATTAGAAAGCCCAAAAAAACCTCAGGAAGCTGTGGAAACAAACCCAGGACCATGACAATCTTAACAAACAAAAAGAAATCCTCCCCTGAAAATGATCACGTACAAGGACTGGAAAAAGCCTTTAGAAAGCCTGCTGAACTGTTGCTTTAGACCACTTCACAAAATTACAAGAAAGTCAGGCTCCTTTAGTGCAAAATGTAAAATAATGAAGGCTGTCTCAATACTTCTGCACATTAATAATAATTCTGTTAAATCAGATTATGATGTATTATGATGTAAAACTGCAGTTCAAACTAACCTGACAAAAAGATCCAAATTTATTTGAATGATGATAACAGTAATCAGTAAATAATTATTTAGCAACCATATTTCTACTTTTCTCTCACATCTCTTACAGAATAAAAACAGCTGTGGAATTATTAAATGTAAAGCTCTGGCCAAACAGAGCATCTGAAAGTCATCATTCTCTATTCATGGCAGATGCATTTTGATAGATATTTCTTTTTTCCCCGCATTCTGTGGTTTGCCTAAAATTACAGGCATGTTCTGCTTTTTTAAACTCCTTTTCCGGACTATTAGAAACACAGTGTGTGGTCAAACTGTGCAGGGGAAATGTGTATGTATGCACAGCTTGAAAAATAATCCAAAACAAATACTGCAAATGAAGGTGGAGATGGAGCTGTCTGTTTGAGTTTGAATGAATGAAAGAGTCTCGAATGGGCTTTGACAGCTGCTCTGTAATCCATCAATAGACTACAAAGCAAGTCCTATATTTTTGAAACATCCTTTTTAAAAAAACTTTTTTCCTCTACTGGCCCCAAACTGCAAGCCTGACTTTTTAAAAGAACAACCTGATGTCGGCAGGCAGGCGCCAAACCAGAAGCTCAGCAACACTTTTGCAGGCTGTGCTTGTCCCAGCTTCCTCATCTGCATTTATAAATCCTAGTGGATTTTGTGCCATTCAACATCCAGGAAAAAAAATAATAAAAACACACGACAAAAGATAAGAGTAGAAGTCAAACAGAAAAAAACTCCCCATGAAGCAATACTTTAGAAGAAGCAGTGCAGATAAATGTGGGGATTTGTGTCATCATTTAACTATAAATCCCTTTCCACGTGGTGACAACAGCCTGACTCTTAATGGAATAACAACACTTATAAGAGCCGGAGAACCAGTTATGTAATTCATCATCCAACTTGAAATGAGGTGGTTAGATATGACACTGACGTGCTGAGCAAATGCTACGAGACTAACCTTCTTGTGATGTCAACGAAAACATTTTGGGAAAATTTGCTCGACATGCTGTTGCACTTCAAATCCTTAAAGAGTAAACATTCCAGCATGGGGTATTTGTGTATATTAGCAAAAGGATGAATAATTTGTGACGGTGCTTAAGGGCTCACCACTCTTCCCTGTGCTTCTGTAGCTTAATATAATCTATCATGTGATGATTTTCTTTCTCTATCTTACTTTCTGAGAAAATATAAATGTTCCTGGGATTCTGTGAACTAAATAAATAAATAAATAAATAAAATCATAAAAACACAATAAAATTAAATAAAAAAAACAAAACAGATGATTTAAAGTCTTCTTCATGTGCCTAATTTAAAATAAGGAACTATTATAATCAGTTTCCTGTATGTGAATGACTTGCATAGTAATCTGATGCTGTCAAGTGCAAAGAAATGATTAATGCCTAAAAAAGAAAATAAGCAAAATGGCAACTTATGTGAACATTAAACAAGATTTTAAAGACAAAGAAAAACATGACAATGGAACTAAAATGGAAGGGAATGAGTCTCGAGCACATCACCAAACTCTGGGACTTTGATACAAGGCATCAAACATGGTGCACCGACATCCCCTCTATAAAACCAGCTCTGTGTTTGCTTCTTTCATTTAAATATTTATTTAATTCTGGTCATATGAGATAGTCACAACTTTTAGCTGACCTTTCCTCTGGCATTTATAGACAAACACCCAGAAACACCATGGTGCTTCATTGCTGACAGAAACATAGCGCTGGTTCTGCCACTGGCACGCATTAAAAGTAATCTACTCTGGTTTCACAGCACAGATTCATGCTCAAACATGCACACATACACACAAATAACACAATGGCTTTTGTCTGGGCCGTTGCCACACACTGCTATAATTAGGTCTGTTTTGTGCTGATAGAGAAGCAGTAATGTGATACACATGCATGCTTCTGTGATTAAGGACAGAGCCCGACAGTAAAACAAGCAAGCAAACAAAAAAACTTAAGGATGGGCCAAAAGTTAAGCTACAAAGAAACCATGAAAACTGGACTTGATGTTGTATTTGATATACTATATACAGGAAAGGGAAAAAAATATACCAAAGAGCAAATATACATTTTTGTCTGTAAAAATAAAAAAGGTCCCCCCCAAACTTTCCTTTTTGAAATAAATATAACTTCACTGTAGAGATGCTTTTAAAACATTGATGAAAATGGATTTTTTTTTCACAAAATGTAATATTGTGCACAAATGGAAATGAACACGCAATCTGGGTGTGTGACTGGTGGCGGCGGCAGGGCCAGATGGCAGCGCCCTGGGGAGAGAAACAGAGTGCGAGATAGAGAGCTGTCATTTCACTTCATGCTGTTAACTTATGTTAACACTCTGCAGCTCTCCTCCTCTCTGTGCTCCCTTCAATATCTGTGAAACTGACACACTGCGAGTGATACATAAGTGAGTTATAAGTGATAAATAATAATTATGACAGCACAAAAAGAAAGTTATTTTAAATGTGAAAGAAATCATTTCGATATATGTTGATCCAAAGTAAGTAAGAAGTGCATTACCAAGTCAAACTGTGCAGATAGAGTCGGTCAACCATTTACATTGACATTTATTTTAAAGCACAAATAGACCAGATATGCATGGTTTTGGATTGAGGAAGGAAGCTGGATCTCTGGAAGCACATCTCAACAAAGTAAGGCTCCAGCAACACAGCAGATCATAAATTTCATTTTCAATGGTGTGGGGGGCCTCAAGATGCTTATACAAGAGATGCAGGAGTGTGACAACAGCGTCCTCCACACCTCTCCCTGCTCTACAGGCGAACTGGAAGGGGTCAAGATGGTGTTCAACATACATTAAAATCTCCTTCTTAATTATCTTCTCAAATGACTTCATCACTAAAGAAGTCCGAGCCACAGGCCTAAAATCATTCAGTACCTTAGGAGAACTGCCCTTAGCAACAGGAACAATGATCGCATGTTTCCAAATCTCAGGTACTGTCTGTAGCTCTAAAGAAAGTGAGAAGATATGGTGAAAAATCCCACTCAGCTGATCAGCTCAAGTTCTCAGTACCTGTCCACAGATGTTGTCAGGTCCAGGACTCCTGCTTTTAGTGTGTCTAACAAGATTAGCTACCCCCCTCTCATCAATACAAATTGATGGGGGAGTGATAGTCTTTTCCCTCAGTGTGCTGGTCTGCCTAGAACAGTCAAAGTTCTCAAAACAAGAACCTCCTTAATGTGAGACAACAGAGCTAACCTCTAAACCTCTGTGCTCCACAAATCAACATTCAAATAAAACACAAGAAGCATTAACAGACCAAATCCTCCAGTGCCAGTGAAACCTGTCTATATACTGTAGATTATTTATCATGTGCATATATTATAGCAGCTCAGTAGCTGGTGTGTGAGTGTGTGTGTGTTTTTATCTGGGAGCTTTAACAGCAGGTCCCGAGGCTACGAACGTTTAGGAGCTCAAAGGGTAAGCTCGGAGGAGGGTTTGTTTTGCATCAGGAGAGAAATAAGCTGTGGTGCAGGTGTGTCTACATCTGTTCCGGAGTATACTGGATAGTGAGACAGAGAGAGAGAGCAGGGTTTGGATCTCCCAAAAACAGAAGAACATCTTGTGGAAGGCTAAGATGTTTTGCAGCAGGCCAGCGCCAATTAATTGATGAATTTTAAAGAATGGTGTGGCAACATTAGCTTAAAAGGCTTCCCTCTAGTATAGGTGGTGCTGAAAAGTTTTTATGAGGAAGACAAACTTCTTATAGTCAAACCTCCAACTAAGCAGGAGCCTCACTAGAGCGATAAATAGATAATTCAGCTGCTTGTCAATGCAGCTTATTAGCTCAAACCAGTAGAGCATGTTTGGGAACAGCAAATTCACATCATGTTTCACAACAAATCTGCAGCAACTGCATGATGCTGTCATGTCAATATGTCCCCAAATCCTCAAGTCAAATGTGTACCTAATAAAGTGGGCATTGGTGCATGTTTTATCTGAACTGCAGTGTAATAACACAACCTGTTCAAACTAATGACAGTGTTTTGAGTTCAAAATTTCCCCTTTGATCCACATTCAGTCATTAGGAGCAGAAAAGAACTGGGAAGTAACAGAGCAGCAAAGTCTTTTCCATTAAAGACATCCATCCAAAATACAGCTGTACAGCAAATATATCAGTCTGATCGTTTTGCACTGAAACAGTGAGGGGATAAAGCTTTGAACATTTCTCTTCAAAAGGACATCAAAAGTGTCTCTGTGGACATGCAATCTGAATATCAGCTTTGTGCTTTTGTTTATTTTGAATTTAGTGTCATTTTACTTAAATGAATAATAATCTTTTTTAGGTTAATAGATTATTTGCTGCAAAGCTGTGTTAAACTAGTGTCACTTCTATTTTCCGTTAGTGTGTTTTCTAACTTTAGGAGGAGCATTGGCACTTAAGGTCGTTCCTTTTCTCTAAAACAAACAGACACAAACAAACAAACAAACAAACAAAGAAAAAAAAAGGAAAAAGCAGGAAGTCCACCTGTTCCCAGTGAGACGAATCAGGGCAGAGAATTCAGAGAATTGGCTGTGGTGTCATGGAGCCCCAAGTAACCAGGAGGACAGTTGACAGATGACAGCAGCTAATTGGAAAACTAATGAGGTCCAGAAACCCAGCCTGGACTCTGCTGTGTATGTTTGGAGAGTGAGACAGAGAGAGTAATGAGGTCCACAAAAAAAGGGACAGAGTGAGAGGTCAGCCATGTCAAGAGCAGATGCTCATAAAACAAACAAAAACCCAGTCTAAGAAAACTTCTGCGTCTTTTCCCTGTTCTTTCAGTCGAGACCTTGTAGACTCATCCATGTAGCTTCTTATAATGCAGCTTATAAGTCTCCCATTTGGGCTGTCCTTTTATTTTTTTTAAAGGAAGGAGAAAAAATACAATTTTGATTATCAGTAAGCAATACAAGTCCTGGAATATATCCTATATCATATCATATTATATCCTTGGAGAACATCCAGAAAACAACATGAAATTTGGTGACAGCTGAGGGTGCCAAATTCTGTCCCATCCTATAGTGATGATACCTGTTTTTCAGTCACTCACACAGAGGAGACATTAATTCAGAAGACCAGAAGGATATACTTTACAATAAGTAAATTACTGAAGTACAGGTTTAATGTACTTATACTTTAGATTTTCTGTATCATACTACATTCTGCTTCTTGTCTACATTACTTTCTGTATTCTCTGTGTATTCTTACTCTCTGTATTATTCATTATTAAGATTATGTTTCTTCTTAATTGCGTTACTACAGATCAAGCTCAAGATATCAACACAGTTTGTATGATGAAAATATTTTACAAAATGAATGTGTTTATTTTAGATGCTTAAAATAAGTTCTTAATAACAACTTGAAGACTATTAGGAAACTTAACAAGTGCATATATGATGCTTTTATAGACAACAGACACTGGTTGGTAGAGAGATATTGTGAGAGCCACTGAATGAAAAAATGATTTCAGTGTTTTATTTTGTTGCCCTTCCTGCAACCTGAGTTTTACTGGCATAACTACATGAAAAAATGATTTCCATTAAATGCGCTTCTTTTGCCTTACAATTTTCTTCCTATTTTCTCCTAAAATATTCATTTATCACAAAAAAACAAATCAAAAAACCCCCTGAAAAAGTCCAAATTTATTGACAGGAACAGATATTCGGCCACTTGGCTGTGTCAGAGAACTATAGGATGAGGACTCAGTAGGAAGGGAGTGTAAAGAAAAACACACCTTTTTTGTTAGAAAGTTGAAAATAACCCAACAAACAAAAAAAACAAATAAAAATCTAAAAGAAACAACAGAATTCAGGCAGAATGACTGGGTGTTAAAGGTACACCCAGTCAAAAAAACAAGACAGGGAAGTCAGCATTGTTTGGACACACGACGCACTAAAGGATAATCAGGGAAACTAGACACAGGTGCACATAATCAAAACAGGAACACACAAAAGTAACTATCAAAATAAGACAGGAAGTTAGAACTGTTACTAGACCAGGAACCACAGATACATAAATAAACTTAAGTTAAGGGTCGAAGCTAGACAATGACTTGAAAACAGAAAATGCTAGAAATCACTAATCATTCAAAATCAAACAAGAACAGATTATTTTGTTCTTGCTGTTAATATCAAAACGACATGACATGTTATTTTCTGGATAACCTAAGATCACAAAACTAATGGGAAAACTTTTCACAATGCTCAACATATTTATGGTTTAGCTTATTTAGATCTAGAGTGTATATGGCTAATCCGTGCTCCAAAACTCTGCATATCATCATTCTTCTTGTAGGAATAGAATAGAAGCAAAGTTGTCTGTTAAGCAGAATAAAAGTAAAAATGGAAGAAAAGAGAAAGATAATATGAATAAAAGGGATGAGGTAAGGATATATGACCCTGACCTTGACACAGATAAAAAGTGCCACATTGTATTTATTATTGAAATATTATTGTGACATTGAACCAGCAGAGTAATAATAATTAAAAAACAAACTCTCCTCACCTAACAATGAAAACTTTACATGCACAAACATTTTCAGCTTATCTTATGCACGAGGTAGGAGTTATCCATTGGCCATCAAAAGGCCTGCAGCCACTTTCCACTTTCAGGCAGAAGAGGATTACAGAAAACACAAAGAGTGCTGACGGGAACAGGCAGGAAGATGGTGGTGCAGAGAAAGAGGATAAGCAATGTGATGGAACAAAAAAGGACAATGGTGAAAATGAATAACGGGTGGAGCGGAAAAGTCATCACAGGCATGAGAGGAGAGAATGACATGAAGGGCAGAGAGGATTAGGATGATAAGAATCATTATCTTATGTGCGTTACAATAGTGATGGAAGAAGAGTGTGAGAAAAAGGAAATGATTACTTAAGGGCTCTATCACAAAACACAATCTTAAATGTTGCATTTATTGTTGCAGTCGTTACTTTACATGTACAGGGTCTTATTTTAACATGCGAGTCCTACCCTTTGAAATGCAGTTGTTTCTTTATCTTTATTCAAGTTTAGTTAACACTTTAAACTTTTTTATTAATGTGAAAGCAGAAATTGTGTGGTTGCTAATAGTGAATTTGTTTATGTAACATGTAATGTAATGGACCGAATCAAGGATGATTGATTGATTGATTGAATCTTTATTTTGAACATGTTGAAAAAGTACAACAAAATAGAATTAAAAGAGACAAATGAACAAAGCAAAACAAAAGGAAAACGAGCAACCGCAACTCCAAATAACTTGCATGTTCAAAAAGGAGCAGGAAGAAGCATAAGCTATGATATGAAGGCTGTGAATGTTACACCAGAAGACGTCCTTGATAGGAAGAAGTGGAGGAAGGCATGCAAGATGGCGGACCCTGCGTCGCGGGATATAAACCGCTAGGAAGAAGAAGAACATCTCAGAGTGTAAAAACTGCTAGAAATCACACACAGACACCAAATACATCTACATTTAACAACGGCCAATTTTACCTCCTTGCCAGTCAATACAGCTAATTAAAATCTGCAAAAAACCAAGAAAAAATGTTGTCAACTACTTTTATTCATGGCTGCTGTTGTGAGATAAGGCGCAAAATGAAAAGCGGCAGCAGATAAGGGCAAATCACTCCACAGCCAATGAGACAAACAATTGCTAAACTGTCGCTACAAAATCTCACGCAGAGCTCAGAGTTTACATGCATCTTGTACACAGGTGACACCCTGTTTGCTGTAGCTAAACATTTTAGATCTGGCATTTGTACAGGAACTCTTGTGGGTTTCCCAGAACAAACATTCTCATCACACCTCTCACCTTCTCCCCTCCTCTGCCGCCTAATCTTGTTCAACAGAGCTATCGCTGGTCCAATTTAATACATTCATGAGGGAGCAAATACAATCATAATGATAAAAATCAAAGGAAAAAAAATTTCCACAGAGCCACGGCGTGAAATCTCTTTACTGTGGTGGTGTCTGACCTGTGGGAATCTGTCCAACTAATCAATCATGTGTGTCACAGTTCTGCAGCCTTTTATTGCTGAATACAAAAACACACTTTAAAACCCAGTGTTAGCCACTGAAATGTGCTGTGCTGCTGGCAGTAAGTGTGTGCTTGAGCTTGTGTGTGCATTGCTGCTAAGAGGGCACAAGTGTGTGTGTGTGTGTGTGTATGCGTGTGTTTTTATGTGTGTGTTGTAAGCTCTGGGTTCATGCAGAGTGTCATACAGAGCGTGGGACTCTCTTCTATATGACAATAACATCAAAACACCGAGGCATACTCTTTGATTTCTCTCCTCCTTTCTCTCCCTCACACACACACACACACACACACACACTTTCTTTTTGAGAAGTTGACTTTGCGTGTGTGTCTGTCTGTTCCCCTGTGCTTTAATCTGTGGCAGCACCTAAATGATGAATGACGCCCGGCCTCTCATTTTGTCTGCATTATGTTCATGTAACAAAAAATAAATGAAGCACTGAGAACTTGTTTCACATCATGATATATTAGCTCCAAACTAAAGCAGCATCTGCCTCTAATTAGCCGACTTGTTCTTATTATTAACAATTTGATATTGCTGTTCAATTTCATTCTATGAGCACCAACGCTGCCAGTATTCATGTGTTTTAATGGAGATTTGTGAAGAGAAAAGTTCTACCAAGTAATACAGGTCAGTTATTAATTCTATAATCATCGATGAACACTGGAAGAGAAAAACAGACTTAAATGGAGTCACTGATAATCAAAACAATTATTCTTTAAATCTTTACAATGGTCCGGCATACACCCTAGCCCCGGGTAGGTTGACCTAGTTGGCTGTTGAGTACATGAATATGTCCCATTAAATAAATCAACTCTTTAATAAAAAAATGTAGGGCAATGAACTATAATTCCCATATTTATGTCTATACCTGTCATGGTCCTGGGTCTAGCGAGCCAGTGTTTATGTTTTTGATTATTTAGTGTTCTGTGATCTAGCCGTTTCTCGTGGTCTGATCTGTTAGATTTTTAGCTCCTTTAGTATTTCTGGTTTTTGTTAATGTGCCTCCCCTGTGTTCTGTGTTACATCTAGTTATCCTGGTTTCTATATTTGTGTATTTCCAATGTCTACTCTGTGCCTTTCCCGTGTCCCACGTCTCTATGTTCCCTGTCTCCCCACTCAATAGGGTCACTATGTCGCAGTTTGTACTCCGTGCCTGTCTTGCGTTTCCTGTTTTACTTTGATAGTCTTGCGTCCTGTGTTCATTGTTTTCAGTTTTGCTTCTCCTTTGTCTTGTTATGTCAGATTAGTCCCAGCCGTTATTCCCTGTGTTTTCCTCTGTCCGTTGTCTCGTTGTACTGTCATGCACCCTCTCCGTGCCCCTTGTTGATCATCCTCCGTGTACTTTGAAGTCTGAGCTGCAGCAGCAAGTCCTCCGTCCAAATGATTACATACGTTTTTTTCATCTAGACCTAACAAAACACCTTGCTACTACCTTTTTACCTTCTGTCTTAATAGGTTCAACAAGGTGCTAGAAAGATTGGTTAAATTTTATTTAAAAATACATTTATTAACAGATTACTGCGAACTAAAGTAGCACAAGGCTCAACAGAGCTTTGATTGCTGTGAGCTGGCTACAGTATTAAAAAAGGGGTTGTTCCTATTCTTCTCCATCAGTGACAAATACTAAGTAGCCCTAGTGTCATGTTAGATGAAGTACTTCTAAATTCCATTTCCTTTCCAGCTTATGGATTATCTGCTCGGTGGTCCATGTTTGTGAGGTTTACTAGGGAATCAAAGCTGTCTGATTTCTTTATTTGTTGTTTATTTGAGTCACACTATGTTGTGCCACATGCAATGAGGCTGCAGCACTATTAACAAGAAGAACCACTTCTGCAGAAATGTACCTGTTTGTTTAGAATCCGTCCCCCTTTTTCCAGTTTTAATGACTCAGGAGTTCGATTATGAGTTTGGTTTAATGATGGTTATTAGCTCAGTGATAACATCCTCTTGGTCTTTTGGCCTCTACATGGTTTGTGTGTGCCTGTGTGAACATGTAATAGAGGCAGAGATGAAGAGGAAGAGTCATTGATGGCGTCCCAGGCCTGAGGGGCTGCCAAGACAGCTTGACTGGTGAGAACAGATGGCAACCCAACTGAGTGTGAGTGTGTGTGTGCGCAAGCAACAAAGAAACAGTGCTCACAAGAGTGAGAGGGGGATTGTGTGTACATGCAACACTAGTTATATACAATAACCTATGTGTACGTACATGTTTCACGTGTACAAGGAAACACGCAAACACCTGCGAACTATCTAATTCACACCTAGACCAGATTCCTGCTGACTAAAGCTCGAAAGTTCAAACTTTTTGATCATTCCTCATAAACACACACAAGCACACATTTCAATGAAATTTAGATGGATCACATACAGTTACTACAGTCAACAGAGACTCTCATATGAATATGATGAATATGGCACATTTAAGCAAACAAGATAAGAATTTTAATTGAATTTGAACGAGTTTTTTCTCATCATCTCATCAGTTTCAATGACAATCATTTCTAACAAGGCACAAATTTCTTTCCTCCCAGATGAGCATTTGCTTTAAGCAAACTAGACAAAATGATAAAGAAAAAAAAATCCAGATGTTGTAATAATGAAGTTATCCTGGGGCAAGCCTCTGGGATCTCTCTCTTTCTTTCTCATACCTCCTTTGTCTGCTTCCACACTGTTCAAAAAGCAAAAATAAAATAAAATCAATAAAAAACATAAAATAAATGAATAATTTAAAAAATAACATAACATGACATACACAAATAATAAAACTTGAAAAAAATGCCCTAATCATCCTAATATAAATTGCCATACTATATTGTCACCATACTTGAAAAGTCCAACCTGGAGCTATGTATAGATGCAGATAAAAATCTGCCCTTGTAATAAATGGATACTAGTTAACACTATAAGTAGAGAAGAAAGACAATTTTATTAAAATTGGATTCAATTCACTGTGGTGGAACAAAAGCCATAAAAATAGTGTTGCAGCCTCCCTCCAGTTAAAATCTGACTGTTTACTTTTTATTCTAATATTTTATCCTGTTTGTTATTTTTTTTTCAGTCTGCATACAACCGCAAAAAGACAGAAAGTTCGTGTCCCTTCCTTGTTCGTGTCTTTTTTGCTCATTCTTGACATTTCTAGTTCTGTGAGTGTGTGTATGTGTGTGTTATTTCACAGCCTGACCTTGCATATTGGGCCAAATCAATTGCCACACTTGTGGAGCCAAAGCCCTGAGGCTCAGCTGTGGCTCTGGACTCTCTCACACATCAAAAGCAAAGACAGAGAATTATGCAATGGGCTTACAGGCAAAGCTTTGGAGTTACTGAAATACATATTTTACTAGGAGTCATTTCTAATTAAGCCAGAGACTTCTACTGTGCGAAGATAAAAATACACAGATTCAAAGTGACTGAGAGAGATTGCACTGAGGGGAAGAGGAATTCAAGATCCAGCCTTATGAGACTTCCACAGTTATAAGTGACATACAGTAAGGCACGTAGAAGGTTAGCTATATATTTATGTTTTTAACAGTCAGTCAATCTCATGAGAACATAAAGGTATGTTGGTCTATTTCTACTTCTGGTAATTAACACAAACAGTGTGTACTTTTACTTACCTTTGTTGGAATAAAGTGGCTAAGTAGTCCTCCAGTATTTCTGTTGACATTCGTGTCTGCGTTCATTCCTCCAGTGTAATTATCGCTTTCATTTTAATAAGTAGTACACTTTAAACACACTTGGTCTCTGTAAGAATTCTTAGCAGTGCATCACAATAAAGACCCCACTTAGCCCCCCTGTGTACACACTACAGAGCAACTATGTGGACCATAGCTTGTTTATGTATTTCTGAATAATAAGAAAAACATAAATATCACCAAGGTTAGTGATAGGAAATGTGCCGACAGTCACACCAATGTTTTCTGTACAAAAACAGAGAAACCCATAAATCAGTGAGCACGGTGCTTGTAACACTGACCAATGTTCCCTCTAAGTTGCGTGAGTGCGCAATTGTGCACTGCTGGCACGGTCTCTGCGCAGAAAAAAAATCTGCGTTGCGCACAAAAACCAAAAATCTAACCTGAATTGAAATGAAAGTAAATACGTTAACAATTGTTTTGCAGTGTTAGTCAGTAAGTGACTGGCTGCTCCAGTATGGGATTAAAACGATGCCACCTTATCCCATAGTCCAGCCAATCACGCGATTCACATTCGTATATACGCAGCTAATCAACGTTGTTGACAGGCTACGACAGCGTCCTTATGTGCGACACCGGTGTTTTAGCAAAGCGGCTGATGAGGAGTGAAGCCACGTTAATGACAACGACTACAACCATTGGAGATGTGAGCAGGACAGACAGAACAATTGACGGAAGAAGTGTGGACTTTATACCAGTTTTTAAATTGTGTTGATCGGCCACGTAAAACCAGAGTTATGATAAAATATCTGCAATGTTTGGTTTTCTTCCTGAATACTGTCGTTGTTTATATTTACTGCGGGAAGAAACAGTAAAAACTGAGTTTTATAAGGAAAACGCTCAAAAGCACTCCCCACCTGTGAGCAAAAACAAAACCAAAAATCCCCACCCTTTCCAATCAAAACATGGCATTTAGTTGTTTAGGGAGGGGGGACGTTTTAGGAGTGACGGCGGTGTTTTGAGATGTGAGAGATTTGCGACGTTTAGCACAAATCTTGTGTAGTTAGTGTGTAGTGTAGTCAATAATTTTGTTGTGTGTGTCAGAACAATGAGGCTCCTGCTGAGTGTTACAGGTGTTACAGCAGTGATACATCTCCTGTTGTCAGGCCTGCAGGTATCAGGCTGTTGTTCTCCTTCATCTCATAGTGGACAGAAATTATTTTGTGGAGCGGCACAAATAATTTGTGTGGCATCAGATTTGATGCAGAACAGCTGATTGTTCTGTAAATAGTTTGAAATAGTTTGAAATGCCTTGGCTGCATTTTTAGGTAAACAGCTGCAAAATACTTTGTTGTTTGCAAAACTCAGTTACTTTTTTGAAGAAGTAACTATATAATTAATTACCCAACACTGGTCATTATATCCTGTATTTTGCAGACAGAGAGTTACAGACTCTCTCCCAGACCACAGACTCAGACTCATAATACAAGTCAGAGCTTTATTTAAAAAAAAGAAAAAAGAAAGAAAGTTGTGTTTTCAAAATTGGAGTTCAAGTTATTTTTACTTCCAATAGTGTTAACATGCTACACAGGTCATGAACATGATTTTTTTTTAAATTTTCATTGTAAGTGGGCTAAAGCAGTTAATTAAAAGTAGTCTAACGTAAATGTAAATGCTGTAATTTGATTATTTTTATAAAACATGTAACTTGGATGGATTCAATGTTGGCGTGACGACAGGGCACACGTCTAATGTTGCTCACTGTGGTCCAAGCGACCGCTCAGAGAGTTTGTGTGTTTGCTCAGACACATGAAAAATTATAGGGAACATTGACCCTGACAACATGAACATGAAAGCATCCATCTCTGCAAAGTTACATTTAGCTGCATCTGCATAATGCCTGGAAATGTGCATGCATGCGTGTACTTAAATCATGCCTGTAACTGCTGGTGCCAAGGAGAAGCTAGTGGAAGTAAGCCAGAGTATTTTCTTTGGAGTTTAAACCAGAAGCATCAAACTAAAGAGAACATGTGAGTACATGAGTTTAAACTCATCACTGGCTCATCAAGTATGTTATGCTTAAATGATTAGAAAACACACAACACAGATATAAATGAGTGTTAAATAAATGACATCTTTACATTGAACCCCAGGCAATCATATATGCGTCTATGCTTGCATGTGTGTGAATCTGGTCCAGGCACCATTTGGGCACCATCTGCCCCTGTCGGTTCTCATGGCAACTATCACCAGTTGTGTGGTGGAAAACGTTCACTTCCCACACTGCCTGTCATACTCTGCCATCCACACACACACCTGTTCTCTCACACCCCATCTTATCCCATGGCTCTCATACCAAATCACTTCAAGGCTCATTAGTGTGGGCTCCTAGTTGATCATTCAGGCTAGTTTGTGATTCACCTCTACTGAAAGTTCCAAGGTTGAGTACTTTGTAGTCCTTTGGCCGGTAGCCATGCTTCTACTGGTTTGTCTTGGTGATGCAGATTAGTTTGTAAATATAATTGAGCGTGACAAACAAAAACACACACGCACGCACTAACACATCCTCCAACCACACACACCCATATTTTGCTCAATTGCGGTTCATTTCACACCTCAAACATTTAGTAAACAATTAAGCAAATACAAGTAATCTGCAGGTAGCAAGAAAATAAACTCTTTTACGCTACGTCCGCACCTACACGGGTATTTTTGAAAACGCAGCTGTTTCGTCCACGTGTAAACGGCGTTTCGAATCACTGAAAACGGAGATTTTTCAAAACTCTTTTTTTGCGTTTACGTGTGGACGAGGAGTACAGAGTTCATCACTCAACATCAAAGGTATGTGCCTTTTTTCACGTCAGCTGTGCGCCACGTTATTGTTTACATGAGAGGAATTGCAGAATGGCAGATAGTCAGATTAACAGTATTTTGTCTCTATCTTCAGGTTTTACACGCTTACAGATAAACACGCAGTTACTGTCCCCCTATTTAGAAAGGCAGAGGCGTCACGGTATAATTATTTTACATGCCATTTCAAAAAATGCCTCTCTGTGCAAAATAGGTTTAAAAACATAAACAGCTGTGGGATACTGTTTGTCCGTGATTTAGACAGGGGGAACAAATCGTGGCAGGATCAGCCTGATATTATTTGTATCCCACTCTAACTTTACTGTATAAAGAGCTAACATCTCCAAAATGTCAGGAGCAGTTAGTCATTACAACAAGTGTTTGCGAACTAAAAATCAAGAATGTGGGATCCTGTTTGTCCGTGATTTGGAGAGCCCAGCACGTGCTGTGAAGACCAATTCTGCAGGGGAGACCTACCTCGGCACTTGTGCAGGTGAAACCAAAGGGCAGATATGCTTCACCATATTTTCTAGTCTTTGGCTTAGAATGAAGTTGGTTTGGCCGCGCCCCCCCTGCAATGGCTCTGTGCCCCCTCTAGGGGGCGGGCCCCACACTTTGGGAAGGTCTGTTTTAAGGTATCCTGTATTGAAGGCAAAGCGAGGCAACATACTATAGTATAGCGTCCAAGAGATGTTGGTTTGTGCGACACAGTAAAAACACAGATGGACTGATTCTCTGTTCTGCTATTATATATGACTACACAGATGGAATTCAAACTCAAAGACAACAACAGAAGTAAATTTATCAAATATCATTGTTCTTCTCCTATCGGCTGCTCACTCCAGCTTACCCTATCCCTAGCATCCTGTTCTCTCACACCAGTGCTCTGCTTGTGCTCCTTGACAACATCCATGAATCTTTTCCATGCTCCCTTTCCCTCCTGGCTGGCACCTCTCTATTCAACAAGATTATTGTTGAATATTGTTTTTTTTTTTTTTTTTTTCTAAATGACATCAGAAACAGCAGTATGCGACATTACGTGATGGCAGAGCTTCAGTTCATCCTTTGTCATTTTTTTTTTTTTTTTTTTTTTTTTAATAAATAGGACAGGGGGAATGAATGAGAGAGAGAGGGGGAGAGAAAGAAAGAAAACCCAAGGGGAGAAGAGACGGTGAGAAGGGGGGCGAAGAGAGACAAAAAAAAAAAAAAAAAAAAACTCCTGGGTCACCTGTATGGAGAAAAAACAAACAAACAAACAAACAGAGGAGACAGCAAACAACAAAGAGCAACATAATAATAGAGAAAACAAAGCACCATCACAATAAACTAGCTAGTCATAGATATCAGTATTTACTAAGTAATAAACGATATTGTGCAGCATGCAAGATAGACAGCGCACAGTGTGCTTTGAGGCAGCAGCCAAGAAAGCTTTAGTCCGCGTCTGTGAATACCCATGTGTGCATACCTGTGTGGATCAGCATGCTTGCATTCCAAAGGTTTCTCCATGTAATGATCTGCTAGGGAGTGTGGGGGGGCCACAGCCCCGTCCTCCAGGGTGTGAAGCGGGTATGGAGGAGATCAAAACTCCAGACATCCAGAGGCCCCCAGAACACAAGAGACCATGGAAGACCAACAGAGGGGCAGCCGCGCCACTGTTCCAGTAAGAGCTGAGGAGAGTCCCAGATGAGGGCTCACTCAGCAGCCGCGGAGCAGAAGCCAGGGGGGGTTGCAGTGACGCGCCCGTGAGCTCCGCCGGCCCCCAGCTGCGCCTGAGTGACCGAGCCCTAGGCCGAGAGGCCGGGGGCACCCCACCTCCAAAGGGGCCCGAGCGAGCCCCAGGCCCCAGGCCCCGACAAGCGGCCGCCAAGGAGTGAGCCGGTGTGTACCCGGACGCCCACCCCCAGACACAAAGAACCACCAACACACCGACACCTGAGGGAGTCCGCCACCGGCAGGGGAAGTGGTGGTGGGTGGAGATAGGCCTCCAAACCTTGGAGGGCCTGAGGTGTCCCCAGAGAGGTGGCGTCTGATACCCAACCTGACATATAGACACAGACATACAGGCACACACAGACACAAACATCCATTCCCACCCTCATGCTCTCATATGCACTCACTCCACACTCAACCAACATGGAGACAGACATAAAGAGACGCTGTACACACAATCACACTCCCCAAGCGTACTCTACAAACCGGGTCTAGGTACCCTTGCCCCTGGAGGGGGGAATTGCACCCAGACCCAGGTGGTGTTACCCTTTTCCCTGCGGTGGGGAGAGGCAGACCACCCCGACTCCGCAGCAGCAGGGAGGCCCCACACCCCAGACCGCAGTCGGACGGCCAACTCCTCCTACTAGCCCTCCCGCTCCAGCAGGCCGCAGAGAATGGGGGTGGGAGAAGACTCCAAACCTCCCTCCACCCGCTCATTGTAGTGTTGATGCATATGTGTACTAAGGTGCAATTAAAACCCAGGAGGGCATGGAGCTACCTGCCAAGGAGCAGCAGGTAAGCGCATAGTCCCTCCTGCTAACCCTCAATGACTAAGTGTATTTAAAATTGAGAGGTGGGCAACGACGTCAGGGGTGAGGTATACACCCTGATGGTGATTTGGACTCCGTGATTGTGCCCACCCCCAAGATCCTATATGTATGTGTAATGAGAGTGTGAATAATGTGAATGTCTAAGTTGTGGGATAAAATTGAGGCAGAGGCAGCCAGAAGGGGACAGGGGGGGGGGTAGCCTCCTCTGCACCCTGGTGACATACCCCCACTCCAAGGCCCTGCATGTGTGGGTGGTTGTGGAGGAGCGGGAAGAGGGAGGCAGCTGGAGATGGGGAGGGAAGGAAGGGAGGGGCAGGTAACCCCTCCCTGGGGCCAGCTCCCCCGCTGACCCCAGTAGGCACTCCCACCCTCCGCGACCCGCCAGGGAAGGGGGGCCCAGGCCCATCAGACCGGGGCCCAGTGCAGTAGCGCCCCCCGGCTCCACAGAGCCCTGGACAGTCCACCCAACCCCACCACAGAGAAAACTGCACCCACCCCACCAACCACACATCTTCCAGACTACATAAGACGGTAAACGCCCAGGCTGAGATCTTCCTCCACCTCTCCTGTATCTCCCCCTCCTGCAGAGAGTTCCTGAGAGAAGAAAGCTCCTGCCAGATGTGACCATCCCCCCCACCAGTTGAAGAGCCCCCCAGGCGGCTCGATGCACCGGCGGCACCCTGCTCCAGGGCCGGGCCCCCATGCACCCACCCGCCCACAACCCCGGCAACACACCAACCAGGACCCGAGCCCCCGAGGCCCGGCCCGGGCCCCCGCCCAGAGACGGAGCACCCCCAGAACCTCACGCCCATCCCGGACCCACCCAGGGGCAGCCAGGTTGCCAGGTCAGTAACCCACGTCCGTCAGCACAGACCCTCCCCTAGCCCCGCTGCACGCAGCTGCGAGGAAACAGTCACCTGAGAGCCAACAGAGCCCTCAACCGGACGTGACCGCTACCCCGGGTTGAGCCCCCCAAGGAAGATGCCTCCGGGGAACCCCCCGACGCCCTAAGCCTGTCCCTACCCCCTCACCAATCACAACAGTGAAGGCGGGACCAAACTATGACCCCCCACCCCCACTAGGTGATGGAGCTGATAAAAGGGGCCCAGAGCAATTGATCTGATGTGGTGGCAGAGGCTGTGTCAAGACTAATGTAATCTAATAGATAATTTCTATATTGGTTAGAATTAAGATTATTTTTATTTTTCCAGTTCATGAGGACTGTTTTCTTGGCTATGCATAGGGCAGTGAAGATCATATGGGCTATATTCTTTTCTGAAGTGACATTATCTAAGCTGCCCAACAAACACACTAAGGGGGAGGTTGGAATGTTACATTTCAGACATTTTGATAAATCTTCACATATCTCGCGCCAAAACTTTTGCACTGGTGGACAGAACCAAAGAGCGTGGATGTAATTGTCTGGTGTATTGCCTTGACAGTGTGAGCAGTTGTTGGAAGATGTAAAGCCCATCTTGAACATCCGATGACCTGTATAGTGCACTCTATGAAGTATTTTGTATTGTATTAATTGCAGACTGGGATTTTTAATTAATTTAAAAGTTTTTAAGCAAATCTGAGACCAGAAGTTTTGGTCTAGGTTGACTGATAAATCTGCTTCCCACTTTGCAGTAGGAAGGGATATTGATTCATCTAATTTAGAAAGTGTTCTGTATATTTTAGATAATAATTTGGGGGATTTAAGAGTAAGAAAATGTGCCGCACTTAGTGGTGTTTGTAATTCAACTTGGCTGAGGTTAAATTTCTTTTTTACTATGGATTTAATTTGTTGATATTCTAAAAACCTTGTCTTGTTGATCCCATATTGTTTAACTAGTCTGTCAAATGGAATAAATTCTGTTCCCTCTAATATATGTTCTAAGTATTTAATTCCTTTGCAACTCCATTCTGGGAAATTAATCATATTATTGTTTTGTAATATGTCAGGGTTATTCCAGATAGGTGTACGTTTGCATGGGATTAATGAAGACTCCGTTATTTTTAGAAACTCCCACCATGCTGTTAGAGAAAAGCTGATGTTGATACTTTTAAAGCATTCATGTCTTTTGATGTTTGAGCTAATAAATGGTAGGTCTGAAATCTCTAGATCCTTGCATAGTGCCTGTTCAACATCTAGCCAGGGCTCAACTAAGAAGGTATGTTTTAACCATTCTGAGATGAACTGAAGCCTGTTGGCTAAGAAGTATTGGTGAAAATTAGGCAGATCTAATCCTCCTCTATCCTTGGTTCTTTGTAGCGTTTTTAAGCTAATACGCGGGGGTTTATCTTTCCAAAGGAATTTGGAAATATATGAATCCAGAGATCTGAACCAATCTTGTGATGGTTTGTTAGGGATCATCAAAAATAAGTAATTTATTTTTGGCAAGATCATCATTTTTATAGTGGCGACCCTTCCCATGAGTGATATGGGTAAAGATTTCCATCTAGTCAGATCGCCTTCTACTTTCTTTAGAAGTGGGATGTGGTTTAGTTTAGTTAAGTCTGAAAGCTTAGGAGAGATATTAATACCTAAATATTTAATATTTCCGGATTGCAGTGGGGCAGAGGAAGAATTATGGAAGGAGCAGTTAATGGGGAGAACTGTAGATTTTGGCCAGTTAATTGAATGATCTGAAACTCTTGAAAACCAGTTTATTAAAGTAATTACCTCAGAGAGGTTGGTTTGTGTGTTTTGCAGAAAAAGCAACACATCATCCGCATAGAGACTGATTTTATGTTCTATGTTCTTACATTTTATGCCCTTAATTGTTGTAGCCTGTCTAAATGCTGCTGCTAGGGTATGTGCCTTTTTTCACGTCAGCTGTGCGCCACGTTATTGTTTACATGAGAGGAATTGCAGAATGGCAGATAGTCAGATTAACAGTATTTTGTCTCTATCTTCAGGTTTTACACGCTTACAGATAAACACGCAGTTACTGTCCCCCTATTTAGAAAGGCAGAGGCGTCACGGTATAATTATTTTACATGCCATTTCAAAAAATGCCTCTCTGTGCAAAATAGGTTTAAAAACATAAACAGCTGTGGGATACTGTTTGTCCGTGATTTAGACAGGGGGAACAAATCGTGGCAGGATCAGCCTGATATTATTTGTATCCCACTCTAACTTTACTGTATAAAGAGCTAACATCTCCAAAATGTCAGGAGCAGTTAGTCATTACAACAAGTGTTTGCGAACTAAAAATCAAGAATGTGGGATCCTGTTTGTCCGTGATTTGGAGAGCCCAGCACGTGCTGTGAAGACCAATTCTGCAGGGGAGACCTACCTCGGCACTTGTGCAGGTGAAACCAAAGGGCAGATATGCTTCACCATATTTTCTAGTCTTTGGCTTAGAATGAAGTTGGTTTGGCCGCGCCCCCCCTGCAATGGCTCTGTGCCCCCTCTAGGGGGCGGGCCCCACACTTTGGGAAGGTCTGTTTTAAGGTATCCTGTATTGAAGGCAAAGCGAGGCAACATACTATAGTATAGCGTCCAAGAGATGTTGGTTTGTGCGACACAGTAAAAACACAGATGGACTGATTCTCTGTTCTGCTATTATATATGACTACACAGATGGAATTCAAACTCAAAGACAACAACAGAAGTAAATTTATCAAATATCATTGTTCTTCTCCTATCGGCTGCTCACTCCAGCTTACCCTATCCCTAGCATCCTGTTCTCTCACACCAGTGCTCTGCTTGTGCTCCTTGACAACATCCATGAATCTTTTCCATGCTCCCTTTCCCTCCTGGCTGGCACCTCTCTATTCAACAAGATTATTGTTGAATATTGTTGAATGTGTAAAATTGACCGAGAACCAAAGAAATCACCTGCTTTCAGTCAGTGTGTTGTTGCAGACATGTTGTTAGTCTCTGCTTTGGCCACCAGATGGGAGCCATGTATTACCTAAACGTCATAGATCTATAGCATGCAAAATTAATAAATTCATCATCCTCCTTCTTTTTTTGTGTTGTTTTGCTTAGCAGCAGACAGAAACAGCGCACGCACATGCATACACATTCAAGATGTATCTCTTCCTGTCATTCTGCCTCCGTGTTACTATGACAGCAGGAGAAATTACATGGTCTCTTTGTCATTGCAGCACAAGCAGAAACAAACTTTGCTTCTGTGTCAAGTAAAATTCCTTTTAGATTTCTTTCTATATCAGTTCAACTGGAAACTCTCCACCAATATATTGGACATAAATCCCCTACTATAAAACTGGGTGCACATAGCATATGGATTTCCTCGCACTAAATAACTAAAAATGTGTTTATTATCTATTTTGCATTACAATTAAAATGGTATAGATAACATACACTAGTAATTACAACATCAAGTGACCAAAATATGTTACTGCAGCTTTAATCATGTGAGCAAAGCAAGGTTATTCGAAACTCTTGAAGTCGAAAGACACAAATATCAGTCAAGCTGGTGGTGCAGTACGTATAAGTCAGCGTCCAAAAACGTAAGAAAAATGCCAAAAAAAATTACACATTTCAAATGCCATCCGGATAAGTAGGAAAACGTCCAATCAAAAACTACTACTCACTAAAATATGATTTACCTGTATTCTTCCTGAAGCATGAAATAAACTCCTAGTGAAAAATGAGAACGAGTCAAAGAGAATGGCAAAAATGTTTATATCGGGGCAGAGGGACAATTTGGTTTAATCTGGATAACTTGCAAATACTGCAAGAGCTATGACTCCTGCACTGAACGGTGAAACCACCGATTCTCTGCGAGCATGAATATAAAACATTTCTTTATAGCTGCAGTTGAGGTGTAAACGGGTCACGTGCCAAGGCTCACATCTAACTTCTATGACAGGAAGAAGTAGAAGAAATTTAAGTTTTGAAATGGCTTTGTCAAAGTCCAGACCTGAATCACCCTGAATGCTTCAGGTGTTTCAAACCTGAATTTCATGCCTGCTGGGTCTAAGTTCTGAATGAATGGTGTAGTCAAAATTAATCCCATCCAGTATCCCTGCTTACTGAGACTCTATTTCTTTATATTGGGTAGGAAAAGAGAGACAGTTTTTAAATATGTTAAATTTTTATAAATGTGGAACTATGTTGAGGGCAGTGATGTGTGTCTAAACTACACCTGCTGCTGTTGCAGAGCAGACTTCACTTTAAAACAACATGAATCATTTAAAAATGCTATGGAGGAATGTGTGTTCCTCCTACTTTATGCAGAAGAATTCAGGGCTGGTGACAGCAGAGCATTTATAAGAGCAACATTAATTGGTATTTTCTTATTACTGATGAATCGAATTTGAACTGTAATCTGACTACTAAGCGCTACTTTTTGTCAGTTTTGGCTGACTCGATTTGCTTTATAGCTAAAACCCCCCACAGTTTTTAATCAGCCTTAACACTCATCAAACTAATTTCCAGTCACAGCAGGGTTCTGTTTTTAGCAGAAAAATCTCAAATAAACCCACTGTAAGCTACCTGCTCAGCACTAGACAGCATACTGACAAGGTTTGCTATTGTCTGGTGAACATAATGGAGCATTTGGCAGCAAAGAGCCAGATATTCTACTCAAAATGAATAGCAACCTTGCTCCATGTCTTCTGGAAATGTAAACATTGCTGCTGAAACAAAAGGTCGAACTATGCTTTAGCTGATCAACAACAAATAAATAAATCTTTGAATCTATTTGGATTACTAATTATTTATCAAAATATCTTTTTCAGCATTATTAATAAAGTGATTATCTGATACCTTTCTTAGTTTTTTTTATAGCTGTACGCATTTGATTAAAAGCTCTTACAGCTCTTTTTTTCTTTTACTTGGCCTGGCAGAAGCCGTGTTCTGCTGGAGGTTTCTTCCTGTTAAAAGGGAGTTTTTCTTTCCCACTGTTGCCAAGTGCTTGCTCACGGGGGATTGTTTGATTGTTGGGGTTTTCTCTGTATTATTGTTTTTCCTACAGAAACAAAATGAATTCAACTGATTTAGTTCTCCAGAGTTTCTGAAGTTTTTCTTTGGACTATGGCTGCTCATTCACTTTCAGTTCAATCCTTGTACCTGACACGTTTCACAGGGATGTCTCCTTTTGTTTGTTAAGTTAATTAACACTGACCTATGAGTCATTAAAGTACAAAACCGTTTGTAAGGCATAAAATAGTACAAGGTATTATTTTAGGCTATTAGAATAAAACTTGGCATATCTCAGCACAAGCTGCAGTGCATCTGTAAAAGAATAGAAGAAACCACACAAGGGAAAGACAAAGGAAGAAGTGCAGGCCTAAAAATCTATCTACAGCAGATGAATAGTATCTGAAATGTATGTCCTTAAAAAAAGAGAGAGAATCCAAAAACCTGACAGGACATCAGAGATGCACCTGACCCTTTCATTGATCCATCTACTGTTTACCAAAGCCCCACTGGAAATGTTTTCAGTGGAAGGTGGCTGTGGAGAAGTCTTTCTTTAGGAATAGAAACAGGGAGAACAGGCAGAAGTGTGCCAGAATGTACAAGAACTAGACTGAAAGTCAGTGGCGTGGGTTTTATGGAATTCAAATGTGAAAATTGTGATTGTCTTCAGTATACAGAGGAGGTAACGAGAGAGGTTCAATAGTAAGTGTCTACATCAACCTGTAAAACACAATGGTAGCTATCCGATGATTTGGAGCAGCTTTTTAATCAGTGGCGTTGGTGATCTTGTCACAATTATTAGAATTATGAACACAAAAGTACTGTCAGACTTTTGTCCTCCATCCAGTAAAGAATGGAAAGCATCTGACTGGGAATGGCTTCATCTTACAACATGATAATAATCTCAAACACACCGCCAATGCGGTAAAAGCAAACCTGGAAGGAAAAACACATAATGAAACAGTATCAGTCATGGATTGGCTCTGAGGAGGCCAATCCATGACTGATAGCCTCAACACTGCTGATGCACTGTGGGATCATCTTAACAGAAAATGGAATAAAACCCAGCCAACATCCAAAGATGCCTGTAATGTCCGTCAAGAAGACTGATTAACTACTCCTATTAAGACTCAGCTGACGAGGAGAGCTTTGGATTTTTAAAAGAAGTAAAGATGGTCTACCAAACATTGATTTTTACATTTGTTGGAATTCTTGTATACTTGTTTACTATACTTCAATTTATTCATTTTTCATGTTTTACAAAAATATAAAGAAAAATATAAAGAAACGGAAGGTAACTCAAGACCCTTCTACAGCACTGTACATGCAGTGCATATCAAGTTAATAAGGCAACAATTCCCTTATGGTGGATCCTTTTTTGTTAACAACCAATATAAGTTCATTGTTTTGAAAATAATTTCTCCCATTTTGCCCATTTCCACTTTTATTTTAAACAAAAGAGCAACACTTAGAGATGCTATAAAGGTCTAAATGCCTCTATAATGCACATCCTTTTGACTGTATCACGCTCTGGGAAACACTGAAATTATCTAAGATCAAAGAAAATTTTATCCATAGGGCATGTTTAAAGAAAAAGAAAACTGCAGGCAGTGTAACTATTTAGCGGCACATTGCTTTTCTTTAAAAACCAAGCTAGAAATGACACCCACAGCACACTAGAAGGGGCCACTACGTTCTGTTGTGCTGCTGTGTCACTGAGACCCTCAGATCTCTGTGCAAATTATGCATTACCCTAAATACATTTGACTGCAGCTATTAAAGCTAATGTGCTGGTTGTGCTTTTTTATCCCCACAACTAGAGGCTTAATTTAAGTTGGCACTTATATCATATTTAATGTTGGTGTTGAAAGCTAGCCCGTGTCATCTTTATAGTCTGAGGAGAGGCACTCTTTACTCGAGGCAGCTTTAAAAACAGAAATGAAACGAGGTCTGAACTGACGATATTAAACTGTCAAATAACCTTCTGTACATTTGCAAATTAAATTGTGTTAATGAATAAAAAGTAAAAGAACTAATTAAATTAATGAACAATTAATTACCATTCATTTATTGAATAAGAACTGCTAAAGGAAGCTCTTATCACTATGGGGGGCATTTGGAAGATCTAGTTCAAAGCAGACAAATCATTAATTTTATTTATTTCATTGTTGAAAAGTGAACTGTTGATCACCATCCACAGATACATAATTAATCCAATTAGGATATCTAATCACAACATTTCTGAAACTTGCTGACTGCTGATTTTGAACATTTGGACTCCAATTTAAATAATAATAAGTGGAGTCTTTTTTTGTAAGTTTTGTTTATATGGTTATTGACTCTAAACCATAGTCCACACAGTAAATGATAAGCAGCAAATTGGTGACCTGAGACCATAGCAAATCAATGACACTTTAAGCCACTTCAAGCGACAACAGGAAATGTAAGAGCTGGTGACACAAAGAAGACAGGACCTGAGTTCGGTCCAAGGCAAATCATTGAAACAACAACCATTAAAAGCGATTGACTGAGATATGACGGGATAATAAATAGAAAAGCAAAAGAAGTTTGGAATTTCTGTTAGTGCCCAACGATTGTACTTCCTGTGTAGCTTGAACTATAAGCGGGTGTCCACACAGGACCAGAGACCATAGAAAGTCAGTCATAATAAGCAACTTTAACCAATTAGGGGGAAATAATTGGTGAAGCCAAGTGGGCAGGACCTGAGTTAAAGATTTCTCAACTTTGAGGCAAGCAATTGAAGCAACTACCAATCACAACGCAGAGTGATAAATGCATTAGAGCGTTACCTAGGCAACGAGAGCCTGGAATGTTAGCTAGTGATAAAATACCAGTGAAAAAGGAATCGCTCTGCGTGCAATTCTTCTAACTCCAATGCAGGTGTCACTGGAGTAACAAGCCTTGTGCCTGAGAGCATCATGCCATGAGAGTAGTTATCCAACCAGAGGCCTTATTTATTGTCAATTTTACTGTCTAATGGACACATCAACCAACGCCTGCAAAGCCCATCAAAGTAGGTCTGTTAAGCCAATTAGTTGTACTGATACATTCCTCTTATTTACAGCAAGAGACTGTCAATTATTTATTCTGTATCTAGTTTAACCATTAAATGTTAAAGTCTTCCTGGAATTCGTGTATACAAAGACACAGAAAAAAGAAGTGGTTTTGTTGTTAGGATATTTATAGGCACTGGTTAGACTGGTCTGGCCAACTTAACATCAGATTATGGTGACTCATGCACTAAAATGAGTCTGACACCCCTTTTCTAGAGGGTACAGCAAATAAATACATGCAGTTCTCTGAACAGTCTCATAAATCCTGGATTTAAGCCTTTTTGGTTACATAACTACATCACATGCCATGGATATTTACATTTACATACATTAAATTACTTTTTTTTTGTTCTGGAAAGGAATAATTTAGGTTTGCTACTCCTCCACATATTCTGCACATGAATCCTAATGTAGGGTACTGATTTGTATTCAAAAAGTATAAGTCACGGAGGAACATTTTCAGCCTTCAAAGTGGTGCTCTTGCTCTCGAAGTCATCTCCTCAGATTCTGCATATGTCCCCTCTGCGTTAAAGGGGAGAGTTGGGAAATTTGTCAGTGCTGTGCCAGCGTGTGTCTGTCATTATTATTAATTTTTGTACTTTTTGTCACTACAGTTTACCTCAGCCCAACAGATGGTTTTGAACTTGTCACAGAAGGCTTTCTCTGTTTAATCTTCCTCACTGTGCTGCTGTCCTCGCCTGTCACTTCTTTCTAGCAACCGCAACAATCAGAGCGGATGCTGCTCAAATTTACCTGTATGGGAAATGTCGAGGTAGCAAAGGGGGGCTTTGAGACCTGCTAGTGCTGGAAGCTGCATATTGCCTGAATGCAAGTCGCACAGAGAATTGTACATCTGTCAGCTTGTCTGTGTATAACAGCCAAGCAAAGCTGCCGTGAGATTTACAGTGGTAGCTAAGCGCTCTAAAGTGACAGTACATATTTATTAACCTTGACATGTACAACTAAGTCAAGCTGTGCGTTATGTTTGGCTCGAGCTTTGCTCTGTTACACATAAACTGTACATTACACCAGAGCTTCAGAGCTAAACATTAGTTGTTCTATGTAAACTGACAAGTATTTCAGTGGTACATATGACGCCCTTTCTTGATTTGTCTTTGTTTAAGGCATTTTGATACTTGGAAGAATACTGTGCTCCAGGTTCAAAGTGGCACAGCACAGTCTGAAAACTGTTCCTGCAAAGTGGTGAAGATGCTTTACTCAAGTAAATAGTACAAAATTTTTCACTATGCAGAAGTAAATACATTCGATTATTCAGTAATGTTTATATGACTTTATTGTCTTAGCTGCAGATCACTTGCATACATTATACTGCTAGGTAGCTTTATCTATAAAGACACACCATAATATTAGTAGATAATATATTTTAGATCTTAAATATATTTAAATGATTAAAACTTTAATATGGTTAACAAACTGCAATATAGTAGGGCAAAACGAAACCTTTATACTTAAGTAGTAGGGGTGCAACGATACACAAAATTCACGGTTCGGTTCGATACTTTGGTGTCACGGTTCGATATTTTTTCGATACAAAAATTTTTTTCATGCTTTTTTAATTTGTCATTTATTAAAATTAGAAACATATATTTTAACTCAAACGTACAGTTTTTAAATTTAATGTTGCTGAAACAACAAAAGGGATAAAATAACAAATCTATCTGATCGAGAAATCACTTTGGAAAAGAGAGTTTATTACAGAGAAATGGCTCTTTCCAAAATAAAAGCTATACTATACGCTTCTTCTGGGCTATATTCTCAGCAGCATATTAAACATATCAGGTCCCCATAAGGAGAATCCTGTGCTAACGGCTGTCTAAATGACTCGGGTAAAGTTTGTAGCATGCATGCTTGTTGTTTTTGTCTGCTTCCACTTGTCTTTGCACTAGGATGATGTCGGCGTAAATGTGCAGTCATATTCATTTTGTTCCCACTAGTGCTGTCAGCGTCAATCTGAAATGACATTAACACCATAACACGGCAAATCTCCGTTAATGAGCTACCGCGGATCGCCCCGTGCTTGGAGCTGGACAGCGTGAACACGTTAACGAGCAAACTGCGCTAACACAGTAGTTCCCACCCATGTAATTGAGCATTGTGTGGCACATCCGACATACTGTTTTACTTTTGTCCATGACGCGCTTACCTTCAGGGTCATACATCACATGAAAACCAAAATAGTTCCAAAGGCCAGATCTGAATGAGGGTGGGGGAGGTTCAATTTGTCATGTTGCAACGAGCTTAGCTTCTGTCTTGCTAGCTTGCGCTGCGCTCAGTGGATCTGCGCTCGACAGTGCAGCCTAGGCGGAGTAGTCGAGCGCAGATCCACTGAGCTCTCAACACAGACAGCATCGTCAGAAGAAAAGTTAATACAATAAATTAAAAATTTTGTATTGTTCGATACATATGCGTACCGAACCGAAAGCACTGTATCGAACGGTTCAATATCCATACGAGTATCGTTGCACCCCTATTAAGTAGTAATAGTACTATAACTTAGTACAAATGTACCAAGTTATAGTACATTTACCCAAGTAGGTTCATTTAATACACCACCAACCTCTTAGGGACTATAGATGAAAATAAGATTGTGTGGCTAAATGATACATGTTTGCATAATGAATTTAACTGCTCATGTTAATTAATCTGCATTGTTCATTTAAAATAAAGATAAACATACTAAAAGAAATGCAAAACCTCCTCTGACTATATAAACAGTCACTTGTCTGCACAAGGACTGCACAAGTATCCTCGTGTGTTGTTGAGAAATCCTTCCTGGATGAGTGCACCCTGATGACCATGTTCACCCAGTAAATCCCATGCATGTTTAACAGGAGAGATTTTGGACTGGTTGGCTGCTAGTTAAGCACGAGTGCACCAATAGCACAAGAACAGGCTGAAAGAACATTTCTTGGTATCTTTATCCAGTCAAATTTCCATCAAGAACAATAAGATCATAGGCAGTGTTTATACAAGTAAAGGATCCAGCATGCCAGCATCCTGATTCTGGTCAACTTTAGTGTGAGATGCTGGATTAAAATATGCTTATGGTGCTTATGTGTTGGAGAATGAGGCTTGTAGTAAGAAGGTGTTCTGAAGCATTTCTCAGGTGCAACCTAGAAGTAGACTTCATTTGTGTTTGGTAAACCAATTACCAATCCCTCCATTGACTAAAACTGATAAACCGAAATCACAAAAAAGCATATTCTTAGATTTTCTGAAAAACTAAAAGGTTTACTGGAAAATGGATTTAAAACAACATCATAAAACTGGTCTTCTCAGTGCTTTTATCCGCTGATGTCAGGCATTGTAAGATTAACTCTGATCCAGTGACATTGGCATGTGGGTGGTGTAGAATTGTCACCCTCTGGATGTGCCCCCAGTTGTGTCACTGTATCACACAAGAGTAATTTCAGTAATTAATGCATTAGTAATTATTTCAATCACTCTGAAAACTCATGAGGAAATGATGTGTGATACTTCTTGCAGAATTCTGGCCCAAGGACAGCTGTGAGTTGCTTTTGTGTCCTTGAGTGAACTTTCAAACTGCCATTAAGTGTGAGCAAAATTACAGATCGTCACACTGCAGATGCTCGCGGCACACGATTGTATCTCGCAGTGATGCTCGCTGTCACTGAAAACATCAACTGTGATTTTTCTTTTCAAACAAACAGAATGGTGATCTTTTTTTTTTAAGGGAAATGATGTAGCTTACAATGAAAACAAAATAGATAGCAAATGACTCCCGCCGAATGTGAGACAATATGATATAGACTAAATAAAAATCTGAACAAAAGCTAAACAATGTGGAAGAATCTCAAGAGCCAAGTTCATTTTTACATCTCGCATATGTACAAATATACCACGTTATTTTATATTTCTTATGAAAACTATTTCGCACTAAATGGCATGTTTGTGTTCTTATTATTATATTTCCTTGTCTCAAACACAACTCTATGTTGAGTCAAACTATTATATATGCTAAAAGAATATAAAACAATGTTATGAATAATGGCAATGGAAACAGAAAGAACAGCATAGAAAGGCTAGCCTCAATCAAAGGATAAACTACTAGAGGCAATGAACTACTGCAGCGGAAACACTGGGAAAATCTGAAATTACTTTATAAGTGAAGCGCCAACAGCAAGAGAGAAAAGAGGAAAAAATAGCAGAAAAGAGACACCAAAGAAATTCACAATAAAGGGAAAAAAAGTCCAAAATGAGAATGTGAAAGCTTAACTGTGGGAAAATAAGGATGAACACAGCAGATGTGGAACTACTGAGGAAGAATACTGAATGAAGTAAAAAAGAGAGAGCGAGGAATGGTTGGAGGAAAAAAAAAAAGTTTTCTTGATGACCTCAAGACTTCAAAATCTTCAAAAAGATGAAAGAAGAGAGGGATGAAAAGAATAATAAAAACAGAGCTGAAACACGAGCTAAAGAAGGCGGCTGAGCAAATGTAAGGGATGGAGGGAGAGAAGTTTGGGTGCGGTGAAAGACGACAGAGAGGGGGGAAAACATGCAGATGGAAAATGGAGGAAATGAGGGAGATCTGTGAAAGAGAGGCTAGAGATGAAGAAGAAAGAGACCCTGATGAAGGCGATTCTCATCGTCATCGTTCGAAAGACAGATGAAGCAAAACTTCGAAAGACAGGTGGAGGAGAAAGCAAAGCAGAGAAAAAGTTCTCGCCTGCTGGAGGAGGCCAAACGGAGACCGCTAACAAGAAATAGAAACAACAAGCAGCCATGGAGCAGGCTGAATATCAAAGGAGGACTGATTAATAATTTATACATGTAACTGTAATTAAAAGTGTAAGTAAAAATGACTTTGCCTGTGATTTCCACACTAAAAACAACTCCGCCATATTCAGATTTTACTGCTAATTCACGCGGCATTACTCACAACTGTAAACCTGTTCTATCTGAAAGAGACATCAAAGGTCACCACTTCAGAGCCAGTTTTTTTAATGGAAGGAATTGTAATGCTCAAACCTTTAAACATTCATTCCTTTTGAGGATTCTTGATGCCTTGAGACAGAGACATTTATAATACGTGCGTCTGAGGATGAAAGTCAATATACCTCTTTTTGATTAACCTGACAAGTTTCAAAGGAGCACAAGGAGAGGCTGTTTGAAAACAGGAGTGGTGGCAGGTCGATCATTCTCCTGGTAGGCGTGACGAGTCGAGATTTTTAACGGGATTTTAAGTTCAGCTAATTAGATGGTAAAAACATAATCAATAATTATATGTGACTGGGGATTTACAAGCTGTAATATCAGTGATGGCGACTGAATTATGATGTTGCAGCTTGTACTTGCTGGTAGCCTACTGTTTCTATATTTATTTAGACTTTGCAAACAAAACAAAATTTGGTTTGACCACCTTTATTCTTCAGCTCAGCCTAAACCTTCTTACACTCCAGGAATAGTTCCCCAGGTTTCTTGAAAGACATTTAAAGCGCTTCTTTGGATGGTGACTGCCTTTTGTTCTGCTCTCTGTCAAGATGATCCCTCACTGCTTCAAATAATGCTGACATTTGGGCACTGAGGAGGCCAATCCATGACTGATAGTGTGTTTTTCTATTCAGATGTGCTTATTGGCAGTGTGTTTAGAAACACTGTCACAGTGAAAAATGAAGCACCTGCCAGTCAGATCCTTTCCGGAAAGGATCTGACTGGCAGCCTCAAACCATGACAGAACCTCCACCATGTTTTACAGATACACCTAGACACACAGTGTTGCACCTCTCTCCTGGTCTCTTCTGTACATATTAATGTCAATTTGTATCAAAGATTCGGGTAGCAACAAGACTTATGGAGTGATTCAAATTTGTAGTCTAGCTCTTGTGTCATTTAGCAAAGCTCAGTCTTTTCTCTCCGTCTCCCGTCCTTAAGAATCACTTCTTCTCACTCAATTTTTCAGGCCTGCCACTTCTTTTGTCGTCCACTTTTCCAGTTTTCTCGGTTTTTTTAAAGACACACAGCACAGCATGCTGATATATGCCAGGTTTTGCAGTTAACAGCTCTTTGTTGATGAAAAAATGTTATACCTGCCAAACTGTGTCATTTTTTAAAATTTGTGTTAATTTGTCTAAAGTAATTATAAGAAATTCATTTTTTCCCCAACAGGCTAATAACAAAGTGCGTAAAGATATAATTAAAAATCAGGTCTTTGCTGCGTTCTCTGTTTTGTGTAGACACAACACTGGTACTTCCCAGTTTTTATGCTTTACTATTCAATGGTCAGTGTTAAGGGGCTTAACAAATAAAAATGACCTCCTGAAATTTGGTCAGATACAAGAACCGGGCTAAAAATGAGTGAATAAGCAACCAATGTCAAAAGACAAACTATACGAGACCTTTAGAAAGCCTGAGGAACTACTGCGTAAGACCGTTTTAAATATTACAAGAAAATCTGTCTCCTTGGAAACAAACTATAAAGAAAGACTTTTGCACAGTCACCATGTTTTTCCTGCTGTTTTCATTGAGAATATCCATTTATTATTCTCAAAGTAGACTGATAGCGAAGTAGTCAACAGCCTGGTCTGGGACATTTCCTTATCCCACACCAGGCTGTTTTAGACACAATATGGACCATTTTTGTCTATCGAAGATAGGTCCTAAAGTTTCCAGAGAGTCACTTGTTGACATGTCACTGATAAGGCAAACAAAAGGAAATTCTCTGACGAACTGAGCACCATTAAAGCCTACTAGTTTCACAGTTCAACAGGGTCAGAGGTTTTGCTGTCTGACTAAACTCTCTGCTTTATATCTATCCAATTAGGGCAGAAAAATAACAACAACAAGATTGTTCATTATTTCCATGCCCCATCATCACTCTAAATTCAAATGATGCTTGGTGTTACAGATGTTGGATTTTTTCAAAGGTCTTTTTTGTTATTTTTAAGCTTTCACATAGTTTCCTACTCAAACAATCCAAATGTTGATAAAGTCATTGAAACAGTTGTTACTCTTAGTACAACCACAACCCCCACTGCCAATCAATCTGTCCACTTAATTACAAACACTAGATGGCAGCAATGTATCAAATTATCAAAGGAAAGCGGGACGTCTTAATAAACCACTCACTTGTTTACTCTAATGAGTCTGAAATTCCGTTTTGCCTCAGTCAGTGCCAAACACACAGGTAGATTGCATATTTCACTGGATAGCAAATGAACAGTTGAATCCTGCAGGATATGTATGAGAAATGGACTGATGTTTTCGCTGTCAGCCAGTTTATTGATCACCTATTGGCTTCTCAAATCAATAGACTGTACATTTCCTCAGTGACCAGAGAGCAGAAAGAAAGGTTACTTCTTGGTGCAAACACTGACCCCCCCCGCTGATCTGGAACAGATTGAATTAGAAACTCCATCAGTTGGAGGCTTGGCCACTTCCTGAGCGCCATGCTGTGACACTGGATTGGATCTCCCTCAAAGGAAATCATCTCCAAAAGTCTGTATTAACACCATCTTGCCCGCCTGCCAAGTTAGGCCAACCTGTTCCACTTGTCTTTTGCCAGGATTACAACTGGCACAGACGGAAGCAGGTACCTTGAAATGTGAGCCAGGGCACAATTCTCCAAAGGAGGGCTTCTGATTAATTGAACCTAAGGATATGCAGCCTATAGCTAATGACAGATACTAAGTGCAGGTGCCATGTTGACACAAAGAGCTCTCCTGTGTTACACCCCGGCCTAGGCAACCGGGGTGCAACGTAGAAAAACAAAGATAAGGAAAATAAAACTACGAAGAAAAACACTAAGGCTCTCCACCAAAATCCCAAAAAGTGTCTCAAAACGAATTTATTTACATCAAAACACAAAACGTCAAACTATTTACAACGGGGGGGAAGATCGCGACCATGACATACAGAAACACAGGGCTTAAATACATAGAAGGAGCAATCAGGGAATGGACCACAGGAGGGAAACACAGCCGGGGCAAATTAGAACTGACGAGACAAGGAAACGTAAACTGAACACACTAAGATGACACAGACTTTCAAAGTAAAGTAGGAAACACATAACAGTCACGCAAAAACAACACATTACCAACGCCAAATCGTAACATACCCGGAGGAGCACCTAGACACTCAAATCCCCACACAGTTACGGCCACAGTCGTAACACCCCCTTACCCAAGAATTAACATTAACCCCAAAATGTTTAATTCAAGGAGACAGTGCTCTAGACAGGGTGTCAGCCAATACGTTAACCTTCCCTTTCTTGTAGCTGATCTCCAAGTTAAAATCTTGCAACAACAAGGACCAGCGCATAAGTCTTTGATTGGAGTTGCACATTCGGGAAAGGAACACCAGTGGGTTGTGACCGGTAAACACCTGCACAGGCAGCACACTTGACCCAGCATAGACCTAACATACCCCCCACCCAAAAAAAAACAAACATTTAAAACATACAACCCCAACGAAAAAAATGAAAAGTTCCATGTCCAGCCCATACGGCACCGGCCACCGTCCCGCAGGCGACGCTGACGACTGGACGGGTCCTCCAGTGGAAACTGAAAACCGGAGCGGGCCCTCGGACACTCCAGCGAAGACGGATGAAGGCTGGAGCGGTCCCACGGACCCTCCAGCAGACGACGAAGGCTGGGGCGGTCCCTCGGATCCTCCAGCGAAGGTGGATGAAGGCTGGAGCGGTCCCACGGACCCTCCAGCAGACGACGAAGGCTGAGGCGGCCCCTCGGACCCCCCAGCGAAGACGGATGAAGGCCGGAGCGGTCCCACGGACCCTCCAGCAGACGACGAAGGCTGGGGCGGTCCCTCGGATCCTCCAGCGAAGGTGGATGAAGGCTGGAGCGGTCCCACGGACCCTCCAGCAGACGACGAAGGCTGAGGCGGCCCCTCGGACCCCCCAGCGAAGGCAAATGAAAACTGAAGCGGTCCCACGGACCCTCCAGCGGAGGCAGATGAAACTGATGGAGGCTGGAGCGGTCCCCCTGACCCTCCAGCAGACGACGAAGGCTGAGGCGGTCCCTCGGACCCTCCAGCGAAGACAAACGAAGGCTGGAGCGGTCCCTCGGATCCTCCAGCGAAGACAAACGAAGGCTGGAGCGGTCCCTCGGATCCTCCAGCGAAGACAAACGAGCAGCCCACCAGCTGCAGAAGGCTGGAGCGGTCCCTCGGATCCTCCAGCGAAGACAAACGAAGCTGATGAAGGCTGGAGCGGTCCCTCGGACACTCCAGCGAAGGCGGATGAAGGCTGGAGCGGTCCCACGGACCCTCCAGCGAAGACAGACGGAGGCTGAAGCGGTCCTCGGACCCCACAGTGATTGGACGAGCCCCCATGTGTTACACCCCGGCCTAGGCAACCGGGGTGCAACGTAGAAAAACAAAGATAAGGAAAATAAAACTACGAAGAAAAACACTAAGGCTCTCCACCAAAATCCCAAAAAGTGTCTCAAAACGAATTTATTTACATCAAAACACAAAACGTCAAACTATTTACAACGGGGGGGAAGATCGCGACCATGACATACAGAAACACAGGGCTTAAATACATAGAAGGAGCAATCAGGGAATGGACCACAGGAGGGAAACACAGCCGGGGCAAATTAGAACTGACGAGACAAGGAAACGTAAACTGAACACACTAAGATGACACAGACTTTCAAAGTAAAGTAGGAAACACATAACAGTCACGCAAAAACAACACATTACCAACGCCAAATCGTAACATACCCGGAGGAGCACCTAGACACTCAAATCCCCACACAGTTACGGCCACAGTCGTAACACCATCTAGCTGCAGGTAACTCATTTTGCTCTGAGGGTAGGGCAGGAATTCCTTTGGAGCTTCAGCTTGCAGAGCTATGCGGCCCATATGTACAACCTTTGAACACCGACAGTGTACAGGGAGATGTATATGTTGTGATCAATATCTTATCTGAACAAGTTTTGCAGAATTCAATTCAAATTCCATTTCATTAAAAACATTCCCATCAGCTGATCATTATCTACACTCAATTAAATGCCACTTTCTCTGTTCAGTGAAGATCGGCAACAAATCAAATGGTGGTAATGGTTAGATGGCAATGGTCTACTAACCCTGCAGTCAATTTTAATCTGCTGTCTACAAGCTAGCTATTTCATTCTGTAAACAAGTCATGCTTTTGCCTCTTTGTCCCATGCTGCTGATGGCTAATGATGTTTGATGGCCTAGTGGGAGGCTTGCAGCCAAGTACAGCGACAGTGTGAGAGGTAATTATTGTGAATATGTAAACACACACTTCACATGCACACACCTGCAGTTTATCATACAGATCTAGGTGTGTACACATTCTTCATAAAGTCATGTGCACAAGGGCATGTTCATTGTGTAGCAATACAGATCCTAAGTACTGCAGAAAGATTACACAAAGACAGTTAGGCAGAGTTTTTCTCCCTGGAGACAGAGAGCCTGTCTCTAGTGCTGCAGAAATGATCTCTAACTGCCTTCTGTTGTAAGTATGCTCATGTTAATGGCATTTTAGCAACAAATGGCATGCAAGATGCGGTAGCTGGAGAGTGGGTGTGTGCATATTTATGCATTCACGTGTGTGTATGTGTGTGTTTGGGAGTGCATTTTGTGTGGATTGTGTGCTGGCATTTACAGCTGTGCCTGGATATCATGAGAATACATCGGTCTCTGTAGCTCAGGCAGTGCAAGCAGCTGAACCAGTCACTTCCGATTATACTTATCAGCCTCTTCTGAGAGCACAGGAAGCTGGAGAGAGAAGAATGGAAAGACAGAGAAAGAGGGAAGGAGAGGCATGAGGAGGAGAGTGGGAACGATGGAAGGAGGGCAGGGGAAAATGAGAGGGTGTGTGGCTAAGTAAGTTGTAAAAATTTACAGTCAAAATGGGGTTTCTCCATGACAAGCCCCACTTGAAACGATATGAGCCTCACAGAAAAGATGAGACAAATATTTAATAGTGTAGGCAACAGAATAGAGAAGTAGAGCTGCTCCACGTGAACCTGCATGCCTTAGAGGATGCACTGCATGTTGAACATTGAAACTGATTGAGCTTTAAGTGGTACAGAGTTATTACAGCCCAAGAGGTCTGGACTACTGCCATTTGGTGCACAAACTTGCCCCGGGATAAGTTTATGCAACAGCGCAGTAAGATTATTATTTTTTGTTAAATCTACGTTTATTCTTCTGTAGGTGATGTTGAGGTCTCTGTCTTCCCTTGGGCATTTTTTTCTCATCCGTGCAGCTCTTGCCATTTTTAAATTATTCCAAGGCTTAATTCATTTTAAAAGCAATGTCTTGGCAGCAGAGAAGTATCCTCTATGTGGTCTTCATTATACATGGGGATTTGAAAAATATGGAGGGAGCCAGTGTGTGGGCGAATAGACCAGGGATTCGAGAATACCCATAAAGATCACAGTGTTATCCTTTTATCATCTAACCTTTCCTATTATCTTTAACCTGGTAAAGTTTTATCTTATTATAGCGTTCTTTGAAATTTTAAAAACTTGACACATTAATTGCCCTTTCATTTTTCCTCAAGTAGCACAATCTCTCTGATGATCACAGAAATAGAAACCATGACATCCAATAATAAAGCATCCTTGTAAAAACACTCAAGATTTCTCAAAGGAGATACGACTGGGGGGGAAACAACTCATCTGCCTTGTATTAGAACCAGTGACATTTCATGTTTGTTAATGAAGCTGGCAGTAGACACATTTTATTGTCAAATACACTCACTGCTCAGTTTGCCAGGTACACTTGGTCAGTCGCTTGTTAACGCCAATATGTAATCGCCAATAACATTGCAGCAATTCAGGTATCTTGACTTGGTCAAGAAAAGCTGCTGAAAAACAATCATCAAAATGGACAAGAGAGGCGATTTAAGCTCTATGGCAAAAAAGAGAACATATCTAGTACGGTAAATTGTTAATTGCCAGAGGTCAGAGGAGAATGGCCAGACTGCTTTGAGATCATAAGAAGGCAACAGTAACTCAAATGACAGCTCGTTACAGGAAGGTTATGCGGGAGAGTGTCTCTGAACATGCCCAACAGACTGAACTGACCTGCATCAGTGCTTCAGGCTGTTGGTGGTGGTGATTTGGTGTGGGATATATATGTCTTGACACACTTTGGGCCCCTTAGTACCAGCTTAGCATCATTTATTTGCTGCGTCCTTCCTGAGTAGTGTTACTGATCATGCTCACTCATTCATAACCACAGTGTACCCATCTCCCGGTATCCGTTTCCAGCAGGATAATGTGCCATGTTACAAAGCTCAGATCATTTGATACCGGTTCTTGACAATGAGTTCGCTGTACTCAAATGGCCTCACAGTCACCAAATCTCAACCCAACAGTGCACCTTTGGGATCTGCAGCAAATGCGTGATGGCATCATGTCAAAATGGACAAACATATCATATCTATGTAGGTTTCCAGCATCTTGCTAAATCTAACCTATGAAGAAGTAGCTGTGAGAACAAAAAGTGGGGCCAATGCAATGTGAGCAAATAAAGTAGCTTGTTAATGTATTTCTCCTTAGATTTCTTCTTCTTCTTTAAACATTTTTGCTTAAGTAAAATTTCCAGTATAGGATTTCATGTTTGCCAAACAAAGTAAAAGAAAATTATTACTCTAAACTCAAAGCATCATGGCTAAATGATATTTTTGTCGAACTAAATTGAAGCCATATTGAATGTTCTAATACCTCGTTGGATATATCAGTTTAGAACAATGTATCATGAATTAGTACAAGATTTTGTGTTATTGACCTTCAAACCTCCTGCACTAACTCACTGTGTTTGAGTTAACCTCGCCCTTGCGTTACAGGGGTGGGGCTTGTCTTGGGGTCCTACCATGTGACTCCACACACCTGGAGGTAATGAGCTCACCAGTTCCGGATCACCTAATCTGCTGCCATTACTTAGAGCGATGGTTTCTCTTCAGTCTTTCCTGTACCGCTGAACTAACAATAGCAGCTGAAGCTGGTGCTCTTGCTTGTTGTTTTGTTATGCTTTCTCTTTGTAAGTCACTTACCTTGTTGTCCTTCAGCGCAGATTGCCTGGAGATCAGAGAGCTGAGACTTTTATTCGGTGTGAGAGACTCTGAAGAGAAGAGGGACTGTGGAATTGCCTGTCTGTTTGGAACCTAGACTTCACTGGCTGACACCTTTCCCTTTTTACCCTTGGTGTTTTCAATAAACCTGTTAAACCTTTCCTCTCAAGTCCAGCCTTTGAGTCCAATCCGCCTGAGTGGCCATGACATACTGTTTGTAAAATGTTCAGAAGTAGTGGAGTGAATTATAAAATAGAAGTCTATGGTGGTAACATTTGTTTTATACATTGTTTTAATATTTTTACCTTTGATTTTCTAATATTTTTGGGCATTAGTTTAAGTTCAGGCACCAAAATTACTTTAAGCTCAATTTGTTTTACTTACTTACTTACTTACTACTACTACTAATGGGACTAATACCACAGGTTTTTAATATGTATTACAAAGATAACAAAAATTGTACTTTTATCTACAGTACTCACTTTCTGTTATTTAAAATTCAGTAAATGTACGCACATAATTGTACATTACATTTGGAGTCTAATATGTGAACCTGTGTGAATTACACCAAAAGCTCTTTGATATAACTGGAAACTCCGTCACAGTGTTGGATGTTTACTCCTCGATGTTTTTGTCAGTTTGTGTTCTTCGCAGCTGTAATTATCTACTTCCCCTGAGGACAAATAAAGTTCATCGTACTTGTAAGGGTCTTGTTTATGGAAAGTGACTCAGTGCTCAGTGTCAACAACTCGGTTGTTGTATTCTGGGATCCAGCAATGCTAATGACATTGTTATCAACTCTGTTGACAGCTCTACATCTTGTTTGCTGAGTACTCAGATGAATTGTTGCTTGTGATTCGTGAGCTGCTCCAGTCAGTTGATTAGATCAAATAATCATGAAATGAAATCATTTCATTTTACTCAAAGTGAAATAAAGCAGTGATGTTATTAAATAAAAATTATTAATGCGATGGAAATGCTGTGGAAAAAAAGGCAATAAAAGCCCCCGTGTTTTTGGCCCCCTTCACCCTTTCTTCTTCTTTTTTTAGATAAAAACCATTTAATTATTTATCAAAGTTTGCGTTGCCATTTATAGGCACATGATGCATCAAGCAAATATGAGCTACATTAAGAATTTATATCAGATTCAGAACTGTATGTTGCAAATAAACAAGAGTCTTTTTGAACAGATGCAAATAGAAGTGCATTAGGAAAATCTGTTGAATTATAAATTTCTTTCCTGTGTTTCAAGGATTTATATTACTTATTGCTGAATCCATTATATTCGCTGACTCTTTACTGTATGTCTTCCATTTGCTGGATTTTCCTCTTCCTATGTCTATGTTATATTAATGTGGATGGACTCAATTTTGCGAGTAAGCTTTGCTCTTATCAGCTCTTCATTATATGTCATATCATAACTCATGAATTGCCAACAATTGTAGAGCTGTCTGTACAATCGGAAAACTTTCATATGAAAACTTTCATTCCCATCTATTACAATAATGCTTATCTTAGAGTGCAAAAACATTCAGTTTCTGTTGGACGCTGATTTACCATGTTCCATTCATTCTCTGTGATAAGTGGAGATACAGTGAAAGCTATTCAGCTTCAGTGCTGTGTGAGGATGCCGAGACTCCAAGGAACAGTTTCAATGACGGGAGGAAAGACACGGCCTTGGATTGTACTCATTTGTATCGCAGCTGCATGCAGTACATGAAAAAGCTCTACCAGCGTGTCAACAACAAGAGAGCAGATGAGTCGATTTTTCAGAAGCAGCATCTTAGTTCCTCTGCAAAAATCATCTTACACCTGCTGTTCAATTTCCCTCATAAAAACCCTCATAGTGAAACAGCTTCATAAACAAAGAGACCCATCATATTTTTAGTGTTATACACTTTTAATGACCTAAGTTATATGAACAGAACCACCACCCCAGCAAGACCACTGAAAGCCCTGACCAGCACATTCAGTTACTGATGCCTTGTGTATCATTGCTAGCTAGGAGCAATGGTTTTAAAGCTCTGTAGCTCCCTTTATGGTGAAAAAAAGAAGAAAATCATGGCTGTGGTAGCCTCATTACCAGGCAGTTAGAAAAGCATCAAAAAATAAATGGTACAAAGGGCTCAACAATTTAAGTGTGAATTCACAGTGGCAGAACAGGCCACAACACAGAACCTAAATGGCAGCTCTCCAAGCGTCCTTCTTACTAAAAATGACATATTTACACAGTCTTACAAGTCTGCAATATTTTCACAGGAACTTGAAATCACTGAGATTATGTTTATAATCAACCTGAACACCTTTTTTTTTTTCCTATGAGCCAACGATAAACATTGTGATGCTATTGACATAGCATCACATTTCAATTTAGCCAGATATCAAGGAGAAACAAATCCCTTGAGGATTGTATCAGGAAGGGCGTCGGGCTAAAAAAAAAAAAAAAAATCTGCCCAATCACACATGTAGAGCTACCTGCTGTGGTTACCTCTGGTGAATAAAGCAGCAACCACAAGCAGACCACAACCACAAGAACACACTTTAATATGCAGTATCAGTACTAAAACATTTCTCAGAGATTTTGGTCCATATTGACGTGAGTTGCTGCCTATTTGTTGGCTGCACATTCACGATGGGGAATTCCTGTTCCACCCCCCTCCAAAGACTCTCACAAGTGTTCTGTTCAATCCACTGTGGATGCCGTATGAGTGAAAAATTCATTGTTATGTTCAAGAAACCAATTCGAGGTGGTCTGAGCTTTGTAACGTGTTGTGTTATCCTGCTGGAATGAAAAGATGGGTACACACTGGGCATAAAGGGATAGACATGGCCAGCAACAATACTCAAGCAGGCTGTGGCGTTTAAATGATGCTCAGTTGGTACTAAGGGGCCTGAAATGTGCCAAGAAAAATCTCTCACACCATTACACCATCACCAGCCTGGGCCATCGATACAAGGCAGGATGGAGCTTTCATGTTTTTTTTTTTTTACAGCAAATTCTGACCCTACCATGCAAGACTCAACCAGATCATGTTTTCCCAATCTTATATTGTTCAATTTTGGTTGGCCCTTGCAAAATGCTTGAAGCAGTCTGGACATTTTCCTCTGATATTTGGCTTACAGATGAGCTATTTTTGCTCAAAGAAATGACACTCACTGGAAATTGTCTTTTTTTTTTTCAAGACCATTCTCTTTAAAGCTTACAGATGGTTGTGTGGGAAAAGCTCAGTAGATCAGCAATCTTTGAAATACGCAGACCAACTCTTCAATCATCTTTCTTCCTCATTCTGATGCTCCGCTTGAACTTCAGCGGATAGTCTGGATCATGTCAACATGCCTAAATCCATGAAGTTGTAGGCCATGTAATTGGCTGATTACATTTCATTTACATGAGCAGTCAAACGGCACTCTCAAAGTCACTTCATCAGGTCACTAAAATAGACTATCTTGTTTCTGCTGTTGGTGTTTGTTAGAATACTTATAAAGCATTTTAATAGAATAATGGCAAGAATTCAAATGCCTAAAAGGGTTTTTACTTCAGTTTTGGTGAGTAGAATTCTCATTTTATTTGTCTAACAATAAGTGATAATTAACAGATATTAAATCCGTGTCGTGTTACCTTGTACCACCACAGTTTTCTGCACGAACCTTGATAATTAAGCTTGCTAGTTAAAACATGGTGGCAACCTAAACGCTTGCTGAGTTTTCAAAATGTCTTCGTTAATGACAAGCACAATGCATATTTTATGCGAGACCAAGTTATTTTGCAAGCACTGTATATCGGGAATTATTCATGACAGCATGACACATGCAGGCAGGCATTTAATAAGTCATTTTACGCCCTCCTGAAGTGAATGTTTTGCATCAGTTCAGTAGGAATGAGATGTATGCATTGGTGGGTGTTTATTGGTTTTAATGTGTTCTATTCTCGTTGTTTCTTCTGCATTTCCACGCTGTCAAACTCAACTCTGCTGACATCAGACTGATCTTCTTTATACCTTCTACAAGCCAATCAGTCTCTGTTCCCTGTTCTTTAAAACTCTGCTCTGTCATTCGGCCCTTGAGACTCTCATTTTTGCAACGGTGCTGCATCTCTACCGTATCCTGGACGTTCAAAGAGCATCATCCAAGTCTCCGTTTGCCATCTGTTCTACTACCACCAACAGTGTCTAAACTACAGGTCCTCTCCCACTTCCTACCGTTGTTGAATACACTGTTCTGCTATGTTGCTTCACTGGTGTCTAATTATCAAACCGGTTTTTAAAAACTAAAACTCTGTACACCAGTAAGTAACGCGCATTGCTTTTAACTGAGCTCCTCTCATTGATATGCATTTAAAATGATCAAACAGGACAAGTGGATCATGGGACCTGAATTTGGGGACTGCCCACTAACCTGGCTAACTGCATTTATTTGGACTTTAATCAATAATTATGACCGGCAGAAAACTGAGGAATAAGGGAAAGATAACACAATTCAGCATTATCCATGGGTTACAAAATTCTTTTACTGCCAGAGTGCAAGAATATTTAAAGAGCCATCAGGCACAATGGTGCGATCCTACTTGGTACCCTTTACAGCATGTGCGAGTGCCGTATGAAGGTCAACAGCTTTATGGGACGTTAGTTTTGGAGATGGAATCCTTTAAAGGGCCCAGTTACATTTCAAAAGTTCAACTATACTTCAAGAAAAATTACCTCATTTGTGAAACACATAATGAGAGCAATGGAGTGCATCCCTCGCACAGTATTTAGCTCTCTCCTCTGTACAGTATAAAGCAACACTAGGAACAGTGATACTTTATACTGTAGACTTGAACTCAAAGACGAGTTCATGTTTGTAGACTTCCCACAATAGCTCTCTTTGCTTGTTTCCACAAATATCTTTTCACGTAGGAGTTAGAAAGGAGATGCATGCACTCACATTCATAAGGTTGCAGATTTGCGTGCTTTGCAAATAGTAGCATTGCGTATCCTCATCAAATCTACAATGTGCTCAATCTGGAGTGACATACCCATCTTTACTAGCAGACATCTCAATGCATGTGCAGATTTCTCCAGTTGCCTCTCACTCTATTTGATACAGACCTGTCCTCTCAGACCCTACAGAAGCATGGGTAATGAAGGCACTCCCAGCTGTGAATTCATTCATAGATCATCGGGTGATTTTATTAATGCATGAAGACTTGCTGGGTAGACCCAGTCCTCACCCTCATCCCTCAGGAGAGCATGATTAATGATGTTCCCCCCAAACTGCATCAGTTAGCCACCGCTATCTGGTATTTGTCTTTACAAGATCGTATCGACTTTTGGGAGATCATGCAGAAAATGAACTGTCATGTGTGCAGGAGCTCGCTGAACGAAGGGTGGTAATACCTCCGTTCTGTGGGCGAACAGAAACAAGGCTTAGCGTGAAAATAGACACCACGAAAGGCTTGTGTAGATGGCGATGCACAGACACCTCCTTGGTCTCACTGTGAGAGTAGAAATCTTGTTCTGCCTTTAATAAGTGTGGCTCCCAGCTTCTTTTATGGAAATGGGTTTTAACAGAGGTCTCAGCGAGGATATTATAACATATCAAGCTGTTCCACTGTTTGGTTACACCACATAATGGCATCATTATTTCTTCCTCTGCGTACAGATGGAAAATTTACCACCGCACACTGACATCAGGCTTTGCCTTTGTACTCTGTAAATGGCTACTTAAAGTCAGATTAACATCTAAGACCAAATTTCTAACACCCTTTGATTTCAGAGGTTTTTCTCTTCCATTCTTGGTGGCTTTTACACATTTGCACAGATTTCAGAAAGGCATTATAACAACATAGTACAAAACTTTACATAATGACTTGTTTGTTGTTTAGATGTACTTTTCTTCAAAGACATAATCTCCATATTTTTTTTTATTCAATGCAGAAGCAATCTTTGATCTTCCAAGGTCTAATATGACAATGACTTCCGTGGCAATTACAACCGATAATTAAAGCAATACCTCTCCTTATTCCAAATTTGCTGGGCATGTGAAACACTTTCACTCGCAGTTCAGGAATTGGAAAGCTTCTTCCGGTGAGTCGGAGTCAAATATAGACATTTAGAATTTTCAAAACAGAAAATATCAGTACATCTATTATCGCCCTCTTTTTTTCTTTTTTTGCTGTGTAGTCAAGCTTGAACTTATTTTTGCCATCAATCACCTAGTAAGGCAGCCCATATCCACAAACCTTTTCTGTTTCAAATCAGATTGTATTTTTTCCTCTTTTCCTTGTAATTCAGAGTGAAATCTTAAAATCTAAAGTCACTACCTGGTCCAAGAAGTCATCCACCAGCTATGTAAGGGGCAATCTGGAAGAAAGCGATTGCATCAACCAGGCTAATAATAAGTTAAGCCTGAGGCTGATTTTCTGACACAGCAGTGCTGAGGCTATGAGGGAGATCAACAAACAACAACCAGTGGAGGGAGAAAAAAGGAAGGCAGGCCTCTTATTGAGGCAATTCACATCTGCCCGACAGGGGGTGGAATGACTGCCTTGGGAAGATAATTGTGCCTGGAGAAAATCCAACCACAGGAACACTCAGAATTTTATCAGCAAACCACCTTCCTCCTTCGCTGATAGGCTCGGATATGAAAACTGGCAAGGTGCAGGTGGGGAAGCTGGGAGTGTCATTACTGGAGGGTCACCGCACATATGATAACCCTCACCAGTCTTTTATTTCTTTCACTTTGTTTATGCTCTCCACTCGGTTGCGTGCTTGATGAGGTAAACACATTGGTCTCCTGGCTTTTGAAATCAATTGGATTCTGGATTTGTCTCGGCAGGCTCCTGACGGACCCTGTGGTGCGGCCCGTTATGGGGCCGTGAGGAGTGCTCCTGCTGCCCTCCTTCCCTTCAAATACTGCGAGAGGAGGCACAAAAGCACTCATCACTAACTCAAAGGCGCAAGCAAAGATGCCACCGCAGTCTCTCTTCACCCTGCTTCACCCAGCTCTCCAACTGTGTTGCAGTATTGGGCAGAGGCCAAAACAACGCAGTATTTGGATGAGCCTTGTTCCTGTGAGAGACTGTAAAGTAGGTTGAGAGGACAGCCGTGTACACAAGCCTCTTCCTAAGCTAATGAACATTCTGGAAAATAATTAACGAGATGCAGCCAAATGTTGTGTTTGACCTTAGCTACCTTCATCTGTCTCCTCTAAAAGCAGCTCCATTTTACAGCTCACGATGGCTTACTTATCCATTAGTTTTAGTCTATTGGTAGATTAATACAATTCATATTACAGTTTGTTAATTGATGGCAAGTGTGTTTCTCCTGGACACAAATTACTTTGCATAACTTTTGGATGCGCATGGTTAACACTGTAAATTTATTTTTTCCCCTTTTAATTCCAAACAACAATCTTTTTTTAATCTTTAAATAAAAAAAAGAAAGCTTGCGTGCATAAACCTAACCAAAAACAAAACATTCTCAAGATTTGCACCACTTCTACTGCATCTTTTTGTGGACTCTGTCAGTCTAAAATTGGAGCGTGTTCTTTCAGAGTTTTTGTTTTGTTATTGAGACAGATGGTGCTTCAATGCACCAATGCCAAGGAGCACCTTGTGCTCATGTCAGGGATACTTGCAGCTTTGACAAACTGGCAGTATTTTAACACCCAGGGAATGAAAATGGGCTGGTTGTTTCTATCAGCGTTAATGGAAATATAATCGTAAATAGGTATGATATACTGGTTTGAGACCAGGCACCCAAAAATAATGACGATACGTGTTCTTTTATTCTACCTGCATTACCGGGACAATTCCAGCTGTTCCATCTGCTATTTCCATGATATTAAGCTTCACCGTTATTAAATTGATCCAATACTCTTCTTTACCTCCTTTTTCATGCCAATAATAATCTATTTCCAGTTCTTTAAAGCAATTTTGTCATTCTGCCTTTCAAACTCTTATTTGTGTAACCCACCTGCATCCCCACCTTATCGTGGATGTTTAGAGAGTGTCATCCATGTTTACATCTACCACCTGCTCCACCATTGTGCGTATAATGTCAGCAAGTTATCTTCAAGCAGTGCTCAGAGTCTCTATATCAATAAATAATGTTGATTACTTTCACTTGATCTCTCCTTATTGACATCAAAGTTATTCATGCATGTGTGTGTGATATATGATGAAAAGGTGGTGATGTTTAAGGTGCTGTGTTCAAGTCAGTGTACACTACATTTCATTACTGTTTAGTTTAATTATCCATTCTTCTGTGCCAAGGTGACATATTGTAGTTTTTACTCATATTTGACTGTTTGATGAACAAAATAATGACCTGCAGTTGAGTTCGGTGGAACGTTTTCTCGCAAATGGCACAAGCAAATATCGAACGCCATTTTTATCTGCATCTGAAGCGAGCGTTCGATTTACTGTGTGCTTTCTTTTTTTATTACAGCTGTTTCTTGATTGATCAAATTTGTTTTTTTTTATGCAAACGCAAACATTCTCCGTGTTTGCGCAGCGGCACACATAAAGCTGTTCCAAACTTAGTGTTTGAATTGTGCTGTAATATGTTTTTCCTACATACACATCAACACAGCTCTATGTAGAATTCTAATGCTGGTCAATATAAGAAATGGGGTTCAATTTACAACGACACAAAAGTGGAAACCAGGATCGCGCATGAGAAACAAAATATTTTGCACGTTTTCTTGATACAGTCATTAACACTGATTGCTTAGCTAAATGGAGATGGATGCAATTAAGTTAAAAAAAAGTATTCAGTTTCTGTAATAGGTAAATTTCTCATTTGTGATAGCTACAGTGATATATTATTAAATCACAAAGCTTGAGTCGTCTTCCCATTTGGGGGTGTCAGGCTATAATGTCAGCACAGTTCTGACATTATTTGTAAAAGGGCTCTTCAGCAGGTTGCTGTCAGAAGGGCCTGAACCCAATCCTCCTGGCTGAAGGATCATCTCCTTAATTACCAGGTCACCCTGACACTGAAATGAGGTATGATTTATGAGGAACATTACAGTTCAAGTGTTCATAACAGTAATAAGAATCCAGGACACTTAAGGATGATTACAATTATTTCTGCGGTTCAATTGTTCAGGGACCAAGAAGGATGTGCACTCATGGTTCTCTTAATCAGGTCTGAGCTGATTAGTGGTTGTAAATAATCTTAATATTTATTTTAACCTACTTTAGGTAAGAGATGAGGTTGGATTTGTCTCTTTACTGCTCATATCCTATTAGATTAGTTGGCAGGTGCGAAAAAGGGCACTAGTTTGCTTTTTTTTGTCCCACCAAGGTCATTGGAATTCAAAGAAAACAAACTTTTAAAGAAGATTTCTAATGTGACGAGATAGAAAGGCAGACTGCAGTGAGATATTCCCAGTGGTAGAACTTTTGTGATAGTTTGTGAAATAGCAAGGCGGTCTGTTCAAGGCTATTGCTTCTCACTCCTGCATTAAATGCACAGGCATAAATATATCAGTTCACATGCGCTCGCTGGGAGCAGTCGAAAGGTGTCCGGGGAGATGAAGGAAATCAGTTAATGAAGCATGTGCAGCATATGAGTCCGACTGAAAACAGATGGCCCACCCAAGAAAAATCGACATCAGCTGTTTAAGCACCCTTCTTAGCATTATTTCCATTTAACCATGACTATAATCATTCCCCAACGTCAGCACTTTTTTTAAATTTGGGAATTTTAGCATTATAATGTTTTAGAAGGCACTGTTAAAAAATGATGACGTCAACAGGGACAGCGGATCACCTGAACAGAAACAAAGACCATACAATCTCAGTTTAATCTCAAGGACTAGTTTTAAAATGATAGATAATAACATTTTTGAAAGGGGATTATCAAATATTTCCTCTTTGTGTTTTGTCTTTTGTGTTTAAACACACACACACAAAAAATGTATCATATACAAGAAGATATCTGCCCCGGTCCTATCATCTGGTTTTAGATAATACACAGCCTTATTTAATTTGCCTGTTTCCTTCGTAGCATCTTTGGTAGAAGTCCAGGAGCAGCTGTACACTTGAATTAGCTTGATTACTGCAGACACTGATAAATAAAGACCTTCACTGAAAAGTTCAACAGTGAGCTGACATGCAGCAGTATTTCTCAGCGCATGTCGAATAACTTAAGGTTGGATCAATAGGCAAGTCCCTTTCTACATCAGGCGAGTCTCCAGCAACTACCCCTAAAGAGCCATTATTTACTGCTGCCCACATTGCAACAAATGAACCCAGCATGGGCCCATTAATGTGTAATTAGAGAAAAGAATGAGACAAATATTTAACAACACGAGTGTTTCTGCTCATTAGATCAGCTTCAAAAGGGGAATTATTAATGCTTTCCAAGCTAGGACTAGTGGTAAGCTCGGGTTACAGAAGAAAAAGTTCAGCTGTGATTTCTTCCTCTGCTGTAGCATTGTCTGTCTGTCTGTCTGTCAGCAAGATTACAGAAAACCCGCCAAGCTGAACTTGATAACACCAGGAGGAGACATGGAACACTGGCAGTTTTAAAAAGGCAAAATTGCAATCCACTCTTCAGTGCCTTACTGGTTTAGTTAGCTTACCAATTATATACTGTTGCTTTTTAAGTCTTGTTAAGGAATGCAGAAATCTCCTTGTGATGCCACAGATGACAACATCAGTCAAAAATAATAACACGATATCAGATTAATTGCAAAAATCTGTTCTGTCTCCAGTTTGCCACTCACAAGCTACTCCATGTGGTAGTGGTATACATATTTACCTAAAACGTGTAATGTTTCTGGTTTAAGACTAGGAGCAGATACAGGAAGGGCATAAGGTTGTCATGAACTGTGTGTGGAGCAGTGTTGGGACTAACGCGTTATTAAGTAACGCGTTACAGTAACTACATTATTATTGTGTAACGAGCACGGTAACTAGTAATTATGCCAAAATCAGGAACGTGTTAATCGTTACTGGGATTTAGATAGAATCGTTATTCGTTACTTCGTGTGGTGGCTATCGTGGAGCTTCCACAGTTTCAATAACATTAGCAAGTGGTGGAGGCAGCAGGTGGATGAGGGAAAGGGAAACCGGAGGCAGGAGCAGAGACCCGAGGCGGCCGCCGGTCCGAGCGTCAGGTGAACTGAACTTCAGGTAAGAAGTTATGACCTGCAGTCCATCTGGGTCAGATATAAACCAAGTTTAGGTGGAGTTTATTTTCGTTATGCTGACTTTTTCGTACTGGGTACTAGCTAGCATGACAGAGTTTCTATACAGCTGGGTGGTGCTTTGATACTGATGTTGAACTTTATTTTGTTCATAAGGTTAATTATTAGAGTTTCCAACCGTCCCCTAAAAAACAGAATCGTCTCGTATTCAGAGAAAATATCAAGCATTTCGTATTGAGGTGAAAAGAAACACAGTTTGTCCCGGACTTCAGCTACAATGAAAAAGGCACAAAGCTGGATTTATTCTGTGTCTTTACACTGTCAGCTGTCTCTTCTTCTCTCATCCTCTCCCCTCCCTCTCCTGCTGCTACTTCAATCATGAAACTGATCAATGATCAGCTGATCGGCTTTTCTCTCTTGTTTGTTTATCGCTCACTTTGCGCCAGAAAGAGGAAACAAGCGGATGTTGCGTTAAACAACAGCAGCACGTTTAAGCTTGATCAGCTGTTGTTAGAATTTATTTAATATTAATTTCTAGTATCAGCTGATGTTTGCTGGAGCCACAGCTGTAAAACCTGCTGGTCATGATATCGTTTGGTTATCTGGGAAACATGAAGATGAAACCAGGAGATGTCCTTACTGAACCATCAGAGCTGAACAGGTGATGGAGAAACAGGTTTACCTTTTAGGTGACATGAATGAGTTGAAGGGAAGTTATGAGCTGTTTCTGAGAGACAAATAACACCAGGAACCTTTTCTAAGCAGCTGACAGCTGGTAACTGTGCAGGGGCGGGTCTAGCAAAGTGTTGCCAGGGGGGGCAGGTGGGGCATTAACAGGGAGAGGGGGGCACAAAGAAGTACTTTTCTTTCTTATTCTCATTTAAAATGTCTCGCTTTTAAAAAATAATTATCTGAATCTTACAACAAAAAGCGCACATGACGCTGTGACGTAGGCTAGAATCATGGCGGCGAACAACGACGGTCCAGGTGTGGGATTTCTCTTGTGGAAATATGCAGATTATTTTTCCCTTTCTATTGGTAGGTGGCACAGTGCACTTGTGGCAAGTAAGCAAGCTAGACGACTGCCAGTCTGTCTGGCTGGGTATCCAGTTACAGAAGCAATACATTAACAAGAGAATTCTGAGTAAAACCAAAGTTACTTTCCCTAGTAACTAGTTACTCTGAGAGTAACGAGTAACTTGAAGTAACTGAGTTACTTTTGATAGAAGTAACTAGTAATGTAACTAAGTTACTAATTTAAAGTAACTTACCCAACACTGAACATAACACATGAGACGAGGTACCTTAAAAGTAAGAGAAGCAAAACAAAACACAGCGCACAGGCAGGAGACTACCAAAGTAAAACAGGAAGTAACAGTAACATGCCCAGAGACGCAGACAGACACACAGAGACATGACTGGGAAAACATGGATTAAGAATGAAACACAAAGAAGGAAGCTAGACACAAGAACACAAGTATGAACACAGACACACACAAAGAGACACAGGGAAAACACATAAGAGGGAATCTAATAATCAAAAGCTAAACAGAACAATCTTGGCACTTTAGAATAAACTCAAGACTAACAAAGTAGACTTAAACATAAACCATAATAAAAAATGACAAAAACTCAAAACGCTGGGTGTACGGTGTACATTTTAGGACATCGTCAGGTATCAGACAAAAAATTGTCAGGTATCAGAAAAAAAATTGTCAGGTGTCAGTTGTCAAAAAAAAATTTGTCAGGTATCAGACAAAAAATTGTCAGGTGTCAGAAAAAAAATTGTCAGGTGTCAGTTGTCAAAAAAAAAAAAAAAGGTCAGGTATCAGAAAAAAAAATTGTCAGGTGTCAGTTGTCAAAAAAAAAAAAGTCAGGTATCAGAAAAAAAATTGTCAGGTGTCAGGAAAAAAAAATGTCAGGTATCAGAAAAAAAAATGTCAGGTATCAGAAAAAAAATTGTCAGGTGTCAGACAAAAAAGTTGTCAGGTGTCAGACAAAAAAGTTGTCAGGTGTCAGTTGTCAAAAAAAAAATTGTCAGGTATCAGAACACAAGGTACCAGAGAGAAAATCTTCCTGCAGGTGGCGCTGTTGTCATGTCCCACCCGAATTGATTTCCAAATACGTCATCAACGTGTGACCGTGGGAGAGCGTAAGGTCATTGACCTCACCGGAGTTTTACCGTGGTTCAGGCTCCTAACGACACAAGGTAAGTTTAACTTTTTCTCCCTTTTGTTCATATTTTTGCCACAGTTGTGTTATATTAAGTTGCAGTTATGTTGTGAAAGTTACATATCAGAGACGGAAAGCCAGTTTTGTACGAAACCAAATCAGTACTATTTTTGTCTGGCTAATTCATTCTAGCTAGCGACAGTGGTGAAACGTGATTCAAATTTAAACTGTTCAGTAATTGTTTTGTATACATTTCAGCAAATGGACAAGCTGAAAGCTCACGAGCAGCCTGCATCCTTTCTGTCGCTCTTTTTCTTTATTTCTCTTTTCTATATTGCTACTGTCGGGATATTTTTTGATCCCGATATGTTTTTTTCTGTTGTTGTTTTTAGACTTTGCTGCAATATGTCATCTGACGATGATGAAAGGAGTATCCGACTCTGGCTGGTTCCCATGACTGTACCAAAAATACTTTTTTTTTTTTTATTAAAAAAAGAGCATTAAAAATAAATGACTAAAGTACAACTTATTTATTAACTACTGTTCACCTCTTTCATATCAAAGAAGTGTATTTTTTTGCTACACATGTTTTATTTGTGGGCACTGAATAGACGATGCTTTTAGTGTAATTGCCACATAAAAAGATTTAGTACTTTACTGGTTAATTACTTATGTTCAGTGTAAGAGGTGGGTGATCAATTAGACTGTTGTTGTTACACTTAACCTTTCAAGATATGATGATAATAACATTGTTCAACAAAGGCTTAAAACAAAAGGAAATCAGCTGTGCACTGAATTCATATGGGCATAAAATAAGGTAAGTCTGCATTTCAACAGTTTCCGTGACAACTCTCTAAAATGACAAAACATGCAGTTTGCATTTAATATAATGTAAGTCTGTGTTGTCTTTTAACAGTGAGAGGCATCTGAGACGAGTTTTAAAACTTCTAGGGTTGAAGCGAAGATGCCCCCAACGACCTTTTACTGAAATCCACAAAGCTGTGGAGGTAAGCGTTAAAACATCAGTGCAAAAATTATATATTTTCCTGAAGTCTGTGTCATGAGCTATTGTAGAAACAATAAATGTTATTTTCTGTAGTGATTTAAAAAAAAAAAACATTCAATTGTCTGTTTGTTTGTTTTTTAGAGTGAGATGAAACAGTGGTCTCCTGAACAAGGAATCAGGGCAATGGTAAAGCGGGTAAGGGATGTCAGAGGAGTGCGGCCTTGTTACAGGTTGGTTAAATAGTGTGTATATGATCAAGTGTTCTCTTGTTTTACTGTTGAGCTCAGAGTAAAATCTATTGTTACTGTAGAGACGATGTTGCTAATATAATGAGGTATATGGATGCAAGTGGTCTTCAGAGGAGATCTCCTGGAAAGAAGAAAATTCCCCGTCGGAATTACATCAGCCGTGGTCCAAATGACACACGGCACATTGATGGTATTTATTTTATCTTTTCAATTAACCTTCCAAACATGTTTTGATGGTACTTCTGTTGAAACAAATTGTAATTATTATTTGTTGTTTCATATAGGCAATGATAAACTGAAGTTCTTTGGAATGTGGATACATTTGGGGATTGATGGGTAGGTTTGAATATGGCATTCGCTACTTAATTTATTATATTCAGTGATAGTACAAAGTTGCTTCAAGATAAGGATGTGCGGTAAACTGAGGTGTTATCTCTCCTGAGTAGTCTAGGGCAGGGATGGGCAAGTCCAGGCCTCGAGGGCCGGTGTCCTGCAGGTTTTAGATGTGTCCTTGATCCACAGCTGATTCAAATGGCTAAATTACCCTCACAACATGTTTTGTAGTTCTCCAGAGGCCTGGTAATGAACTAATCATTTTATTCAAGTGTGTTTACCCAGGGTGATATCTAAAACATGCAGGACACTGGCCCTCGAGGTCTGGATTTGGCCAAGCCTGGTCTAAGGGACCAAGATAAAGTATGAATAGTGAAGGAGGATTCAAGATGGCGGTTTTTAAAAGGCTTATTTCCTGCTAGTCTTAAAGTTCCATTTCAGACTGGCAGTTAATTTCAGGGAGGGCCAAGACCAACACAACAAACAAAACATCCCTGATATAAAGTAAACAGAATTTAACTCCAAAGAAAATAAAATGTACAATTTACGATAACCTACCTAACCAACACATAAACAGGAGAATACAAGGGATTACAAAACAAAAGGCAGCTCTCCCCTCGCGTCAGTCTGAACACAGTCAAGAGTCACATTCAATTCCAAAGGCATGTAAGCCTACACAACTATGGCAGTCAAAATGGCCGGAGGAACCAGAAACAACGCCTAGACATAATACAATGGAAAACCAGCATACTCTTGGGGAATGTAACAAAAACCAAACATAGTGCCAAAACATGATTAAATCATATGTACAAGTGGCCACTTTTCTGTTTCTTTCTTTTCAGATTTTCCAGGAAGGTTCTATGGCTAAAGGTGGGCACATCCAACCGCAAGCAAAACTTTGTGGCCAGATACTTCTTTGAGGCTGTTCAAGAACAGGGTGGTATGCAATATACTAAAAAATGGGGGGTTAAAAAAGATTACATTTTGTTAATAAATTTATTTTTTCATCATTCACTAATTATCTTCAGTTTGTGTCTTTAGGCTGTCCTCAAATGATTCGGGGGGACAGAGGAAAGGAGAACCTTGTTGTGGGTCAAATGCAGATGGCATTTCACATGCGAGATCTTGGGAATCAGGCATGGAGGTGCTTCAGAATGGGGACATCAGTGCACAACCAGGTATGTCTTTAAGCTGGTAAATGACTATTTCTAAAGTAACAACCTGACAACAAAACTGATAATGTCATGTTTCTGTTGTTTAGAGAGCTGAATGTTTCAACAGTATTTTAAAGCGGACATGGATTAAGAAATGGCTGACAACATTTGAGGTAAAGCAAATCTTTCACCTGTAAAACCTATTAACAAAGAGTAGCCATCCAAATTTCGTTAAACATACGATGGATTAGTTTATCTGAAAACACAAGGCCAGAATCTGTGTTTATGTACATCTGTACCTTTTCACTAATGAAATTCTCACCTTCACAACTTATGTCTTTTTCAAAACAACATGCGTAGGCCATGATGGAGTCTGGGATCCTTGAACTGGACAATCCTGTGCACATGTAAGTCAATATTTTTAGACATGAAAAATAATCAAGCAGCAGTATGAAAGTATGTGGTCTAGGAATGCCTTTCTTTTTGAGTACTGATTAAAATTTAGCTTTTACTTATTCTACCTCAAAGAAGCAGATGAACATATTAATTTTTTAATTCTCCTTTTTCATAGCAACTGCTTGCAGTACTCACACTTGCCACTGCTTCAAAGAGACTTAAAAACAGAGCAAACAGTTTGGAACACCCATGACATCCGCAAGCAACGCAATGCACCTGGTCCATTTGGGAAACCCGACCTTCTGTTTACCTCACCACCTCCTGGTATGTCATTTGAAAGCCTGTGGGGTTTTATTTTTTTGTTTGTTTTTTAACTTTCATTAGTTTACTTTTACTTTGATATAGCACTCTTCACAGGATAAAAACCACAAAGTGGCTTCACAATAATATAAAACAGATAAACATAAAACAGCACAATCGAACATACAGAATAAATGCAATCAAGGAAACGTAATGATGGAGGCAGAGCATTCCATGACCTGGGAGCCACCGCTTTGGAAGATCTCTTGCCTCTGGTCTTCTGGTGGGACTACTAACAGCCATTGATTAGATGATCACAGGCTGGGAGAGGGAGCGTGGGGTTCTATAAGATCAGAAATTAAGGCAGGAGCTTCACGATTCGGAGCATTGAAAGTCATTACTAAAATTTTAAAATGAATTTTCTAAAATATACTGGAAGCCAGTGTAATGAGCGTAAAACTGTTATAATGTGCTTTCTCTTTTGTGTCTTCCGAAGAAGCCTACTTGTAGTACAATAAGAGATTTCTGAATTTCTACTGTCAATACTAAAATGGCTTCATATTGACACCTTTAACTAAAAATTTATCTAAATGTTTGAGTGATATTTCCATCTTTAAGTTTCTGTAATAACATCTGTAAACACTGACTGCTTCTTATACAGGTTCTAGAACAGCTTTGTCATTATTCATTTATTTTTAACATTCAAAGTGAACATCTTTTCAATATTGTCTTTCATTCGCAGGATATGGCAATGTGCTGCACATTGTTGACCCAGACCTTTTAGGCTATGCCAAGCAATTAATCTGTGAGAGGGAAGAGCCTTCACTGGTAGCAAACCAGGAATTCAGAGACATGTGCCAGAACATTTTAGAAAACAGCCAGTTTCCCTGCACACCTGATGGTTGCCTTGCTGCATACCTCATGCTAGTCCAAGAGCTCACAACTGCCATGAACAGAAATGCAGTTCCTACACTTTCTACGTTTGCCGAGGCAAATGACATATACATCTTTCTGAAGAGAGAGAGGATGGAAGGTGCACCAGTAAACATTTCCAATGACCAATAAAATCATACAACAGTGTTTGTTAACATTTATTTATCCTTGTTTAAAATCAACAGGTAATTTGAAAACTGTCTGACCAACAAAATGTACAATAAAATGTTGAAATACAATTGACAAGGTGCCATCTTTCATAATGATTCAGTGTTTCATTTACCACAACTTTTGTTAACAATAATGTAGAACATAATTCACATTGAAAGACTTTTGAACTGCAGACTGTAGCAACATTACCACTTGTAGCCATATCGGCTCGTAAGATCAAGGCCTGACTTGAGAAACTTAACAACATCAGATGCGGAAGGCCTTGAGTCTGGGTCATAGCTCACCAAACCACCAAGAAAACTGTTTTTGTCACTGAGATGTGATAGGGCATGTGGTGGGGTTTTGGTCGCCATTAGTGCAGCCAGTTCTCTTTGTTTTTTAACCATCCACGGAGCGGAACCCGTCAGGATCTCCAGATATGTGGCTCCGAGGGACCACATGTCTGTCTGGAACGAGGCCTCTTCAAACATCAGTATGCATTCAGGGGCCATGTAAAGATATGTGCCACCAGCTGGACCAGTAGCCTGGGCAGTGAACTTACTCCCTTGACGAAGCATCACAGTGTCTCTTATGTTTGCCATGCCCCAGTCTGTCAGGACTGCCTTCTTAGAAGGGTGGTGAACCTATAAGGTATACATATGAGAACTTACCAGGTTGTCTAAAATTTCACAAATGTTATCAAAAATGTCATTCCAAAGACCACAGCTCATAATTGGGGAAAAAAAAAAACCCTCAAAGCTTTTAGCACCCAGATCACCCAATCACTGCAGATTTATTCTGAGATTGTTTATTATACCCAACATTAAAATTAACAGATTGGTTAATGATCCAACCCGGTTTTATAGTCCTGTGCATTTTTTAATCCCCATTCCACTTAAGCAAGTGGTACAGACTAATAAAATAATAGAAACTTTCAGTTTGTAAAGCCTAAACTTACAACATGTTTGGGAATTTTGTAGGTGTGCAAGAACCAACATATTAAAGAAAAATTGGACTATTAAAGAAACAATGTAAGGCTTCTTACTTTAAAAAAAAATCCTTTATATGAATATGCCAGAAAAGTTTCTCATTGTTCAAATGTAGTGTTTAATAGACTGAAGAGAATAAAGTTAAATAAATAATATACTATTTTTATTTTGATCTTCAAAAACAAAGTGGAGAAAAAGAAAAATACAATATGGCTTACCATGACATTTGCTGGCTTTATATCCTGGTGAATGATTCTCTGTGCATGGATGTACTCTACTGCCATGGATAAGTCCAGTGATATGAAACCGGCATCATCCCCTTCAAGCTATCAAGACAATATATAATATTAATAAAACAATGCGTAGCCAGGTGTGACAATCTAACATGTCTACCACTGGAAATGTATTACTTCAAATAGGATTAGTATTCAAATGCAACTGCTCGTGAGCTTTCAGCTTGTCCATTTGCTGAAATGTATACAAAACAATTACTGAACAGTTTAAATTTGAATCACGTTTCACCACTGTCGCTAGCTAGAATGAATTAGCCAGACAAAAATAGTACTGATTTGGTTTCGTACAAAACTGGCTTTCCGTCTCTGATATGTAACTTTCACAACATAACTGCAACTTAATATAACACAACTGTGGCAAAAATATGAACAAAAGGGAGAAAAAGTTAAACTTACCTTGTGTCGTTAGGAGCCTGAACCACGGTAAAACTCCGGTGAGGTCAATGACCTTACGCTCTCCCACGGTCACACGTTGATGACATATTTGGAAATCAATTCGGGTGGGACATGACAACAGCGCCACCTGCAGGAAGATTTTCTCTCTGGTACCTTGTGTTCTGACACCTGACAACTTTGTCTGACACCTGACAATTTTTTTTTTTGACAACTGACACCTGACAACTTTTTTTCTGACACCTGACAACTTTGTCTGACACCTGACTTTTTTTTTTTTTGACAACTGACACCTGACAACTTTTTTTCTGACACCTGACAATTTTGTCTGACACCTGACTTTTTTTTTTTGACAACTGACACCTGACTTTTTTTTTTTCTGATACCTGACAATTTTTTTTTTGACAACTGACACCTGACAATTTTTTGTCTGATACCTGACGATGTCCTAAAATGTACACCGTATGGGTGAAATGACCCAGGGCCACGACAAAGGTATGAAACTACCCTCTGTGGCGCTCCGGTCTTGTGAGCAAAGAAACAGCTGAAAGCAGTAGCATCTCAAGTACAAATTCAAGGCATGATTTTGCATTTATTTGTTATTTTGGAATTTTTCAAGCATAGAGTAATACTTATTACATTGCTGTAATGGTATGTTAACAATATCTTACTTTCGCCCAACTTTGTTGTTTAAAAAATGATTCATTAATACTGCAATGAGATGTTTTTTGGCCACACTGGTTTGGAATCAAGATGTGAACACACAACTGACATTATCACCTTCTGATCTGATGTGGTAAACAGTTGCTCATTTACACATCCAACAGATGCAGAGCAACATTAGCATTCATTTGAATTCACAATGAATCTAAGTCCAGTATTTACACTCTGCTCAGTCTACTCTGAATTTGAACGCCTCTCTTTAAACCGCCGCTTTGTTCACCGGATACCTTTTTCTGCTGTTTGATGCTGTGTTTGATGCTTTCACCAACACAGTAACAGTCAGTTAAAATACCAAGATTACAGGCCATAATCAACGAGATGAAGAGAACTGCGAGGTTGGGTGAATTCTCAGGGGGGTCCTCTATATGAGTGACTGCTGAGCCATTTTCACACATTAACTTTCAGGGGAGTCATGTGAGGATATTGACCACAATCTCTCACATGCAGCCCAAAGCTAGTCAGTATGCTTCAGATGCATTTTCAGGGAAGGGAGATGCTTGGATAGAACGTGCAGGATCCAGACTTGCTAGCGATAAAGGCACTGGGCAATTAACTGTGGGGACTAGTGAGGTGACAGGTTAAAAACCTACTAAGGTGGTACATTTCTGTATCACACGCACATGTGTCAGGTGAAGTCTGGAGAAGTTCAACACTGCACTGCTTTTGTGAACACTGCTCTGTACTGATCCGCGGTGCTTCAAATATGCTGCATTAAAAAGGGTAAAATAAAGAATGTGAGCACGAGTGATATTTTAAATATCACACCAGGTGTCTGGAGCGTTGTCATTTTCATGAAAGATGCTTCCTCTGTAAGTCAGCCTGCATGGCATTAACAAAGCTTCAAACTCAGAAATTCCATTGCTATATCGATCCAAAAAATCCAACTGGCAGAGAGTTTCAGCTAGCTTCATCATCAAAAGTCAACATCTTTATCTGCGTAAACAGAGAAAGTGAATCTCAGTTCACAGTGAATTGCTGTGAAATACGAAACCTTGGTTTCACAGGGATTGCATTAAAGATTGTACCTGGCGCTCTCTATGACTTAACAGAAGCACTGGAGTTAGTGCTGACTGACTTAAGCATACTGTAGTGACTGGTTGCAGTGGGAAAAGTGCTATCCAGCCTTAACTTACTCCTGTTGCTCTGATTAAAATTAATGCAGTAGCCTGCTTCATTTCGCAGTGGTGAAGCGTCTTCATGTAATGGTTAATTCATACGCTGGTTTTGTTTTCATCGTATTCCATATTATATTTGTGTGTTTAGTCTCACCTGGGAAGAATTCCTTCCTGTCCATCCAGTTCTCAGTGGCAGTTGATCATGCTCCACAACATCCCCCATAATCCCTTGCTCTGCTTCCATTTGATGTCATCTTTTCCCGGGGATTAGCACGGGTGCCCTGAGGGCTTGTGATAAGCATGCCTTCTTAGAACAGCCCAGTCAATGAAAAAAAAGAATCAGGATACTTAAAAGTTTCACTTACACATACACAGATGGTAACGCACATACAAAAACACACAAATATGTCATACACCAGAAAACTAAAAAGAAACTCATACATGATCGCCAAATACCGTCAATTATTCATCCAAATCTTTGACTGTGGATAAATCAATGGAAATTTACCAAATGTGAAAAACACTTAGAATATAATTTTGCCAATTTATTCACACACACACACATATATATAATAAAAATGTTCCCAGCTGGAGTTTATCTGTCAGCAGTTGAACAGTGAGCCCCGAGGCTAGAGTGCAATGGCTGTGTGTGCAGAACTGTTTGGATAAAAACAATATTCTGTCAATTACAGTTTTTGCAGTGGTCCCTGTAGACTGGATTTTTTTAAGCGTTTGGAAGTTTGTCCAGGGCATTTAAGTTTTGAAATAATATTTGGCTTACATCCTTTCTCTCCCTCTCAAATGCAGATTGATCTCATAAGCCTTGTAGACAATAGAAATAAAACAGAAAAATTAAGATTTTTTTTTTTTTTTTTTTTTTTTTTTTTTTTTTTTAAATCTGCTTCTACTAATTTATCTTACTCAACGACAAAAGAAGGTAGCTGACACCAAAACCCGAGAGGATGTAAACTGACATTTCAAAGGTAAAATGCACAAATGACAAGTGAAATAAACTCAGTGACAAGACTTTGAGGCCCGCTGTTAAAAAAAGGTTCTTTTATTCTTACACAAAGCTAATTGCGTAAAAATCAACCCACTGTTTAATGCTTTTCAGAGTAGTAAAATTCTACCACTTCAAAATGAACTGAAATAAACCACAAGTATAGTCCAACCACTTTTATGCACCTGTCAGACCACAATAGAGCAAGAAGCAGCGAGGAATGAGGATAGGTTTAATAACCAGAACACAAAACCGCAATGATCTGACATCTTGGTTTTCAGTCAATATCCAGCGATCAATACTTGGACCATGTTGAAACCAACATTTTCAGATTATACCAAGCATAAATGATGTATGTCATGGCTGAGTTATTGACCCCGGAATGAGAAAAACAAAAACAAAGTATATACACACATAAATAACTCAGAGACCCAGATGTCTGCGGGTATTTAGGGCTGTCATTACTCCAACATAAGATGCTGCCACAATTTATAGTCCCGTCTCCTTTGCACATTCTTTCACCACTTATGCACAGAAAAATAGGATCATCTGCATCTCTCTGGAGGACACCCCCATTGGGCTTTGTGTGGCTTATATGTGTACTACTAAAAATTTTCTTCTTTGCACTTCTAATTATTCAACAGATAAGGGAAGGGTGGGTTGTTCTCAGTAAAAAAAAAATAAAATAATGAGAGACACACAAAAAAGTTAATGAGGTTTTTCCTGTATTACACCTCTAGAGGCAGGGGTCCGCTAAGCAGCAATGTCATTAGACAGGAATTAAACTGGGACTGTTGTTTTGCTGTGCTATCAATTCATGTGCTTTAATTGCATAACTGAAGTGTTGTGCCAAAACAAGGCGAGCTGAAGATGCAGCAGCGTGAGTGTGACTGCTGCGTGTGTCGGTGAACAGAAGCCTTTATTGCTGTTATTCTTCTAGAAAATAGGGTTTCTATACACACACACACACAACCCTGCTTTCTTTTTTTTTTAAGTGCAAAGTCTTAAACTGGAGCAGACACAAACTCAGTCCCAAGAGAAGCAATACATTAGCGAACACCCTTTAGCAAGCTGGGGACTATGTCCTAATAGTATTTTAAAGCAGCTACTCTTGGCAATCCATCATGGAGATAGCAATCCCAGCCTGTCCCCTCATACTGCAATCATCCACACAGGTGGCTCTATGCACATTTATGCACCAGGTAATTCATACATGGAAAAAAACAAAACAAAACAGAAATATGCGACAAAATAATAGAACCTTTAACTATTTTAAAGTTAAAGTAATCTACGTTTTTATCAGCCTACTAGAAGAGGAAAAAAAAGGGAGAGGAAACCTGTGCACTGCAGAGCAGGTAGACAGCAATGACTTTGCTCAAGATAATGTCATTCAAAAGGAAACTGTCCCACTTCTTTAAAACTCAACCCGTGTCCTCAAAGCTGAAAGCACTTTAGGGAATAAAATAGGCCACAGCTACATCTCTGGGAAATGTCATGCGAGCAGTAAGGTTAAGATATTTTGGGGATAGCGATGGTGTTGGGGTTTGTTGGAAGAATAATGCAAGATACCAATTAAATAAAAACACAGATTGTATAAAACATAGAAACACCCACTGGTTTCGGACTGTGTTTTAACGCTTCAACAGAAGGGTTGAATGCTAATTTATCAGCTAACCAAACGCATAAAGTTTATGAATGCAGCAGCTAATTAGTGCCATATAATAAAATTCACTCACCCAAACTAAAGCACAAACATCTTGGTTGGTCAGTACCCCACAACAATAATATTAGCAACATTACCTGTTAAAAATTCTCCAAAATAACGTAACAGCACAAATGTAGTAAAGGACTCTGGTTTAATGACTAGAAATAATGACCGAGGCCTCGAAGACGCTGATTAGCTCCATCTTCCAGCTGGTTGAGTTGGGACACCTGTCCTTCAGTGCTGCCAACCCTGTCAAATCAATTATCCAGGTGGATGAAAATTCAACCAAGAGTTGTTATGAAGAGGAATATTGTCCACACACCAAAACTGTATTTTTGTACCAGACTATAAATATGTTTTTTTACGGATCCCCGCAAGGAACAGGGGAGAAAAAAAATTAAGATAAACTTTTGCGAGATCTCGCAAAATCTTAATTTTATTTTCTCCCCTGTTCCTTGCGGGGCTCCGTAGTTTTTAATGGTGTGAATGTGGGGATAGCAACTTTAGGTCTATGGGGATTGCCTCAAGTGGCACCAAGAGGAACTGTAGTTTTTGCCACTTCAGTGCTGGCTGTTTTTTTTCAGTCTCTATAGTTGCCCCTTGCGTCAAAATGCAAGAAGAGGAACTACAGCAAAGCTACCGTTGGGTAAAATATATATGGATTTACTAAACCTACTGAGAAAAATTTATCTAAACTACTGACACTATACAAGTGATGCATTTTTAAAAATGGGCTAATCTCCATGCTTTTAAGAAAGTATTAATGAGGCTATTACAGAAAACAGAGCTGCTCCCAAATAACTAATGGCTTGCAACACCTTCCCTGAATATTTCTTAAACTGATAAATCTTACTTCAGAACATTAAAATACTTTTTTTTAAAGAAATACTGCTGTCTTTTATGGCATAAATACTTTTTTTATGATTGTCAGGCTATCTGAATAAAACAAGCAAATGTAGTTGAAGTACTAGTGGTCTCTTGCATATATATATATATATATATATATATATATATATGTATACATATATGTCCAAAAAACCTCCTACTGTAATACATTACTACACATAAACAGAATGACACACATTTTTATGGATAAAAGCAGGTACATTCAAATGTCAGATCAATAATAGAAAGCGAAACAATAATTGACAGAGATAAGGAAGAAAAGAAATCCACTGCTATGTTAGGTTCACTTATCTTAGAGTAGAGTTTGCTATATTTATTTAAACGATATAATCTGTGAACTGAAAACTCTGGTGAGCAAGTGAAAGTGAGGAATCAGCTCTAAGATTGTATTATATTTACTGTTATTGTTGATTTGACAAATTTATCCCGTCACGTCTATAAAGGCTGCTGAATTGAACACCATTGATTCGAACAGAACAGAAATGTCAGGGAGAACAGGCGCAGACAGACCAACACACAGACCAAAATCTGACAGATGTGTCAAAATATAAAAATACTACATTTTCTTTTCATCTCTCTGTTTTTTTTCTTCCCTTTGTTGAGTGGGGGAGTAGAAATGTTTCCCTCCCTGCCACATTCCCTTTCCTTTGTTGCACTGGGATGATGAAGGCCTTCTTTATTCTCACACCGCCGCGCTGACTGAGTGATCCTTTGTTCAAAAGCGTGTTAATATTTTCATTTGCCTGATTGCATTATGAAGAAGTTCTTTCAACTCTGGGGAACAAAAAGCATAGAGAATAGTGGGAAAGAGTTTAACATATCCATCCTCAGCCCGCACACCTCAACCCTTCATGACTGCTATTCCTCCCAACCTTTGTAATTGAACCTGAGATATCAGGATGGGCGGTGCTGATGCCAGGTGGATACTAAAAATAGTGCTCTCTCATTGGACCCTCTCCTAGGGATGCCATTTTGTCATGAATTATGCATATATGCAAATACGGGACAAGAAAATGGATTACTTGAAAGGGCACCTGTGGTTCCCAGCTCAAAGATATACGCAACAGGGGAAATGAAGCAAACTGAGCTATCATTTAGCTGATGCACAGCTGTAAGAAGTGGAGAAACACTCTCTCAGACAGTTCAGTAATTCAAAAGTGGGTAATGACTGATAAATGGAGACAAAATCAAAAGCAGACAGGAGTTTATATATGCAGGTATGTGAAGGGTACTCTCATCATTCAACTCTTTATTCACAAGATGTTTAGTTTAATTACTTTTAAAATTTAAGGATATTTAAGGCAAGCTGGAGCACAGTATAGCATAATTTCTTATTACTTTAAGTTAACTTAAACGATAATAATTTGATTAAATGCAGCATGGAAAGTACTAATACTGCTAATGATAATAATGATATTGTTTTGACATAAGTGTCTGGCTCATATAGGAACTATTTTATCTATGTGATAAATAGATATTTTATGATATCAGAGTTTATTAATCATTGCAATTTGGTCCAAAGAATCAGGCTCCTTCTGAAATTTCTTGCAGACAAACCACAACAAAGACTGTATATAAAAAGATTGATGCAGGCGCAATGACAGTCAGTACTTCCTGTTTTGAGGCCATGAGTTTTACAAGATACCAGTGGTAAATAGCAGAGCTATTATCCAACACCAGCAATCTTCTTTAGCAAGGTCCAAAAATATACTGGTAATTTACACAGAAATTAATAACTGGTTATCAGTGTTTTCTGCTGATTTAATTATGAATAAAGTAGTAAAATAATATACATACTGAGCAATGTATGGGATGGGATTTTGGAATGTGGTAACATGTGGACAAAAAGTCTGTCAAAAAAGCAAATTCAAGCTGTAGCACATTCAAATTCAATACCACAATAGGTACACTGAAACCCAGCTACATTATTCATCCACTGAAAATGACAAAATCTGTTGTCTTGCAAAAGAAGTGCATTTTTTAAAAAAAGATGCAGGCTACATAGACCATCTAAAGCTAAATCTTTTGAATTCTTCAATGCTGCACGAAAAGCACCTTTAAAGTCATATTTTCCCCATAACTAAATGCTTTGTATGTGTTTTAAGGAGTTTTAAAAGCACTCCACCGTTTGCTGTGATTAAAAGTAATTACTGACTGATGTTACTCTGGTTATTCCTGTGGTATTTCCGACAGCCAGTCATATTTAGGCTTTTACTTTATCAAGCTATGGATTACTGCGTGCCACTGCTCAGGGTCTTCTACTACATAAAGGAACCTCTAAGATAAAACTGCAGCAGACATAAATGTGCTCTGCTTTATTCAATCCCAAGGCATCAGACAAGAAAACCAATCTTACCCAGCATTTCTCTGCTAGTGTCTCTGAATCCATCACTTTAAATACCTCCTCTTACTGGCACCTACTCATGTATGACTTCCCCGTGGTATAGTGCACTACTTGCCATCATCATCATGCTCTGCAGCTGCAGACTCTGCATTTGGAAGCTTCTCTATAACCATTACAATTAATTGTTAAAATCTGAATGCAAAATTAAATATATAATACCACTGAGAAATTATAATGGGCAAATGCAGGCAAATGTTTGCACTGAGTTGATTCAAATTTCAAAACCTCGTAGTCCAAATATGAAGTGTTAAGGTTCAAAATTGAGGAGGGAGAGTACAAACCACCCATGGTCCAGAAGGTCTTGGTCAAACAATGATTTTAATGAACACACGTGTGGGAAGATACTCTGTACGCCGACAGCAAGTGATCTCCGACTTAATCAAAGCATGAACAGATATTTTATAGCATCAGGGTTTGATTTACTGACGCCCCTTCATGCGTCACAGATACATTTTATACATAGATCAGATCAACACCACAATGACTTTTCACCCAGAAGATCATCTTCTATTTTCATGGCTGGTACTTTCCGTTCTTATCTTAAAGTAAATTGTTCCTCTTTCTTGCCGAGACAACAAGGACGGTTCCTCTTTTACCGAGACACTTTTGCAGTTACAACCAGACATGACTAATCTCTCCTCTAAATAAATTTAACTCATGTGTGTGTGTCACGACCTCACATGCTCTTTCTCAATTCACCTGTTGCACTTCTGACCTTTCACCAGACCAGAGGCTCACTGAGACTATGTGTATGTCTTCTACTAAATAAATGTTTTAACCAAGAACTTCTACTTAAAAGCTTAATACAAGAATATGAACATATAAAAGATATTAAAATGAACTGTTGTGTAAGCATGTACTGCAATTCCTTCTATGTTCTAGTTTTCCCTCAGCATGGATCATCTAGACACTCTCACTAGATGAAGCTTAAGACCATTAATGAACCTGAACATCAACTCAAATAAGCACAGATATGCATTGTGTATAAAATAGTCATAACTGCTTAAGGCCTTCTTAAAGCTATCTGTTACATTGTTAAAGCCTCGTCTTAGCCTGCTGCTCAAAATAACTTTCACTTCTGCAAAACTCTCCAAGCCTGTTTCCTGTCCTGTTACTTTTAGCCTTTCTGAAAGACACACACTGTTCAACCCCTGAATGCAATATAAACTCCAGATTATATTATTAATGCAATGGTAATGATGACAATTATTTAACAATAGCAGTAAAATAATTTCCCTGCTCCACAGAAGCAATTCTATGACTGTATCCTGATATCTGAAACTTTCTAAAGGTCCAAGGGAGATGAATGAGGTCTGGCCTCTAGCTGTGAAATAATCCCCTTCCTCCCTGACGAAGATTCATCCAATACAAAGCAAACTAAGGCACACTTTCTTTTCTCCTTTCATGTGGGCACAAGAGAGCCACACACAGCCTTCTATAAAGTGTTGAAAGCAGATGGATGCACTGTTAGTGCTGAGCAAAGGTGACAGCTCTCAGTCATCCGCTCACTGCAGGTGAAATTGGGGTCTCAGTCTTGACACAGGAAGCACGAGAACAGGGTAACAAGAAGCCGGGAAGCTGGGCTAATATCCTTAGTCACACGGATGTCTCTGTGCTTACATGTGCGGATATGTGAACTTCATGCTCTGCGAGTATGAATAAAAATTGATTCTGTTGTCTCTAAAGAAACAGAGCAATTATCCTCTGTCTCCCTCCCATCTGCTGTTTTTGTTGTGCCTAAGATGTCTAAGCTATGTTGTCCAAGTGTGCTGGCTGGGGAAGACATATTTATCCCATAAGCTTTTGTCTCATTAGGAGAAGCTATACAAGCGTATTTCCCCAATGTCCTTTGCACATGTGATACAAAGTTCACCCGCTCTAAGCAATGTTTTCTTACATGTTACACAATGAACATCAGTTGACTGCACTGAAAGCATCCTTTGGTCTTTCTGTAAACTTTGCAAACAACATTGTTCTTTGTTATGCTTAGGTGCTTAATTAGAGGCCAATATATCACTATAAATATTGGAATGACTTAAATATAGGTAAAGTGTATTTACATAAACACATTACATTTCTGTAGGTTCTTTGTGTTTTGGTTATTAAAAGATGATGGCTGGTTATTATGACTGTCTAACTATCCACAGTAAGTCCAACAACCAATGACTACTGATATAGTCCACTAGTGTAAATCCAATCTTGCATAGACATAGACAGAACCACCTAAATTATACAATTGAGGTACCTGAATGATGCAATCATATGAAAGATGCGTTGCAGTCTTGAAAAGAACGACCAGATGGGGATAAGATATGTTATTACTGTAAATGACGCTGCTGTTCTCATTCGCACAACATCAAATATTGCTTTACATTAAATATACAAGTATAGCTTTTCGTGTGACTCCCAACTCATTACGTTTGTACACATATAAAAGAACCCTTAGAATTACATTTAAATGCTCAGACTAAACATTGTTCTTTAATTTGGTTTGGTTTGTGTAAAGGGGAATACTTAAACTCAATTTAGCTTTGCTGCCCAAAGCTAGTCCAAGCAGTCACTCAAAGTAAAAGTAAAAAGTGGGTGGAAAGGAAACAAATTAAGGAGGAAACACAAAACTCCCAAAATGGACATGAATCAGAGCCTCCTCACTGACCTGTGACTTTCTCATCTGCCACCCCCTACTTACTAATGCAGGCTTTATCAATCTTAGTGCATCTAATATTTCAACAAGCATTGCTTCAAACACATTTTAAGTTATACGCTTCCACAACCTGCAACATGTGGTGGTGATTATCTAGCACAGGCTTTGGGAAATCTTGCAAGTTAAAACATTTGTTGGCCATGAGATTATAAAACGCGTCGCAGCCTTATGTCACGAGAATGATCAAAATTTGTGTACATACAGAAGGTTTCAACATGTGGCTCCATTTAGCGATTGTGCGTTGCAAGGTTATTTATGTTTTTTACCATATTGAATTCTCCAGGTGGCAGTCCACTAAATTAGCAGCTCGGCCAATTGCTGATAGCCGATATATTCATCCAATTGCTCAAGCCCTCGGGGTATGTGCAGGTGACTTCACAGCGCTTCATAAAAATAAACTTATTTGTGCTCTCTGGTAGCCAAATAAATAATTAAAACACTTTCTAATTAAAACCAACATTTTTGGCAAATGTGTGTTGCAGTTTGTTTGATACCCATTTTGCAGCATCGTTAAACTGTAAATTCATTAATGATTGAAGTCAATTTTTAAGCACATATGTCAAAAACATTCAATGTGTCGAACCCCTCCGATGGGAATTGGCCACTGTTTGAAAATACTCACTACTGTATTTGTGGGTCCATGTCTGTATGTGACTTGTAACAGACGTAATTGCGATGATGCGGTCGCATGTCCTTGTAATGTGTGTGCATTTGTTCATGTAGGTGCTTGTGTGTGTTTGCGTCCACCTGATCTCTTGCCAGTTGTGGCCATTAGCTCAAAGCTGAGCCTGAGCGGATGTGCAGATCAGAGTTCTGATCTAATCTGGAGGATCTGTGTCTGATGAGGTCTCCACTGTAAACAGAATGGCCAGCCAGAGCCAGCTACAGAAATCATGGAGCCACTGGGCAGCAGGGATGGAGTGGGCAGGCAGACATTAGCACAAGGGTAATTGCTGTCCCCACGGCAGCCCACTGAATGACATCTAATATTGCTGGGGAGGGTAGCTAACCATTACCAGTGAAGTCCAATTGGGCTCGAAAATGGTTCATCATACTCCCCGGTCGACCAATTTAGCCTCCTGTGTTGTTGTGTCTGAGAAAGGTATGGCAACTAGATTATTGATTGTCCTTGAAATTTTTTATACGCCAATGTTTTTCATAGACTTTGAACCGACAGCATTGTAAGGCTAAAGTGAAGAGGGTGACTGCTGCATTTATGGATGTGGTGCATTGCAGAGGCACACAAGCCTGATAATTGGGGGCCTTTGGCAACTTAATCTAACCGTAGGCTCCCTCTGCTTTGCAGGATTTGAATTTACTAGAATAATGTGCTTTATAAGCAAAATATGGCCTCATATGTGCTTTGTGTTTGTTTGCAGCTAGTTTCATCATTCTGTAGCGATTCATTCTGACATATTGAACATGCTTTGATCGCTCTTTGAAGCAAAAAGGCTTCATTTTAAGAAGACACATATTTTTAAGCACAGTAAGTGTTACAGCTCATGCTTGCATAGCTGAAAGTTTTGTATGAAGGAGGAAGAGTCTCATGAACGAATCCCCACAGGGAATGCGCACAATTATAAACAGATGCTGCAAAAGAAGGAGTGGGTCAATGAAGCCATATATTGGAATGATGAAACAGTTACTTCACAGCTACCGTTTACAGACGTCATCCAGACATATTTTGTTTCTCCCTATTACAGTGAAAATCTGTGATCCCAGAAGAACTAGTAAGTATTGAATTAAATGCTCCTTTTGATCATTTATTGTCGGCAGATATTTACGTTTGGATTTCCCCCCCCTTTCTAATGTAACATTGCAGACCTAATTGCTTCAATTTATTTCTGAACCCAATCTCTCCTTTCTTGCATGCCAAAAAGCTTGAAACCAGGCTGGAACCCATCTGCTTCATAGCCTCCAGATCAGCTCTACAGCTGGTCTTCAGGCCCTGGCTGATGCACAGATGTGGGATTTCATTTATATAGCTTTACTTAGCCAAGAAAACACTCCTTCATTTTGGCAATTTAAATTTGCAGAGGTGAAAAGTTTACTCATGCTGGACAATTCCAACATGATTGTGATTCATACTTAAATCCCTGCAGTTGGACTTCATGAAATATTTAAGAATTTGATTGCTTCCCTAGTGTGTGTAGTTTCCACTTCCTTTGCTATGCATACATTTTCCTGCAAATTTTGTCATGGTTTGAACCTAGCTCTCAGGTCTCTGAAAGGTAGCAAAGCTGCATAAGCGACCTCAGCGTGTGGCATCTTGCGTGATCCACCTGAAGAATGCTCCCTCCAGTTCTCTTTGTAAACCAAAACATTAGTCTACCAACATCTTCCTCAGAATTTACACACTCACTCTTTCCTCACTTGAACTGCTCAAAATTGACTCAGCGGCAGAGTTGCTTTATCTTGCATGTGCTCGGGCTCCAGTTCACCTAGTATCTTAAAAAGCAACATTGCATTGTTTTGACCCAAGACAATGAATCAGTGAGTGCTGGGTACTTAACTCAGCGGTAGCTCTCCAGGACTAAAGGTCATGTCTGTGCAGTTGCTACTACGTATATCCTCAGTGATGCAGCTCCAGGCATCTGGGGGACGGATGATGTCGTTTGACAGCAGCATAATCTTTGTTGTGTCACGTGTTAAAGGTATGACTGATTTTATTGTTACTATTAATATTATTTTTAATCATTTCAGGCTTTTTAACATATTTATCATTTGGCTGTCTCTCTCATTGCTCATCTGCTTCTGTTGGAACTACAGTACGTGGTTGTTCCTCATTTTACGTAAGTTCTTATTAGAGTGACATTAGTAGGTAGTTTTATACTCTATTAGAGAAGAAGGCATCTGCAGTATGCTTATACATGAACCGATCACTCAGTCATTCATTTTGTCACAAGCCGGCTGGACCTGGCAGCAACCAAGCAGCAACCCAGTGCTAGAGGGGAACCGGAGGCGAGCAAGACACGGTGTATGATTATCAAAGAGAGCAGAGGGCTGTGTATCTAAAGCTTAGCAGAGGCAAACTAAACAACAAGAAGTAGGGACGTGGGGGAGTCATCTGGGTGGCAGAATGAGTGGGAGAAAGAAAGAGAAACGACGACTAAAATAAAAGAATGATTCTGATTAAGAGTAAAACCACCGCTGTAGACAATCACGTGGGAACTGATGTTTGATTAGGTGTGTGTGTGTGTGTGTGTGTGTGTGTGTGTGTGTGTGAGACAGAAGGAGGGAGGGAGACAGTGGGTGTCTGCGTGTCTTTGCATCTGTATCCGCACAGCGAGGCACTCACATGGGAAGTTTCTCCCAGGGGCTGTTGTTTGTTTCCTGTCTGTCAAAATGTATACAGGAAATTTTCATAACATATTCAGACAGACACCTAGTTGGTGATGGTGAACTATGGAGGTCACACAATCTTCAGGGGATGACGGTGTTTACTGTGCCAAAGATTTTATGCAAAATAGTTTATTATTCATTGGAGTTTGTACATATCCGGTATTTTCATTCCTTTTGTTTGTTCCATGCAGTGCTTCTGTAGCCCAGTGGCAAACAGATGGAATTAGAGACTGTTTATTGTAATTATTATTAAAGGTGTTTTATTTTGTTCAGTTAAAAGCACTCATGATTGGAGAGAGACTCTAAAGAAAAAATCCAAATTATTTTGTATGGAATTGCATTATTTGTGTTATTTATTTATTTATTTTGTTTCTCAAAGGTTATTTTTTGACCTGGATACAAATGCAGTCCAACCAATGGGATTGTTTGTCCCGCCTTGTTTTTCATGTTTGGTTGCGCTGCTAAGGCTGCTTAGACCACACGCGCCATAGCAGTACCTGTGGGGGAAAACGTGGTAGCTGTTGAAACAGCGAAGCTGTTGGTGTCTGCTTGATTAGCCGCCAGATTTGGATAGCCGAAGCTAGTTTTATGAATACGAAGTGCTTTGCACTGGTGAGTAACGAAACTGTTATAGCCGCTGATCGGCATCCTGAAATGTTAATGTTGTTCGCTTCAAAAAACAAACGCTAATGGTGACGGTACTATGCAAGTAGCTAGCGAGTGTGCTAAACGCTCACTCCCGTTGTTAAGCGTTAGTTGAGAACTTATTAGCTGTTGTTAGGTTAAGGAAAAAACAGTATGTCTATCTGTTGTATTGAAATGTTTTATTGTGTTACTTTTATTCATCACTGTTGTTACTTGACCGTGAGCAGAGTATATTGAGTTTGCTGCTTTTAATGAGCAGTGTGAATTGCTTTAATGATTGGTGATAGCTACACCCATACGGTAAAAAAATATATTTTAAAATACATTTTGAAATATATTTAAAAATATACAAAAAATGGCCAAAAAATATATGTGCTAAAATACATTTTAAAATATATTTATATATTTAAAATGTATTTTAGCACATATATTTTTTGGCCATTTTTTGTATATTTTGAAATGTATTTCAAAATGTATTTTAAAATACATTTTGAAATATGTTTATGTATTTTGAAATGTTTTTTAGCACATATATTTTTTGGCCATTTTTTGTATATTTTGAAATATATTAATAAAATATATTTCAAAATACAATTTAAATTTATTTAAAATCATTCAAAAAAATATAAATTTAACCCTTCATATATTTCTAAGAAAACACATTCACATGTAACATCTGAAAGAAATCTTTATTTGATGTTTAAAACATACATATAGCATATCAATCAAGCAAGGAATATTCATTTTATAAGTTTATTCTCATTACATACTTAAACATTCTAAAAGAAACACACACACATATACATATATGTGTGTGTGTGTGTGTGTGTGTGTGTGTATATATATATATATATATATATATATATATATATATATATATATATATATATATATATATATATATACACACACACACACACACATATGTGTGTGTATGTGTATATGTGTGTGTGATTGTATGAACATAAGTCAGCATACTTAAAATGTAATTTCTTTTCCTTTTCCAGCAGTCTCAGTTCCCCCAGCTTTCACGGCAATCCTCAAAGCCCTTCTGAACACGCTGGGAAACCCCTTCCTTACCGCCACTGTAACAAACAAAAGTCACAGTTCTATTACTTTTATCAGAGTTAAAATAAAAATGTGATTTATGTTAGCTGGCTTCATTTAGCAAACAGATATTTCTGTTTATATAGATACAGATATTAATACAGATATATTTTACGCATAATTTTACCTCTTTTTTTTCCTAGATGGGAAGTCTATCCAGTTCACATTACAGTAATGCTAACACCCCTTTTGGTCGTCTCTCCTTACCTTCCAGCATTCATAAATCTGTTGACCTTCTTTGTCTGAGACCAACCACTACAATGCATCATCACCTATTTGTATTGGTAACTTACTTTACAACCTATTTTAATGGTTGCAAAGTAAGTTACTTGTGCTGTATGCAATTTTAGATACACAGAAAGTCTTCACTTACTATATATGGCTGTCATAGTGTCCTTATCAAGGGCAGTTCTTCACTCTGCGCCGATGTCCGTTTTGCTCTGTCCTCCTATAAAAAGCATGAACATTTGAGTGTTTGACTAGTTTTAGATTTCCAAAAATTTGATATTTGTACAACTAAACATTTGAACTACAATATATGCTATTGAGCGATACTTTTATGGGTAATTTTTGGTAAAGAAACTGGTGACAGAGTTGTAGGCTTTTTAAAGTACTATTAGCTAACCATTTGAACTGACTTTCAAAGCTGATTACCTTTTAAATTGCTGTGGATCAAAACCTCCAGTGGGAAGGCGGCCATTAGAAGAACACGCACCATTGAACCTGAAAATAACAAAAACAAACAAAAAACAGAACAATATATAAGAGTCCGGTAGGGTAATAAATCTCTTCTGAAGCAATATAGTTCATTTTGGGTGAAAAACAAAACATTCCTCTAAAATATATATACTGACATCAGCAATCAACATCATGATTGTAATTATTTCCTTTTTAGTACATCTACTGCTGTTTGCATGTGTCAAGCACTACGACTGTATCTATGCATATAAATTCACCATATATATCCAGCAAAAATGTTTTGTTATAGTCAAAAGGAAAACAAACAAAGGCATTCAATCAGAGGTGAGAAATTAATTGGGAATATGAATTATAGGTGAACTATTCTTTACCTACTAGCAATCAAGCTTCTTTAACCAAGAAGCTTGAAATATTTGAATGTAAAATAAAATAAATAAATAAATAATAATAAAAATAACATGATGTAATTAAAATGCACAACTTACATTAAGGAAATCTGCATTTGTATCCACAGGCTAAAAGTAAAACAGTAAATGTGTTAGTGATAGTACAGGTATTTGTAAAAAAAAAAAATAAAAAAAAAGAGGCAGTAACTGTGACGCTTCTAGTGGGATGCTAAATGCAGAGATTTATATTTACAGTATAATACTGCATGTACGGGTAACTGTGTTGTGAACTGTAACTGAATATTAGAGAATCTCAGAGAAATTAAATGTATTTATTTTTTGAATTTATCAATCATAAAACCGTCTGTTTTGAAGGCCTGTTACGATAGCGACTTTTTGTTGGTCGGTATATTGCCCCATAAACAATTGCGACAAGTTATGTCATTGTCATTTTAAGACCATTTTATGTCTTTGAATGTATAATCATAATATAACACCATAATAATGCAAGATCTACACACTTTCAATTGACAAACCAACATCTAATTCTTAAAGTATTTAGATCATTGAAATTAGGAATCAAAATATTAGATACCTTAAAAACTTGAATAAATAGTAAATTTTCTAACAAATAGAAAACAATGTTATTTAATGTTATTGTTTTGTTATCATTATATTTTATTTTTGTAAATATAATGGCGGATAAATTACATCATCAACAATTATTGAGGTCATGTACATGTATTGTGTGTTAAGTCGATATATCGATTATTGTGATAGGCCTACTGTTTTGGTATCATAACGAGCTTGTCAAACATGCATGACCACTAAACAATGTCTAAGCAGTAGTATTGGTCTGAATGACAACAAACATAACTAGTGTTTTGGAAAATCTGTTAGAAAACAGTTATTTCAATAATTATGATTAGCATGTGACACAGACACCGCATAAAAAACTACAACAACAAATACTTACTTTAGGAGGATGGGGGAGGGCAGCATGAGGTTGAGACTTTGACATCTGTAAAAAACAAATTCATGTATTACAAACAAGTCACTTAAAAATACATTAATGTGGCAGACTGTTCCCTGTTCAGATGCAGTGTATAAGTACAATCAGGGCTGTCACAACAATGGGGTGGGGCCAAGTGGCTGCAACCCTAGGTACAATGTGCAGGTATATATAATTACATATAATATATGTGAATAAAGCAAGAATCTGTTTAGGTTAGTCACTGTGCTGACTGATGCTTGCTAGGTTTATATGATTGCAAACTGCACAAAAACAACAACAGCAACAACATTAATGACAATGACAAACAAAATTACTTACATTTATGTAAATCTCACATTAGGAAGATCTGCATTCGATTTCATGGGCTGAAATAAATAGGCAGAAACATTACTGCTAAAAAAATAAAAAACAAAAACTCTAAAAAGCCTAAAAATGACTTAAAAAGCAAGGAAATGTGGAACATTGTAATTAGCGAACATTAATAAAGCATAACTGTTCTTTGTTTCTAACCTTGGTAAGTACTCTGTAGCCAGAAGGAGAGGTAGGATTTCTGTGAAAGCCAAATTAAATGTGAATAGGCTTTGATAGTTATTGAGAAGGCAGAATAATAAGAAAAGGCAAAAGTACGTCACAATATAATTAATTAAGTTACATATTTTGATTACCAAATTATGGAAGCGTGGAGCTGCCACCCAGGCAAAAGAAAAATAGAGCTGTATCACGTTATGACGTGAAATGTTTATTGTTCTAACATTATGCTTTTCATGTTTGTATAATATAATATCACGTTATTATAATATACATAATTGTCACGTTCGCACAATATTGTACGGACGTGATAATTATGTACATTTTTCGTACAATGTTGTTCAAACATGTTGTTCAAACATGATAGTATATTGTTAGAACGATAAACTTTTCACGTTATAACGTGATATACTTATATTTCTCTTTTGCCTGGGTGGCAGCTCTACGCTTCCGTTCCAAATACACGAGAATAAAGTAATATTATATGGGAAAAGGCACCTGCTAGCTTGATGATGGAGGCTTCTTAGACTGGCCACCCGCCTTGGCTTCTTGTCGCCACTCCACGAAATAAAGGTCCGTTTCCTCCATGCCGGCTAATTATTCATCCTCATTAAAATCTCGTATATGTTCAGTTGGCAGAATTGAGAATTTTACATCTTCCAACCACTTAATTAACGCGAACATAATCGGCTTGTTTCTTCCCGTCTCCTGTATCCGGCCGTTCCTCTCGCTGTCAGATTTCGCGCCTCAGAGACGTCGTTATTTTTCAAAAAAAAAAAAAAAGAAGAACGAAAGAAAGAAACAGCAACAACTACTAAAGAGAGTTTTTGCACGTTCATTGCACATTTGTGGGAATGTTTAAATATTTAATTTTTATTAATTACTTTTCATTATATCTTTATTTTTTAAACCACCGTGGCAATGCGCATGCGCATACACTCCTGCACGCAAAGGGCTTTGGAGTTGACGTAATGTCGCAATGCATTGTGGGAGCGCAGCACCATCTTGGCAGGTCACGAATCAAAACAAGATTGCTACGAACCATTCTGAAACGTAGCTCAAAAGAAAATGACGGTATAGAGACAGATTCTGTCCAGATGCAAAGAGACGGTACTTGATTGTTGAAATGTGGACCCGTATGAAATATAGCCGTGGAGTAGAAACCCTGAAGACCAAACCGCTATTGACTTAGCATGATCTACTTTCATACCTTGTCTGTGGAGTCAGAGCATACACGGCGCACCAATTTCGCAATTATAAATCTCTGGAGGCGCACATCCAATTCACCAAGGACTGGGTACAAGATTTGGCTATTTTTAAGCCTCCACGTTGTGAGTACGCCGTCATTCAAGCAAAGGTAAGTCAGCTTGAGTACTGCGAGTAAAATGCGTTTGATTCCCCCCAGCATTCAAATTAGTGCTAGCAAAAATTCATTCGTGAGGGGGAAATTACAGTGAGAACATGTAGAGGCTCTGTTAGAGGGATAACATAGTGAGTTCAGTGCATTGATGTGACATTGTCCTGAAGGATTTAGTTATTCTTTATGGTTAAAGAAATTGCCCTAATTAATTCATATTTATTATAAATAATCCTAATTACACATCTTGCTTCCTTGTTTGTGTCCTGTGTCACTAAAAATACATTCTGTTTTAGTTTTATACATTGATTAATGACCTGCAGAATCTGCTTGTCATATTAGGTGTCCATAGTTGTCACTTAAAGTCGAACTTTATGTTTTCTCCCTCTTGAAAGTGATTACATCCTTGCATTACATACTTTAGGTTCATTTTTTGCTGATAGGTTTCTAAAAAGAAACATGCAGATTTAGAATATAACATGCAGAGTTCTATAGATGGATACATAAAAACACTTTATTTGTTACATTTATGATAAATGGATTTGAAAGTAAATAAAACACATTTGTGTCGGACTTGGCTTATTAAAGTTCTTGTCTTTAAATGAACTTTGTCTGTGTGTGTTTTAGGTCCTGCACTCTTAAAGACTGAATTGCAGCATTGCAGCCACAGGTCATTGTGAGCATCACAGGGAAGGTTGAAGCCGCCCACTGCAGCTGTATGGCTAGAGTCGTGGAGACTTGCAGCCATGTCACTGCTCTTCTGTTTAATGTAGAAGCAACAGTGAGGATCTGTGGCACAAGGACTGTTACAGATGAACCTGCATACTGGGTTTTGCTGGGTAATATGACCAAGATACAGCCAGAGGTTGGCCATAAGATAGACTTCTCCTCTTCAGCTGCCCAAAAAAAAGGTTCTTGATCAAAACATAAACAGACCATTCGTTGTGACAGGTAAAAGAAGCCATCCTCAAAAAAGAAAAGTTCCACCTGCTACTGTGGAGGAGTTGGATCAACTGATGGGACAATATTTTTCCAAGCATAGTTCTGTTCTGAATAACCCATAATGTTTTAATTTAGGGGCCATGTAAATACTTTGCATTTACTGAATATGTACTTACTAAATACCACTGTTCAAAAGTTGAATAAAGAAAAAGAAATGTTTGCCTATTTTTAATTAAAAGCACTTTGTCGAACATCACATCAGTTACAATGTAGAAAAAATGTTATGTATAGTTTACAAATGACAAAATGTTCACATAAAATCATGACAGCATTTGTATAATATCACCCACTACTAGCATTCTGTAATTTACTGTCTCTTTTGAAAACTTATCACTACATAAACAGCACAAGACTTAAAAGTATTTAACAAGAGCATTTTTCCCTGGTTTTACTACCACACTGGGGCACATGTTCACCAAAACGCAGCAAACCTTTGCCATCTTATCCAGGAAGGTCACCTTTTTACCCTCACATGGAAGAAGTAATCTGATTGGCATGGTGGTATGTAGCATGTAGTTTGAAGCAGGGATTTCGTAGTGCCCCATGTGTAGTGTTGGAACCCAGTCAGGATTTGTTTCATTCATTTCATAGGCTGGTTTGTTGCAATAATGCCAAATAATTAGCAACTCTATAAATAGAAGGTAGTTCTGCATGTTTGTTCTAAGTTTGTGCTATTGAAAATAAAATTAACAGGCTATAAATAATAATATGAACTTATTTAGAACTTACCTGAATGAAAATACTGGAGCACACCAACAGATATCTGTGGCTGGTAGAGAACTGAATATCAGCTCGTCTCGCAGCTGCTATCCAGGCTAGACGCCTTCTTTTGGTAACATCCAACACATAAGCTCCCTCATGATGTTTCCAGGTGAGGAAACAATGAAAAGAGAGCCTGTTTTCAAGCTTATTCCTTTGTCGGTAGTGCAATCTAACATTACAACCGACCACACAGCAAGCATTTGTTTGGCCTGCTAATATGGCGCCTTGACCAAAAATCCTGGCTACGCCCCATCCCGTAAGATCACGCTCCAGAGCCCTATTAACGTACGGATCTAGAAAGAAGACGCTGCATTTTTAACTCTGAGGGAGATGGAGAATGAGCCTATTTCCAAAACAGTGGAGTGTGTTCCTTTAAGTACTAAATTGTATATATTGTCAAAAACTAAAGTGTACATAGCAGTTGTTGTATCTTGTTTACTGTATCACTGACAGATAATTTCAAAGTCAATGAACGCTACATTATAGTGAGATATTGTGTAATGTGAAATACTGTAAGCAAATGAATAAACAACCTAATTCGTGATAGACCTTTGACTCTGTTTTGTTTGAATCCAACTGTTTTTTGCAGATGTGCATAAAACATGTTACTTTTAGTATTGTTATCATTATCATCATTATTGCACTAAATATATTTTAAATAAAGGATACTTTGATATACATTCTACTGTAAGGTTGGAAATGTATTTTCTTCACCCTAAAATATGTTTTGAAATGTATTTTGGTTTGAAAGAAATATATTTTCAATTTCAAAAATATATTTTTTTGGAGCATCACAAATACAAAATATATTTACCATATATTTGAAATATATTTTGGCCAGGAAAAATGTATTTTTTTACCGTATGGGCATTGCCATGTAATGAAAACGTTTAGAATTTGATTAGTTGTACAACATTAGAAATTGAAACACATTTTGTTCATGATTTATACTTTAAACAGAAGTGTTAGTTAAGTGTGAACCGTGTTCATTTGAAGTAATTCTGACCTCACTCTTAGGTCAGGTTTTTTGAGTTGGAGAAAGGAGCCGAGACTCCTCGGAGAACATTGGATTACAGACTTTGTGGAAATCCGCAGAAGAGGAATAATTTTCCATTGCAATGGATGGCGAGCCACAGCCCATTTGGAATTGAATCTTGAAGTCTGGTTGCCTGAACTGTGGTAGGACAAAACAGTGCAAACCATACATCGATCGTGGACTGAACTCACACCAATAACTCACCAGATCACCAAACAGGCCTGATCTGGATCCTATTGACACTTTAAAAGACCCGGGTCTAACATTCTTTTCTTTTTTATTTTGGGTATCTGTGCGCGCACACACAATTTTGGTTGTTATTGTAAAGGCAATACAGTGCACAAATTTCAAATACAGTTGAACTATTGCTTCATCATTTGCAGTTGTGTTTTCATTGTGGTTACCCATCCTCTGGGCTCCTGTCGTTCCTGAAATCTTCTGATTTGCCCATTGTTTATATATTTTGTTACATACTGGTTACAGTGTAAAAGTGGCGAGCCAGCCAGGAGCCTTGAATTAATGGGTGACGATAGTGAAGCATATTTTGTGTGATTGAGCTTTTGGTAAGACCGTCTGTCGCACCAAAAGATGGATTTTGTTGAAAAATTAGGTATTAAGGTCCCAAATGCTGTCATAGTGCGTGGGGTAACAGGATCAGAAAAGGATGAAGAGATTTTTGAGTTCTTAAAGCAGTACGGCTCTATTAGTAGGGTCCTCACCATTGATGATCAAGTATCTGAATTCAACAAGGATCAGATAGTGGAGTATAACTCAGGAGTAGCAGTGCAAACATTAGGACCCTTGTTGCCCTATGTCCACCCCTCAGCTGCCAATCCTGATGTAGTATTTTCTGTACATGCTTTGACAGATGTTTATTCCCAGAGAGTTGGGGGGAGTGTCACAGATACTTACCTGAGTGAACTGCGAGGAATAGCCAAGCTAAGTGGGAAAGATTTTGAAGAGGTACTGAGAGAGGTGATGACAAAAATTGAAAAGTCTGTGGGTGTCGCCGAAGAAAGTGTTGCACTCAGTACTGAGGTTGAAATAGAGGAAGTTGATCATACTGACAGGCCCAGCCAGACCCCTGCTACTTTTATTGAATCAGCTGGTATTTCAGTCTGTCCTAAGCTTGGCCACGCTGATGATGAATATCGCACACCGACTTTAAGCTCTGGAACCAAGAGATCCCTGACTCTAAATCCTGGTGAGCTTAACCCACCAGACGTACAGAGAATTGTGGTTGAACACATTGTAAAGAGTGATGATAAGATGTCACGTACCCATTCCACCTTGAGACTGAGAGCTTTTTCTGGGAAGATTCCCCGGCCATATAATGAAGCTGATTATGATACTTGGCGCTCTCATGTTGATTTAATGATGGAGGACACTTCTGTTTCTGACTTGGAGAAGACTCATAAAATTCTCGAGAGCCTCCTCATTCCTGCTTCAGATGTAGTTCGACATCTTGGACCTGAAGCGCCACCATCTACCTACCTGCAATTATTGGAATCTGCCTTTGGCACAGTTGAGGATGGGGAGGAATTGTTGGTGAGGTTCATGAACACGTTGCAAGATCCTGGAGAAAAACCCTCAGCTTACCTGCATCGCCTGCAGGTGGCATTGAACCGTACTGTACGCAGGGGAGGTGTACAGCCACAAGAGGTCGACAAACACCTCCTGAAACAATTTTACAGGGGTTGTTGGAATCATGACTTGCTTGCTGTCTTGCAGCTAGAACTTAAGGATCGACAACCCCCATCACTCGCTGAGCTTTTGTTGCTGCTGCGTACTGCAGAAAATAGGCAAGAAACAAAAACTAGTAGAATGAAACGGCACCTTGGTACTACCAAACCTAAGGTTGTCTCCCATAGACAGAGTGTTCAGGAAACAAGCGAAACACAAGCTGAATCTGAATCAAGTGACCTAAGTAAGTTAAAGAAGCAAGTTGCTGACTTGAAGAGTCAATTGACAGCACTCATGAAACAAAGAAAACCCACTGCTTCTAAGAAAGAACACATGCAGAAAGATGAAACTAAAAAACCTGACCATGCAAAGACTGAACCAGGGCCCCCTCCACACAGCGCTTTAACTGTAAAGCCAAAACCGTGGTACTGTTTCCGTTGTGGGGAGGATGGTCATATTGTGGCCACCTGTGAGTCAGATCCAAATCCTGCCCTGGTAGCTGCTAAAAGAAAGGAACTGAGAATCCGTCAGCAGTTATGGGAAAGCCAACACCGAAACACACCTTCGTTAAACTGAATTCAGTCCCTGTCGTGGGACAGATGGGGACTGCAACGGGTCAAACACGTCCCGCTGATAAGAAGCCTAAAGTGACCACTAAGAAGGGTGCCATGTTAACATTGAATGCTGAGCGTGGTAATTTCAAATTACCCAAAGGTTTAATAGGGGCGAAAACTACAGCACAGGTTCAAATAGAGGGCAATTGTGTTAGCTGCTTAATGGATACAGGCTCTCAAGTCACCACTGTTCCCCAGTCGTTTTACAATCAGAACCTGTCACAACATGAGATCCGGCCTCTCTTTGAGCTTTTGGAGGTTGAAGGAGCCAATGGCCAATCTGTGCCTTATCTAGGCTACATTGAGATTAATTTTGTATTCCCCAAAGAGTTTTTAGGTGCTGAGGTTGAAGTCCCCACACTAGCATTGGTGGTTCCAGATGTTCGTACAGTCCCCCAGCCACTAGTTTTGATAGGTACTAACACACTAGATCTACTTTACGAACTCCATCGTGATACCTGTCCTGAAGAGTATGAACCATCACAATATGGTTACAAAGCAGTGCTAAAGATTTTGGGGCTGCGACACAGGCAGTGCAAGGATAACCGCCTTGGTCTGGTCACCTCGCTCGGAAAAGACCCCCAGCTAGTTCCAGCAGGACAAACCGTAGTGTTAGAGGGGTTCATTGATGTAAACAGTCATACCACTGAGAAATCTGTCCTCTTAGAACATCCCTCCTTGTCAGCACTGCCAGGTGGGGTGTTAGTTAAACCTTGCCTCATTGACTTGCCCCAGAAAGCGCCATATAAAGTGCCAGTCGTAATGACTAATGAGCTGGATCATGATGTTGTTATTCCCCAGAAGTGTGTGATTGGGGAAATCAGTGCATTTCATCGTGTTCTCTCACATGAGCATTGTGTGGTGACACCAGATTCTAGCACCAAGCAGAAGCTAGGCCTCAACTTCAACTTCGAGGACTCACCCATAAGTGCTGAGTGGAGAGAGAGAGTAACACAAAAACTTGCCAATATGCCGGAGGTCTTCGCGCAAAATGACATTGACTTTGGGAGAACTAATCAGGTAAAACACCAAATCAAGCTATCTGATGAGACTCCATTTAAGCACAGGGCACGCCCCATACACCCAAATGATCTGGAAGCTGTCCGAAAGCACTTGCTAGAACTTCAACAGGCAGGTGTGATCAGGGAGTCCACATCACCCTTCTCTTCTCCCATAGTGGTGGTGAGGAAGAAGAATGGGGATGTGCGTCTCTGTGTTGATTACAGGAAGCTCAATCTGCAAACAGTGAAGGATGCTTATGCACTCCCAAACTTGGAGGAGACTTTCTCCACGCTGACTGGTTCCCAGTGGTTTTCTGTCCTCGACTTAAAATCTGGTTACTACCAGATTGAGGTTGAAGAGGCTGACAAACCGAAGACAGCTTTCGTTTGTCCCATTGGATTTTGGGAGTTTAACCGTATGCCGCAGGGCATTACGAACGCTCCAAGCACATTTCAGCGTCTCATGGAGAAATGCATGGGGGATATGAACCTGAAGGAGGTTCTTGTCTTCCTTGATGACATCATTGTTTTCTCTAAAACGCTGGAAGAACATGAGACCCGACTGATCAAAGTTCTCAACCGTCTGAAAGAGTACGGGTTGAAATTATCCCCTGAGAAATGTAAATTTTTTCAGACATCAGTGAGGTACTTGGGACATGTTGTGTCTCGTAATGGGGTGGAGACTGACCCTGAAAAAGTGAAGGCTCTGCAAACTTGGCCAGTGCCTACTGATCTGAAAGAACTGAGGTCTTTTCTTGGTTTTGCAGGGTATTACAGACGCTTCATTAAAAGCTATTCTAACCTAGTGAAGCCCCTCACCAATCTGACCTCAGGTTACCCACCCCTTCGCAAAGGTACCAAGCCCAAAGCTAACACTCCTCAGTATCATGATCCGAAAAAACCCTTTGGTGAGCGATGGACTCCAGAGTGTGAACAAGCTTTCCGAGCGATCATTGAAAAGCTAACTACTGCTCCGATCTTGGGTTTTGCTGACCCCAAGTTGCCCTACACTCTCCATACGGATGCCAGCACTATGGGGTTGGGTGCTGCTTTGTATCAGGAGCAGGAGGGGCAGATGAGAGTAATAGCATATGCTAGCCGAGGTTTGTCCAAGAGTGAGTCTCGCTACCCTGCCCACAAACTAGAGTTTTTAGCTCTAAAGTGGGCAGTTACAGAAAAATTTTCTGATTACCTCTATGGTAGCCAATTCATGGTTGTAACTGACAGCAATCCCTTAACATATGTTCTGTCTACAGCCAAGTTGGATGCAATGAGCTATCGTTGGCTAGCAGCACTCTCCACGTTTAACTTCCAGCTTCAGTACAGAGCTGGAAAGTTAAATTCTGATGCAGACGGTCTTTCAAGACGACCACATGGAGAACTGCTCAATGACACCGTTTCACAAAAAGAGCAGGAACGTATACAGCGGTTCACTGAAACACATCTGTCTGGTCAAGGAGTCACTCTTGGCCCAGACGTGGTCCCAGCTATCTGTGAGAGGCACCTCATTGGCTGTAGCCCAAGTGAAAACAAAGAGATGGATTGTGCTTTCACCCTGGTAGACTCTTTGGCCATGTCTGTATCTGCTATACCAGATGAGTTTGTGAATGAAGATCAGTGTGGTGGGTTACCAGTTATTCCCCATATGCCAGTAGAGCAGCTAAGGGCAGAACAACGAGCTGACCCGTGTTTGAGGGAAATTATAGCTCAACTCGAGACTGGGGACAAGGTTCCACCCACCGTTAGAAAGCAACTGCCCGATATTCCCTTACTAATCAGGGAATTCAGTCGCCTTGAGCTACACAATCAAATACTGTACCGAACACGACAAGATGGAGGTTGTGTAACCTGGCAACTTGTTCTTCCAGAGCAGTTTCGAGACACAGTCCTCCATAGCCTCCATGATGATATGGGCCACTTAGGGATTGAACGCACTCTCGACCTGGTGAGAACAAGGTTTTACTGGCCAAGGATGGCTGCAGATGTTGAGAAAAAGGTTAAAACCTGTGATCGCTGTGTTCTGAGAAAATCCCTTCCTGAAAAAGCTGCTCCTTTAGTCACCATAAAGTCCACCAGACCTCTTGAGCTTGTTTGTATGGACTTTTTGTCCATTGAGCCTGATAGGAGCAATATTAAGGACGTCCTCGTACTTACAGACCACTTTACTAAGTATGCCATTGCCGTCCCAACTCCCAATCAGAAAGCTCAAACAGTTGCCAAGTGCCTGTGGGATAATTTCATTGTCCATTACGGCATTCCTGAACGTTTGCATAGTGACCAAGGGCCTGACTTTGAGTCACACATCATCAAAGAACTATGCAACATCCTGGGTGTTCACAAGATTCGTACTACGCCCTACCATCCTAGGGGAAACCCTGTAGAGCGTTTTAATAGGACGCTGTTGAGCATGCTTGGCACATTGGAAAACAAGGACAAATCACAGTGGCATAGCTTTGTGAAACCATTGGTTCATGCGTACAATTGTACAAAGAACGACGTTACAGGGTACTCACCTTATGAATTAATGTATGGCCGTAAACCCAGATTGCCCATTGACCTGGCTTTTGGTCTTCCCCTCAGAGACGACGGCTACAAGTCACATTCGCAATATGTGCAAAGTTTGAAGTCACGTCTGGAAGAGAGTTACAGGATCGCGGCACAAAACGCAGCAAAAATTGCTGACAAGAATAAGACCAGATTTGACTTGCGTGTAACCGCTTCTAAATTGGAAGAAGGAGACAGAGTTTTAGTGCGTGCTGTACGCCTAAGAGGGAAACATAAGCTTGCTGATAAGTGGGAGTCAGATGTTTATGTGGTGGTAAAGCAGGCGGGAGATCTCCCAGTTTACACAATAAAACCTGAGAACAGAGACGCTCCTTGGCGAACTGTCCATCGAGATCTCCTACTCCCTTGTGGTTTTGTCACACCCACTAAGGAGAAGCCTGTTATGACAAACTCCACACGCAAGCCTGTAACACGGCAATCAGCTAAACAGTATGATGAGACTGAACCTTCTGAGACAGAGGAGGATACCGTTTGGTTTCGTGAGAGGCGTCCCAGAGAAACCATTCGATTCACCACATTGTACGAGATTCCAAAATCATCCCCTGACACCGATGATGGTGAGGCAGCACAGATAAATTTAACTGAAGACTGCTTAGCTGTTAATGATACGGTAGTCAGAGAAGACTTGTCTCATGGAAATGCAGAAATCATTTTGGAGGATACTGCCTTGGATACCGTGAGTGAAAAACGCTCAGCTGCTGATGTACCTGGAAGTGGAAATGACTTAGCAGACACATCCACCTTTCAGGGAGATGTTCTTCTAAGCAGAGAAGACTCTGACAGTGAGCCTGAGGCCTTTAACAAAGAAGATTCACAACAGAGCGTGGAAGGTGATAAAACGGACACTCTTCGACGTTCAGTGAGGAATAGAGGTCCGCCAGAAAGACTGCAGTACACCCAGTTGGGTAATCCACTGATATCTATTGTGCAATCCTTATTCCAAGGCTTGAGCTTAGCTTTTACTGATGCTTTGCAAGAGAGTAAGGAGGTTGGAACTTACCAGGAGCCACTCTCTCAAGTGGTGAGGTCACAGCCATCTCCCATGCAAAGGGACTTGCATGAATTTAGGAGGGGAGAGTGTAGCCCAGTGGCAAACAGATGGAATTAGAGACTGTTTATTGTAATTATTATTAAAGGTGTTTTATTTTGTTCAGTTAAAAGCACTCATGATTGGAGAGAGACTCTAAAGAAAAAATCCAAATTATTTTGTATGGAATTGCATTATTTGTGTTATTTATTTATTTATTTTGTTTCTCAAAGGTTATTTTTTGACCTGGATACAAATGCAGTCCAACCAATGGGATTGTTTGTCCCGCCTTGTTTTTCATGTTTGGTTGCGCTGCTAAGGCTGCTTAGACCACACGCGCCATAGCAGTACCTGTGGGGGAAAACGTGGTAGCTGTTGAAACAGCGAAGCTGTTGGTGTCTGCTTGATTAGCCGCCAGATTTGGATAGCCGAAGCTAGTTTTATGAATACGAAGTGCTTTGCACTGGTGAGTAACGAAACTGTTATAGCCGCTGATCGGCATCCTGAAATGTTAATGTTGTTCGCTTCAAAAAACAAACGCTAATGGTGACGGTACTATGCAAGTAGCTAGCGAGTGTGCTAAACGCTCACTCCCGTTGTTAAGCGTTAGTTGAGAACTTATTAGCTGTTGTTAGGTTAAGGAAAAAACAGTATGTCTATCTGTTGTATTGAAATGTTTTATTGTGTTACTTTTATTCATCACTGTTGTTACTTGACCGTGAGCAGAGTATATTGAGTTTGCTGCTTTTAATGAGCAGTGTGAATTGCTTTAATGATTGGTGATAGCTACATTGCCATGTAATGAAAACGTTTAGAATTTGATTAGTTGTACAACATTAGAAATTGAAACACATTTTGTTCATGATTTATACTTTAAACAGAAGTGTTAGTTAAGTGTGAACCGTGTTCATTTGAAGTAATTCTGACCTCACTCTTAGGTCAGGTTTTTTGAGTTGGAGAAAGGAGCCGAGACTCCTCGGAGAACATTGGATTACAGACTTTGTGGAAATCCGCAGAAGAGGAATAATTTTCCATTGCAATGGATGGCGAGCCACAGCCCATTTGGAATTGAATCTTGAAGTCTGGTTGCCTGAACTGTGGTAGGACAAAACAGTGCAAACCATACATCGATCGTGGACTGAACTCACACCAATAACTCACCAGATCACCAAACAGGCCTGATCTGGATCCTATTGACACTTTAAAAGACCCGGGTCTAACATTCTTTTCTTTTTTATTTTGGGTATCTGTGCGCGCACACACAATTTTGGTTGTTATTGTAAAGGCAATACAGTGCACAAATTTCAAATACAGTTGAACTATTGCTTCATCATTTGCAGTTGTGTTTTCATTGTGGTTACCCATCCTCTGGGCTCCTGTCGTTCCTGAAATCTTCTGATTTGCCCATTGTTTATATATTTTGTTACATACTGGTTACACTTCTAAATGTATAGGATGCATGAACTAAATAGATTCGCTAATAAGTCATGAGTCTGATCAATAGGTATGTAAACATAGCCTTATATGTGTCACATTAACAAGGACCAATGGTCCTGGATGACCCTTGTCCTCTCCTTCCTACATTTACTGTTGTGAGAATCTCAGCAAACCTGGGCAGCATACCAATTGGACTTTTGGTTCATAGTTTTTTTTATTATCTCAAACCTGCTCTGAATGAGAATTGGGTTTACTTAAGTCACACAGTACAATGAATGAACAATTCTTTGTACTGGAGATATATTAAAAATAAATCTAATAACACCGGTGACAACTGTCAATATGCAGCATTGTTTCTAACTCGAGAATGGATCCTGAGCTACAAGCCAAACTATATTAGCTGATTCCAGCCTTTAGAGCTTTTGAGGTCTTCGTATTTATACTTTGTTTTTTAAAAATATTCAATCAGAAGACTTTATGATTTTATATCCCCGACTAATCGCATGGCAAAATAATAAGTAGAGTGATTCACAGTGGAAATGATGACACTGTCTATAACTTGAAATGAAATGAAAAATATTTTCTCAAATATGTTCTTCATACCAAACACATATTTTAGGTTATTTACTAAGTAAGTAGTCTTACTTCTACCTTACTCAAGATCTATGCTACAGAAAAGTAGTATAATTTATCACCTTTTACTGATGACTAATTACTAACTAATTGAATGAACAGGATACAAAACATTGTTTTCATCTTCGTGTAATGGCACTTGCATTAATTAGTTTTTCTGTGTTGAGTGCTTTTCATTTATATCTTTCATGCATTTGAGAATTGTCACATCGTGATACTGAATCATGTATATAACCTGTATTATTTGTCCCCAAAAATAGTCCCAGATGTGTGTTTTTTTGTAAATAACACGTGCATTTACAGTTGTTTTTTTTTCTTTTTTTTTTAGGTCTTTACATGGTGCAATGATTTAAAAAATTGATTCAAACCTGCACCCCCTAAAGAGTAAGTCCTCACTTCTGGGTTTTTTTTCTCTCCTCATGGCGAGTATGAGAAATCTTCCTTCCAACTGCTGGTGTGAAATGATAGATAAATACATAAACAGTAAAGTGAAGCAGGACACCTGCCTCCTTCATAAAAAAGCTAAACTCAATTTCTGGTAGCAGTTAAATTTAATTTGCCAAACCAGTCTGGCTGTTTACATTTGTGAGGAAACAGTGCTGTATTTCCCCCCCAAAGGATATTTCTTATTTACTTTGGGAAATTGGAGGACATTTAAAGATATCTTAGGTTGTTGTAGAACAACACACAAGGCAAACTGTGACAAATCTCTGTGATGAAGCACGAGAGAAAAATCTGAACCTTCACTGAAGCTCCCTTTGCTTGCAGTTACTGTTAGAACATCAAAATATACCATCATCTCTCATTGAAAATTAACCCTTTAAAACACCTCACACAACAGCAATATTCTGTTAGATGATGAGTTTCTTCCCATGTAACCAGATGTGTGTCATGATAAGACCTCCCCCACACATCAGAAACAAGAAACTCAATAATCTATTAGTCTCCACTCATCATTCTGTTCACCCCTGTAATGATTCAATCATCCTTCCCCAAAAATAATACTAGTTCACTAGTCTATGTATCACTTCTTAACCTACTAAGTGAACCGGACAAGATGATGTTAACAGAAACGCATGCTTAAAATACTGTTTGATCTTCATGAGCTTCATTGCATGTGTGTTTGTGTTAGTATGATTAATGCATTTTTCTGTTTGTGTAATTTTTGTGTACCTCTCCTCTTTGCGGTGCTCCAGACACTTTTCAATTCTCCACGTAAGGCAGTCGTTTTTTCTTCCCAGTTTCCTAAACCCAAAATTCATTTCCTACACTAAAACAGCCTTCCTCCATGTCCTCCCCTGCTCCTTCCACTGTGGTCTCATCTCATCTCCCCCCCCCCCCTGTCCTGTCCTGTGTTTTCCACTGTCTCATCTTGCCATTTTCTCCAAAAGTGGGAAATGTCCAACTCAGGCAGTCTTTTCAAAGGTCCATTCACACACAGTGAAGTTGCAGCTCGTTGGAAATGCACATCCATCCATCCAGTCATGATGATGCCATTTTTCTCCTCGCTGCCGCTGTGTTGCACAGCTGCTGGACCTTTTCTTCACTGCTCAGGATGCTGCTGTGAGCTCTTGAGATCCATCTCGTTGTTCTGGAACTGCATTTCTGGAGAACTGGTGCCAGAGGAACAACCTCCTTCTAAACGTCAGTAAGACAAAGGAGCTGATAGTGGACTTCAGCACTAAGCAGGAGAGGAACTACCAGACCCCTGTCATCAATGAGTGCCCAGTGGAGAGAGTGGACAGCTTCAAATACCTCAGAGTTCACATCACGCAGGACCTGTCATGGTCCTGTCACATCAACACCGTGGTGAAAAAGGCCCGTCAGCGTCTCTACCACCTCAGACGCTTGAGAGACTTCCAACTGCCCTCCAAGGTGCTCAGGAACTTTTACTCGTGCACCATAGAGAGCATCCTGACGGGAAACATCTTAACCTGGTTCGGGAACAGCACCATGCAGGACAGACGAGCTCTACAGAGGGTTGTGCGGTCAGCTGAGCGCACCATCCGCTCCGAGCTCCCTGACCTGCACTCAATCTACAGCAGGCGGTGCTGGACCAAGGCCAGGAAGATCGTGAAGGACCTCAGCCATCCCAACAACAGACTGTTCTCTCTGCTGAGGTCAGGAAAGCGATTCCGCTCCCTGAAGACCAACACAGAGAGACTGAGGAGGAGCTTCTTCCTGCAGGCGATACGGTCTCTCAATCACACCACCACACAGTACTGACCCACACATACAGTTCTTACACACATTCTGGACATTGTTTTCACTTCATCACTTAAATCACGTTAAGCATATTTGCACTGCACAAGACATAATGTGGATTGCACAACACTGGACATTATATTCTTCATTTCCAGTTAATACTTGTACAGCTGCTGTTATTGTGTATATATTTATTTATATTTCTTCATACATTCTTTTTTTTTTTTTTTTTTTTTTTTTTTGCCTGTCCCGTTTGGCTCTTTTGCCATCAGAATTGTTGTCTAAAGGCAAAGAAAGATGCCCAACGGATTTACTTTACCAAACTGACCATCCCAGCCTTGCCGTAATGGTCCATTTGATTCACCTTTTATTGTTTATTTTATTTTCACTTACTGAATACGGGACAGACTTGACTGGGGGAAAGTCTTCATACATTCTTATATAGTTCTATATTGTGTATTTTGTTGTACAGTTATTTTATTTTCAACTTTAATTTATATATTTTATCTTATGCTTCCCCAGTTAAATTTACCCTTCATTCTAATTTGTGTTGTACAGTTATTTCATTTTTAACCTTAATTTATATTTTATTCCTTCCTAGTTAAATTTACCCTTTTTAATTTTTCATATTTATTTCCTATCTTATTCATAGCCTTTTCCTTTTTTGTTTTCTTTAGGTCACGAGCAGTTGTCCAAGCATTTCACTACATATCGTACTGTGTATGACTGTGTACGTGACGAATAAAATTTGAATTTGAATTTTGTCTTCAGGGAGAGATTCTTGGAGCTTGTGTTCTCAGGGTGACAAACACATGGAAGTTAAGCTGTAAAATAATTCAGCCAAAACCTGGCTTGAGTGTTTCTAATGGTGTTAACCTATAATTTTCTTCCGACTGCTGCACGTGGAAAATTGATCCAGGTCTGCTCTTCACCTGCAAGTGACACACTGGGACATTTTGATCATTCTTCTCATTCCTTAAACAACACATCTCCCCTCTCATGTTCTGAACTCCCCTTTCTTAAAAACCCAGAGAGATTGTAGTTGCCCTACGTTGAAAAACACCAAACCCTCTTCCTATCCGGTTGTTCAGTGATGACGCGACGAATCCTACTTCCGGGTCTAAAGTAGTCTGCGTTTAATATGGCTTTTGTGTTGTTAACATGTTTAATGTTATGTATTTTCTTCTATTTGATCTCAAAAAGCTCCTAAAACAGTCAGTGATCACTGTTGACCTCCCTCGGCTTTTATTACCACTAATCATTTATTTAAGCTCAGTTTTTAAAACCTTAGGATGTAACTACAGCCCAGCCCATGCAGCAGTATATGAATGACTAACCTCGTATTGTGGATGGATTATCTCAGTGGTTCTCCTGGCTGAAGTTTGGTCCTTTTACAGCATCCTGCCATGCGATTACATTTGTTCCTGACCACCGAGAACACTCACATTAACTTTTATCGAGTGGAAAATAAGTTAGCTTGTTTATATTATGCTAACATAGCTGTGTCGCTAGCGGTCACGTAGCACATCATTATATACCAGCTAGCCCAACTTCAGTAACCCTACAAACGTCACTGCTGTTTAGTTTTCTGTCTTCATTTATGCTGGAAGTGATAACAGAGCTGTACGTTTTAATTTGTTTCCAAACCCCTGCAGTCAGGACATGCTATATTGTATTTAGATAGAAGCTAGCGAGCTAACTCCCTGCTAACTTCTAACCCCGTTAAATGTCATAAATTCCGTTTTCATGGATGCCTGGATGTTAAACTCAATTGTTACACCTGGTAGAGCAGAACGCTGATCATTTTATTAAAGATGAAAGACTTTAGACAGTTTTTCAACTCTCAGTAATGCCATAGTGATCGTTTGATATATGGACCTGCAGCGGAGTTTAGACCCAGACACGGCTAGTGACGTCAGACTGAACAACCGGATTTTATTGCTTATTTTTATCAACAATTCTGCTAATTTTGTGTGTGTGTGTCCACCCTAGGGGAGCTGGTGTACCACCTTCTCCCACTAGTTGGAAACAACTTTTACACACATTTCTACACTCCTCTCTTTTCTTTTCTTGTTTTTGTTCCCAATTTTCAACATTTTTAACCCCATTTTTCACTGTTTTTACACACACATCAACTTTTCCCACACAACCATTCTCTTTCATCTGACAACATACTTGCACTCACATTTCTTACCATACAGTCAAATATTGAGTTTTATCTCTGGCCGCTGGGTGAAACGTCCGCCGCTACTGGATCTAGATCCCATATTTACATTCAGAGCGTCCCCTGCAATGGCCTTCTTCCCTTCTCGGCAGAAAAGTGCTAAAATACCGTCACTCCGCACACTGTATTGTGCAGACGTGATTATCAACAGTGGACTTGAACCACCGTTCCCTGTGATGGACAGGTGTTTTTGCAATTACTTTCTGGCAGACGATTGCTTTTCTTTGCACAACACCGGAACCGAACACAAGCCTGGGGGCTCGAACCCCAGGATTTTCCTCCCGGAGACTCAAACTCCGTAGCAGCAAGCACTTCACGGCTCGGCCAGACAAAAAACTCCTCATGACTGTATACAAAGTTAGCTACAACTCACCCATCTGCAGGAGTCCCCTCAAAGTTGATGATCTCGGTGGTAACTGAAACACACGACTCCATGACTCCTCCATTTCCTTTGCTTCAACAGCTGGTAGGACAAAGGTACCTTTTCCCTCAGGGGTGATCAGCCCGTCCACGAAACCGTTGTTCAGCGACCACATGGACTATCATGTCGACAACGCCATTTTGTTGTGGAAGTTTTCCATTTAAATAAAGCCTGCAGATGAGCGGTGAGCGGTAGCTAACATTCTTTAATCAAACACACAAAGAACAGACAACCAAGCTTGATGAAGTCCCTGCATGACTGCGGGACAGACGGTCAGCAGAGTGTCCTTGAGCCTAGCATGGCTCTCAGTTAAAAACCTTCTCCAGGAACAAAAGGCAGTACACAGCTGTTTCACACCTTAACACTAGAATTACTGAGCCTTTTTTCCCCCTGGTGCGAGTCCCTACTACTAGATTTACTAGCCCTGCGCAAATTTACGTAAATTCCACTGGCACTGCGTTGTCTTTACAGTCCCTGGCACAGCTGCTTCAGCAGCCTGCGTCTGTGCTAATATTTCCTTGTGCTACATGAATCGGCAACGAAGTTCCTGAGCTAGAAGACTCAGAAACAATCTTCTTTTGCCTGTCCACCCTGTACATGCCTTGTACAAAATGTAGGCATTCACCGCCGCCAGGTCCAGCATATTGTAGAAAACCACTACTGACCACCTGCGTGTTGCTGCTCTTATGGAATACATCCGCACAAGTTGAGTAAGTTCACGCCAGACTTTATTCACCGTGCCCCATAACGGCGTTTTGCGCTGCAGCAGTCTGTGCGACAGTGACAGTGAAGTAAAGAAATTGTCTGTTGTGACGTTTCTCCCATCATCCAAAAACGGCTCCATCAGTTTCATGACCACGTTCTTGATCCCAAATTTGTCTGGCTTGGTTGCGATATACTGTGTGAATGGACAACGAACCTTGGTAGGGAACAGCTGTTCATCTATGGTCATGTGTTCTCCTGGAGTGAAACTCTTAGCACAGTTCTTGTTGAAGCGTGTCCAGATGTCGGAGATCACCGCAAATTTATCTGTTTTCACCCGTTCTGCCCGTGTGTCCTTGTCATCAAATCGAAGGTGTTGCATAATTGAAATGAATCTATCTCGGGGCATTGTCTCTTTGATTACTGGCACCAGAAATCTTTCTGACCAGCAATCCACAATGGCACCAACAGGACACATGATTGCTCTTACAAACAGGATTGAAATGAATGCCATCAGTTCATGAACTGACAAATTCCAGTCCGGCTCTATTCTGTGGGCTTGATGGAGCGTACACTCCCTGACGGTCTGCAGCTTTCCCACGTCTAACAGGCAAAGGAAGCTTTGGAGCGCACTTGTAATCTTACGCCGTCAGAAGATAAACAAATAGAGAATGGTAAATTTACATGGACCTCACTCTAAATGGGTTTATATAAATATCATATGTAATATGGCAGTGACAAACCTTAGCAGACTCTGTGGGTCCAGCTTGTGCAGTGAAGCACGAGCGATTTGCTACTGCACTGGGCATTCCAATGTCCAATGTTTTTTCTTGAGAACTGAGACCTGACAATTTTTTGTCTGATACCTGACAACTTTTTTCTTGAGAACTGACGATGTCCTAAAATGTACACCAGGCACGTGCAGAGGGGGGGGGGGCTAGAGGGGCTTGAGCACCCGTCCCTTTCCTGCCCAAAGTGCCCTTTTGTTGAGGCAACTTTTAAACTTTTTTTATTTATTTATTTATTTTTATGTGTGTGTGCATGCAGAGTCCTGTCTGTGCTCCTCAACAATAATATTTAACTATTAATCACAGTTTTGCTAAATAAAAGGATCTGACTTGCATCAGTCACATGATCACATTTAACCAATGATCGCCCTTGACGGCAGAACGCGCTGGTTACGAGCCGGGAACGAGCTCACAAAGAGCACGCGCATTTTTTGCGGTCCGGAGCTGTAGGAGAAACACAAGTTAACTCAGAGACACAGACTGATGCGACAAAACCAGTAAGTAGGTGTACAGCGCACACTGTAGTGTATAGCACCCAGGAGTATTAGCTTATTGTGTACACGTTGGTAAGCTGTCTTGTTGCAACTGACGAACTGAAACAAACGAGCGTGCTGTGTGTGCAACAGCGCGACAAACATTACCTGTCCTTTTATTAACTGCACAAGTAGTGCTGGTCATAGCTGCTGGCTGACTGGGTAAGGCTGTCATGGGTCTGTAGCTCTGTCACCGTTTTAGGGAACATATTTAGTTTTAAAGTACCGTAATTGTCGGGCTATAAGCCGCTACTTTTTGCACAAGCTTTGAACCCTGCGGCTAATATTCAGGTGCGCTTTGTAGTCCAGGAAATACGGTAAGTTACAGAGTTTTTCCTGCCTTTCTGGATATTTCACTAAAAACGATCTAATATGCATGTCCACATAATTATGCATTATTATAATTATAATATATTAAAAAACACGCTGTATTTTAAAGAACATACATTAAGAAGCAGATTATATTAGATTTATATTTTAAATAAGACAGAATTTAGATTTTACAGCAGTAAAATTATTGTATCAGTTTAAAAATGTAATAAGCTTTGCCCTGCACAGAGTGGATAGTGAAACAAATGGAATCATCATAAATACATTATTTCATATTTATTTCTTCCCCCTCCTCATTGCTTTATTATTGTAGCTCTAGTAATAAATAATAATGTAAGGATTCTGGATCAGCACCATGATGCCCATAGTATATACAGTATTCTGAAGAAGGTCTAAAATGTCACAGTGCGTGCATGTGAGTGTTTTATTTAGATGGATTTAAAAAAAAAATATTACTCATGATATAACATTGTCCAGACATGGCTGGTAAGGACATGAGGAGGAAACAGTAGGAGCTGTGTGAGGCTACTAAAGGCAGTGCTATAACATTTTTCTGTCATCATTTTATTATAGATTAAGTGCAAGAGTTGTTAGGTGTGGATAATTAGATTATAGTTTATTGCAATAGCAAGTTGTGCCTTGTTCTCAGATCGACAGCAAGTGGAGAGTGATATATGAAATGATGGGATGGAAGGAAGAAGAGAAGTAAAGAGTGATTCACAGGCAGAGCCTAAATTATTTCTCACAGTTTTTTGTTGCCTTATGGTTCCAAGCGCTGTCACCAATCTTTGCATTTTGTTATTATCTCATGACGCTTGTTTAATCAGCTACCATCTCTCCTGTGGACTTTTTAATGTCTACAGTCTCAGATCAACACAGCCCTGCCCTTCCCATATTAGATTCTTGATGAATGTGTGTTGTTGTTATTCAGCCTGGCTCAATGTGCCCCTTTTTAACTTTGAGCACCCGCCCCTTTAAACCTCTCTGCACGGCCCTGATGTACACCGTACCTAGGTCACGGTTTCCTTTCACATATAGCTTTGCAAAAACTGCATAAAAAGCACTTGCAGCAACAAAAACATAATATTCCAGAAACACGCTTTGCCGATCAGCTGTTTGTAACACCTCCTACGTCCATCAGCGTGAACTATCGCATGTCCACCATGACCTGCCCGAAACCGGAAGTGACGTCATTTTCGCGGAAATGTAGTTTTTTACCATCAAGGCCTCATGAGCCTATACTGGTGTTTTTAAAAGTTATCTTTGACTTTATGACTTTCTGTGTCGTTTCTGGGATGCTTAGAAGTCATATTGCACTGCTGGAAATAGTTTATTTTGATGCAGATGCTGCTTTTTTGCAAATTTGCACTATAATATTTATTTTCGTTTTTCCTGCAGTGTATAAAAATTGGTGTATATCAAAAATAAAACTATGAAGACACTCAAAATAAATTTCCTGTGGTGGGAAACTATTTTGTGCAACTTTTTTGTATTTACAGTTTTGAGGGATAAGCCTCTTAAATTTCTCTAACTAGAAATATATGTTAAAAAACAAAAACGATTTTCAATTTTTTTGTAGTTTATTGCAGTTTTTTTTATAATTTATGTAATTACTATGCACTTAATGCAGACATATTATTAAAACTTATGATATAATGGTTGTATTGATGCATAGCAACTTGAAATACTCCCAAAATGGCTCCACAGCATGTAAAAATATAATATAAGCTCTGGCGGAATTGGTTCTATGGTAGGTCTTAAAGGGTTAATGCCATTCAGTTTGTTGCCTACTACCCAGATCTAAATGTGGCAGGAGATGAGTCAAATGGTTAGAGGAGAAAGATGTCTCCTCTTCACTGAATGAGCTGCCTTGAAGCTTAGTCATCCTTCAAATGTCACACACACGCAGGCAGGAATAAAACATGTTGTTCGTTATCATTGGCAGTGCATGTAAATATGATAATTAACACTGCAGAAATAAGTCATTAAGATGACCATCATCAAAGAATTTCAAGCCATTTTCATCTACACGCAATGATGATGTCAGATGTCACGTTTTCAGATTTGCTTGAACATGCTTTTGCATTTGCACGGAATCAAATTACTGCTGCATTTTCTTGAGTCTGCTCCTGGTGGAATCTAGTATTTTTCTTTACTATAGCTTGCATGACAGCCAGCTAATAGAGATCAAACGCAATGCAACAGTGTCTAATTCCTGTGACATACTCACCACACACTAGCCACAGGTATTTCAAGCTGGAATTAATTTTTACCATGTCAGCATTCACCTCTTACCTCTGGGATAGCTCTTTTTCCTCGGAGGCCTCCTCTACGCCTTGTTAGCCAGAAAGCTGAACGTTCTGCAGACCCTGCAACACTGTCAACCTCTTCACAGCTGTCTAAAATCCCAACAAATCACCTCAAGCATCTCCTGACACTTTGCTCTTAAATTCAACTCCTGACAAATTCCCAGCCTATTTTACTTCATGTCCCCAGAAGAATGATGGCCTGTGGTCAGAGCAGTTTCCCTGTTAACCAACTGGGGGCACTGTTGCATTTCCAAGCTTGTTTTCACATGTAGGACACTAAGGTGTTGAGGTACGGGCATACCACAAATATATCCTGTGTTATTCATGGTTTCCCCACTGTTTAGGGAGACTTTGGTCAAAGGTTTGGGCACAATTTTCTGTTCACACACTTGCCAAAGACCTTTTAAGGTGCACGTCAGCATGCCACCACACACCAGAAACACAGAGAAAAGAGGAGAGTGGGCGGGAGAGAACGAGAGAGAGTAGAATCCAGGAGCTGTGGGTGCTGCACTGTGTTGTCTCCTGAAGCAAATGAATATGACAAGTTCCTGCCGACTCAGTTTGCTGGCAAATACGAAATCATTCTTCACTAAGCCAAGACTTTGCGTTGGAGGTGCTCCTCTCCTCCCTTTGCTGAAATCACCCATAAACAAGTGGCTATCATTTTTCGCTTCTTAGGCTCCTGCCATTGTGACAGAAAGAAAGAAAATATGAAAAGAGAGCATTTTTCTCTGTGCCTCATCTCCCTACAAATGCTTAACTACAATAATCCCCTTTCAAAAAAGATTGTTGCTACTGAATTATTTTTAAAGCAGTGTTGTTCTCCTTCCCAGCAGGTCTGCGGAGAATCAAAACCTGCAGTCAGTGAAAAATTGATTACTCAAGAGTTCTTACTTGTAGGTGATATTTTGAAAAGTCATGTTGCAGGTATGGTGCCCCTTAATAATTGTTTACTTACACGTGAAAATATAATTAGCAGCAGAAATTAATTGTTAATTTTCAGTTAATTATACAAAAATGCAAGCCTTCACTCGCCAATTATTTCCCATCTATAGTGATCACTGAGTAATTGGTATTTTTGTTGCAGCCCTGAAATTTAATCAGCTGTCCGACTGTTTTTCTGGCATTTAACAAGTTCAAATTCAGTTCTGTTTTCTGACTGGGTTTGCCAGATTTGCAGACCATAACTCTTTTGTAGGCACAGATAAAACCCATATGACTACACAATACAAAGAACAAAGTGCTTGACATGTACATACAAAATTTAGTAGAGTAACATCTATGTAACTGGGACCAGCCACATTTGTGTTGAATTTGTATTACATGCCATGCTAAACCATTTCATTTTCCTGCAGTGTTCTGACAGACAGCTAGTCCCATCAATCAGTAAATCCCATGATAGTAATTTCCTTTTTGTCTGATCAAACCTTCAAACTTGAAAGTCTCTCAGGGAGGTGTCTGGCAAGGTGGTGACTGGATGAGAATGATAGTTAGAGAAAGAGCGAGAGAGAGAAAGAGAAAGAAAGAAGAAAAGCTAATTTAGAATTTACTATTGTGTAGTGCTAGCCAAAACATTAAGCAACATATGTATGTGTTTCCCCTGTATACTAATATTTGTGAGTTTAAAGTTAAAAATAAGAAAATATGGATTTAAGTATTCAAATATGTTTTAAAAGTTTATCATTAGGTGTAACACACCAAGACCTTTAATTATTTAAAAGAAACAAACCCTTAACCTTCTTCATGTAATAGTAATGTCATACTTCTTAAGCAAGGTATCCAAATAAGGGCAGCAACAGAGCATGATGACACCCTTGATCCAAAAAATGCATATAAAAGAACTAAGATAGCATCTTATTTGTATATGAAGCAATGGAGCTCTAGTTGCCTGCCTGATCATACTTCCAGGCTTTGCTCCATCTATGGTTGTCAGCTCTATTATTGCTTCTGTGACCTTTAAACTGACTGTAATTAAATTGCTAGAAAGAGACATAATCCACAATACGCAAAGTACAACATGGTTTTTGACCGATATGTATATATATTAAAAAAATGTTCTGTTTTATAGGAGCATAACTGAAATACAGAGGGGGAAAAAGGCAATTAAGATCTCCCACTGGACCTTGGCATATTGTACCTGGTATATTTTCACTATTTCTTTCTTAATCTTTCACAATATTAATACAATGAAACAATCTTTAAAAGAGTAATTGCATTAACAGTTACATTTAAACTTCAGTGAAATATGCAAAAAATGTTATAAAACAACATGCAGATGGCCTGTAAAGAAAAAAAATACCTTATGAGTCTATATCATAAAACAGACTGGAGAAACTCTGCCAACAGTATCAGCAAATAAAGATTGCATTATCCCAGAGCTTAGTCGACACCCTCGTCCTACCTCAGAGAAAAAGAAAAGAAAGGAAAAAAAAACACCCTTTCTTTCAAAAGAAAGGGAAACGTTTGCCATGCATGTTGCAGTGTCTGTCATTATGCTGGAATGGCATTTCAAGAGTCAATTTGGTGCTGGAGTTAAAGTCGAAGCTTAGATGGCAGCAGCAAAATTACACTGGCATCACTGCAAGTCATGAACTGAGCCTCTGCAGCTGCGTCCCAAATCTCCCTAGCAACCACAGATGGTATTGTCATGAAGGTCCACAAGCTGTGGACAAATAAAGGTTTAACTATGCTAGGAAAGAAAATGAGACTTAACTGCAAAGCATATTTGGTGATGTGGGTGAAATTGTTTGGATATGGCTGCTGGCATGGGTTGTGACATTATTGTAGTTTCTTGGCCTTCAACCTCTATGTCTTAACTACAGCACTGAGAGTGGCAGGACCCATTTCATTTAAAGAGATCTGAACCTATCATCATTACTAAACCTTCCTGTTCCCAGATTTTTTAACCCTCGTGGTCAATTAACATTAGTTATTCATAGTTTTCTCATCACACAAACTCAAAACAACTTAAAATCACTTAAAAACACACCTTTTAGAGGGACCTGATAGCTGAGTGGTTAGGGCACATACCTTACACCGAACGCGATAGACGCGACCAGAGCGTCAGGCCCTGAGCAGAGTCCCAGGTCCTATATAAACCACCAAGACAACAGAATTAGATAGAATCCCTTTATTTGTCACTGTAGAGGTGTACAGCAAAATTTGGACCGTCTCCCTGAAACATACATACAACCAGTTCCTCTTGTTTCTATTCTGTACTTGCAAGTGTTAATGCTGCTGTGTCTGTGCATGTGGCCAACTAAAACTATATGCCTTTCCCCAGTAACTAAGGGTGTAAGACCTACAAAGGAGAGACACCCACAGCAAGCCTATTATCACTTTATCCTGCAAAGAAAAACACCATTAGAAGTTGTGCAATAATAACAAAAAAGAACAACACTTCTAGAGGTCTCGCTGCATATTATTTGTTGAGTTTTGAAAATAAAACACCTCTTATGCCTAGAGAGAAATGTTTAATGATGTTGCATAATGGTAATATTGCAACAATAGAACAAGTTTCATTGTAGTTTTTGTTCATTAAGAAATGTCTTAAATTCTACCCGACATTGCAAGAGCTACTTTTCCACCACCGAAGAGCTGAGGATCTTTTCTATTGCGTCTGAAACTCGGTGTTCCTACTAAATGGCAGCCATTGTAAAGCTGCTGTACATGTTTTCTGATAATTAAACATTTTTAAGCTGCACAATATAATTTCAAAATACGGATAACGCTCTCTCTAAACATTTCTAAACAACATTTTTGTATCATTCCTCATGGCTACTTCACTTTTTACTCAGGAGTCCTTGGATTTTCTTTTGATTAAGTTAGATTGAAAGGAATTGAAAATACATACTTAACAGTGTTAAAGCCTACACAGTTCTGTTGTATTCACCTTTACATATGCCTGATGTGTACATTAAATAAACAATAATAGAGGTTTCAAAGTTTTCCGTATAAATTGTGTAACAGATCGATCAAATTCATAGAGATAAATCTTCCAGTTATCAGTTTTCCCTCTTTTTCAAGTGGCAGAAGTACAATTACAGTCAGTGTAAATGCCTACACAGCACAGGCATTGCCAATGTTTGTTATGCAACAACAATATTTAGCATGTTTATCGTCCAACCCCAACAGCTTAATGTATGTACTTTCAGGGCTGAGAGCAGGTATACAATAGTGGGGGTGGTTCTCCAATGCAGTGATTCACTGTTGAGAGTCCTGGAGGTGTTTTACTGTACATGCTTAACTGAATAAAACACTTGTTTTAAGAGATGCCCACTTGATGCCCACAATAACCTGCACTCATGTTTTTTAACCTCTAAGCTAAGGTTTAACTGATACAGAATGTGTGTAGTGCTATTTAATCTCCTTACTATGTTTTAAAAGTGTGTATTTTCACATTTTACCTTTATTTTAGCTTTAAAATATCTCACATTTGGGTGGTTCAGCTTGCATTTGCTCCTCTTTATGATTCACACTGACTGGCATATTCTCTCCTAACCCAGACACTTAGCCTCTTGTGGACTTACAGCTTTCACGTCTCAGAATGTATCATCTACATTCATAAGTGTTCAGCCCTGTAGTCCACAGTCTACACAATGGGATTCAGCCTTGGTGTGAGTGACTCACTGCTCAACATTATGCATACTGTAACGTTCACAAGAACCAGACGGTTGGGGTCTCAGTTTGTCCGTTTATTCGGCACATAAGCCAGCGGGTTGTTAACTCAGGGGGAAGCGCTCTCGAACTACACCTCTCTTCAGCCTGGCACACACACAGAACAACCAGGTCCCCCCACCCCTTCCTGTACACCACCCTCACTACTTCCTGCAGCCCAACCAAACATGAATCTTAAAGGAACAACAACAGTGTGCAGAGAAAACCAACATGTCACTGTCCAGTAACACTTAACCATCGTTACAATACTCTACAGACTCTGCAACTGCTCATCTTTATTTTGTAGGCCTAAATCCATAAGCAACAACTTTCAATTGCTCTTTGGGGAATTAAGAGGCAGCTGTTGTAAATATGTTACAAAAACAATACTTCTGGCACTAATAGTCACTAGTATCAATAAAAATTATAACTACTAGACTAGAAAATGGGATGTAAATCAATTCAAAAGTGATGTGCATAGATGTTTGTAATGTTCTTCAGCTGCAAGCAGAGCTTGACATTATTCCCATGTCTGCGCTTCACTGGGCTGAAAGTATGAGTCACAGTGAGTCAAACTATAGATAGGCACACATTGGAACATGACAAATCAAATGTTTAGGCATTACACTCTGAAGTTGTGCAAGATTTTAAAATGAGCTGTTAAACACATTGTAATACACTGAAATCAATATAGCAATTTTTATTCTGAAATTTCATGTTACTCACTGGCTGACACATACACACATATCTGGAATGAATAAATATCAGCTGAGATTAAGGTCAGGCTCGCCTAGATTAGCTCACTGCAGATAACCAGCATGCATGCCGTACTTCAGCTGAGCTCTTGCAAATTGCTCCAAGCAGCACCCAAAACAGCTGGAGAAAACCGAGAGAGCAGAAATGGGTTTAACCAGACACATTTCTGATGAGAGGTTCCGAGACAGCAGCGGTCATCAGGACACTCCTATTGATTATACACTTTGTGATTAGAACAAGTGATTGACATCTGACATTTGATATATGTCATGTTCTTCTCCTATACTGTGTCTGCATGAGAATCTGAACTGTGGATGAAATTCAGCCAGATTCAGGTGATCGAATTTATCCTCTTACCATCACATAGTTTATTCATACAGCATGATCAGATTTCTCTAAAAAAGTACAGCACACATGCAGTTAAATTATTTATTAAGCAAACTATCCCACATCAGTAAAGTTTTGTGGATTGTATCTGCTCTTGTTCCTAAATTCTGATGATATTTTCAATAATTTCTTTGGTAAAATTTGAGGAAATAAGAAAACCTAAAAACATGAGTCAGAAACATCGCAGAAAAAGCAGAAATTAGCCATGCTAAGCTTGAAGTAACTAATCTTAAGGTGAAAACGAACTGTTTAAACGTTGTGTACAGAGAAGATAGTATTTCGATCTTATGTCATGTTTTGTGCATTACATAAATTCCTATTACTAGAAAAAAAGTGCTACTGTGAAATGTGATTTCTGCTCCCTCCAAACTTTTTTTTTCAGTTTTGTTTATTTATTTATTTGTTTGGCTGATCATGAGTTCCATTTTACAGTTTGTGCATCAGAGGATAGTAAAATTGAATTTCAGTGAACTTAAGGTTAGGACACTAGCATCAGCACACTTCAGCACACTCCTTTGTGCATTTACTCTTGATAAATCATATTCATTCAGCCTGGAACAATCCCATATTTTTGCATGCAGTTTGAGAACAACTGACATAATGATGCAGACTTGCACTCCTGCTGCATGAATAGCCATTTTTTACACTATCAAAAACAGAATTGCTGCATTATGTGTATCAATACGAATATTGCACATTTAGACAGTAACATAATGACATGTTGTATTTCACGAGTAGAGACTGTTAGAGAAGCTATAGTTAATTAATATAATGATGCCAGTTTCTTTCGTATTTCCACGTCAGATTCCGTTTAGTGCATATCTGCATATCTGGTCCAACAAGGCATGTAGTTTGCTAAATTCTTGGCACGTAGTGCAAATAAAATAAAAATGCTCATCCTACCCAGGTTGTAAAGTTAGTCCTATATCAGAGAACATTGAAGCCATACTGTAAATGTGCAAGCTTTTTTCAATGTTTGAGAACAAATCAAACAAAAACAAAGATAAATGTAATGGGGGCTTAGCGAAAGCTTGGTAATCTTACATACAAAAACCCCCTAATTTGCCACAGTGACAGTGCTAAGTTCACATATCTGGACATGTGGCTGTGATAAGTTCGGGAATGTGATGCCAGTACCCTTGCACTTGCAATGAACTTCTTTTGGTGAATTACTTGCTTACAGGAATGAGGGTAGTATTAAAGAATTAAAATGGCTAATTCCCAGCAAAAGAATTTACAACTTTGCATCACCTGCATTAGTTACAGACATTAAATGCCCCAGAAGGGTATGTTGTCATGGACTTCTGCGGTGCATTACCGGTAAAAGCCTTTGGCATTTTAATTTTGAAAGCCATCCAAAGCTATTATTGTCATTGTCAACAAAGTCTTCTGAAAGCAATAGGGATCCTGTTTGAAACCTCTTAAATATACTCCTGAGGTAGAGCAGTCATCTTTGCTGACAAGAACAATCATTGCATTTCAATTGAGACTATAATTACTGCAACATTTAACCCTTTATTCGCTCAATGCACCATTCAAGAGAATCAGATGCACCGTTATTGCCACACGCGCATGAAATGGCTTGATGACATTTCTAACATCTGACAGCATGACTAGTGACACACAAGGTATTACACAGCACACATAGTAAACAGTGACTCACATTAAAAAACAAAAAAAACAAAACAAAAAAAACCCACCCCTCACACACCGAGCAAAGGCGCTGTGAAACTCACCATGAAAATACAAGCCATAATTTCATTCTCTAAACATACAGTGAGACTGCTTGTCAGCAAACAAACTGAAAACTATCATTTCATGCAGTTATTCCGTTATTCTCTTTCCATGCTTTCTATGGTAAGGGTGTATGTATAATGCACAGGGCTGTCACTCCACTACTAAAAAACTAACAAAAAAACAACAACACTCAGCGATGGGCCCTGGATGTCAAATTCACTTTAAGCTTCATGCGACATGTTGGTGGAGTCTCACACACAGACCTCAGCACTAGCTGGGAATGTAAACTAAGTTAGAGTATAATGTTGCAGCAGCACATGTCGTGTGGTTAAAACATGCCCAGGTGGTTGCAGGTCAGCAGGTTGTAACGTATGAAAACATTTAACTATTCAAATAGCGGATATTTACCTTCGAACTCTGTGTGTGAGTTCTGAGTTTTAACTAATTTGTGAGTTCTAAATGCTCCCACAAGGTTTTGCTGCGATTTGCCCTGATTGCCTGACTCTTATCTGGAAGCCAGTCATGCATTTTCCCATCAAAGAATTGTGTTCTGGGTTGTCTGCTTGTTTTTGTCCTTGGTGTAAGGCCACAGTGATTCTGTTCAGCTAACTTTCCTGAGTGTGCTTCCACCCACACCTCCTTGTTTTGGGTGCAGTTGCATTGCCCTTCTCAGCCAGTGGAAGGATCAACACAGGCTGGGCGGGATAATCCCCATTGTGCTAATCTGAGAGACTAGCCTCTGGGATGCCACAAAATTGACTTGCTGAAAAAGCGATCTTGCTGCTCAGTATGAGCCCGGCTGACCACAAAACATAAACAAACTGGCTTTTAGTTATCTTGCCATTGTGAATGGCCTTACCTCACTAAAGCAGCAATGATACAAATTGAAAGAGACAACCTTAGGCCTAGGAAGAGGTGAGTCATTTGAGTTTTGTCCATATTTTTTCCTCCAGGTACAAACATGCCACACTAGCTCTAGGAGATGTTAAGCTGACAAACATAACTTCAGAAAAAACAAAATGCTTTACAGGAGAGTAATGAATTTATTGCACCACATTTGCCTGATAGTGGACCGAATTGTCAACTCATTGGACATGTTTTACATCTTCAGTGTGACATTTCCACTTGAGGCGATATTCATAAGGGAGGGGTTTTGATTTTTCCTAACCAATTACTAGAGACCAATGTATCAGCCCAGGCTGTTATTTATATATATATGCTAGTAAACACTGATGTGAGCTCTGCAAAGCGAGCTCTAGTTTTTTTTCTAAGGGATTTTAAGAGTGAAGCAAAATGGAACAAAATCAAACTACAAAGCTGGGTGATCTTAACAATGCATGCTGGTACACATGGCCTCCATTGCTCCATTACGTCTCTATGGTTCTGTTGCACAGCTTGACATCACTTGACAACAGCATTGCTTCCACCATTGGTACCGATTGGCTAATCGTTAGTCCTCATATGGTCTCATTTGACTGATTGTTTTCTATCTGAGAACGCATCGTTTCACGTCAGACGATTCAGTTACCTTTAAGGAGTCAACCAACTCAACGGCGAGCAACCTAATGGACTGCAGAGATGGTTTTTGCTGATGAAACCAGTTTTCATCGGGCAACAGGAAACATTTGAGTTTGAACATGTTTGGGGTTGCATGCAGCAATATTAATAATTAAGAGGCTTATATAAGCTTAGTAAGTATGCAAGCTGAATAATTGTCAGACATCCATGTTTTGTAGTATGATTGAATTTCAGCCTTAGGCTGGTGAGCATGACCATTTCTCCCTTTGAGGTGATGTTATTCATAAATTGAGCAGTCTTTGTTATTTTGCATTAATTAGCATGCAACACGAAAACTGCACCACCACAAATTAATCTTGACCTAAAAAGAAGAACAGACTGCAATTTTGCATTTGGCACCTCGCAGCAAACTAGTCTGCATTGCGTTTTAAACATGGCTTCCAAGTGTAGGCACCCAGTAATCCTTCATTATCACTTTATTCTTTACAACTCCCATTTAACAAGCAGGGATTTTTTTAACAGTAATTCTGGGGGGCTTTACAGGGGTCCTTGGGAGGTTCACAACCTCACACATGCTGCTCTTCTGGCAGAGTCAGCAGGCAGATTTTCATGAGAGTGCGTGTCTGCTGTTGTCACCAGAATGGACCTGTGGCACACTCTGCTCTGCTGAACACTATTTTATGACACAGTTGTACAGACTATTTCAAAGACAAATACAAATGTATTTATTTTTCATGTTACGTCCCCACATAAAAGTCTAGGCGATGAGGGTGGGGGACAGTAACTGTAAGAGCCAAAGTCAATGTTTATGTTTTTCCTTTTTGTTTTGGTGGCACAGGTGTATAGCTTTACCTGCGTCTCAGGTGATGGTGTGTGGGTGTGGTCACAGTCTATTTACCTGAGGTCGGTGTTCGCAGCAGGTGTGTTGGGTGAGTGGTTTGTGGGCAAACTTTTCTGTTGACCGTCATTTTTTGGCACACCAGTTAATCCATGCGCTAGTTGTAAATTGATTGAAAGCGCAAATGTTTGTTTTTGTTTTGTTCTTAAAATAAATGCGCAAAGTACAAGTACGACTCATTATGGATTATTGGAGGCGAGTCACAGGGACACAACCAACTCAGCCGGCCGCGGCTTTATCTACGGATGAAAGTCGCAACATTTAGTCAACAGAAAACCTTGTCTTTTATTGCACGCATCAAAACAATGAAGAGGATTTTTGGATATACGTTTTGGAGTCACGGAGCTGTCAGATGAGTGGACGCAGTTCTCAAATGAGTAATTGGAAACGGCACCGTCACACTGGCATGGTGGAACGCAGCGCAACAGACACTTCAGAAGCGGTAGGACACGCGGATTCACTCTGTGTATTATTGGATGTTTTGAACACAGTTTGTAAGTGTCATCGCTTGTCCATTGGGGACATTGGTTTGATCTGCGTTGTGTGCGTGCGTGTGCTTGATTTGGCAAGCTGGAGGACGCTGCTCTGGTTTTGACAGCCTGTGACGCTGCTGCGCAATGGTTTACACGGAAGAAAAGTATTGGCTGTGATCTATCTGTGAAGCTGTGGAATATAATGTTGTTTTGATGCATGTGAAAAAGTGACGATGAGTGAAAAAAAAGAAGCCGAACATGAACTGGAAGAAAAAAGATCTGCAAAACTGACGGCTAAAGCGCTTGCTTTTAAAATGGAAACTTTGCAGAAAGAGCGAAAAGCTCATGTTAACAAGATTAAAGGGTTAACTCGTGATATTAAAGAATTGATGAACAAGGATGACAATGCAAAAGCTGTGCTGCTTAACTTGGAAAAACTGAATGATTTGTATAAAAATGCCAAAGCAGTTCATGATGCATTCATTTTATTGATTCCTAAAGATGAACAAGATGCTCATATTGACTGGTTTGGACGCATCACAAAATGTAATGATGATTTTGTTGAAGATGTGAAACAGTGGCTTCTTGAAGCTGGAAGACCTTTTATGGAAAAAGACAATGAAGCTGAGAAAGTGCCTACTGCTGTTACTTTGGATGTGCCCGTTTCTGCTGAGACGGTTTTATCAAAGGAGACGGTTTCTTCCACAAATGATAAACATAACATCTTAACATCCCCAAAGCAGGTTAAAACAAATTCTGACATACAAGATGAAATACAGCCAGGTGACAGTGTTTCAAACGTAGGAAGCAAAAAGAGTAAAATCAGTTCTTCAAGCTCAAACTCCAGAGCATCAAGTACAACATCAGCACGAATAATGGCTGAAGCTGAAGCAGCTGCTCTGATGGTAAGGCAAAAAGTGCTTAAGGATAAACATGCCTTGGAGGAACATGAAGCACAGTTAAGGAGACAGCGGGAGCAACTGGAGCTGGAAACAAATATAGCTGCCACGGTTGCAAAAATGAAAGTACTGAGAGGCTCAAAAGGATCCAGTATTAAAAGTAAACTATCAAAAATATCAGATGGTATGGAGTCATATTTTGAAAAGGGACAGAAGGTAACTCAAGTGCTGAATACTAGTCCTGATAATCCTGTATATGAAAGGCAACATGTGCATATCTTTAAGGAGCATAATGTTGCAGACTCACAATCTCTCTTAACCACAGGCAGAGTTCCACTACAACCTCAGACTCTTTCTGAAGATCCCTTGACATATCAGTCAAACATTAGAAATTCACATGAAAATAAACATGTACCTTCTCAAATTTCTAGTCATGAAGAAGACTGTAACATCTTATCTGTCATGAGTAAGCAGAACGAACTCACTGCTTTATTAATCCAACAACATAGTCTTTCTTCATTGCCTAAAAAGGAGATCCCAGTTTTTGATGGAGATCCACTTCAGTACCAGACTTTTATTAAATCGTTTGAACACAACATTGAAAGCAGAAATAAAAACCCTGGAGATTGTCTTTATTATTTGGAACAACACACAAAGGGTCAACCAAGAGAACTTGTAAGAAGTTGCCTACACATGACTTCAGAAGCAGGATTCAGAGGGGCAGGGTCTTTGTTACGGCAGCATTTTGGTAATGAACATAGACTTGCCACGGCTTACATGAGCAAAGCACTTGCTTGGTCTTCAATAAAAACAGAGGACACGAAAGCTCTTCAAGCTTACACAATATTCCTAAGAGGCTGTTGCAATGCTATGGAAGATCTCAGTTATATGCAGGAGCTTGACATGCCTGCCAACATGTTAGCTATAACAAAGAAACTTCCCTACAGGCAAAGAGATAAGTGGAGAACTGCAGTCTGTGATTTCCATGAGAAGTGTAATCGACAAGCTACATTTAAGGATCTTGTGGAGTTTTTAGAAAAACAAGTGAAGATCGCATCTGACCCAGTGTTTGGGGACATCAAGGATATCTGCACGACAAACAGAGACACAAGAAAACTTAAGTCTCAAACTCACACAAGATTCAAAGAAAGTTCTTTTGCTACCTCTGTGATGGCATCTGAAAAAGAAAATAACAAAGTTAAGGAAAAGGAAAGAACAACACAAATGAGGAGTTGCTTGTTTTGCAAAGGTGAACATACCTTAGAAAATTGTCAAGAGCTGGAAAGAAAAACGCAAAAAGACAAAATCACTTTTCTAAAAGAGAATGGAGTCTGTTTCGGATGTCTTTCTAAAGGTCACATTAGTAGAGACTGCAAAAAGCGCCTCAGGTGCAAGACGTGTGGTTTAAAGCATCCTCAAATGTTACACATCTATCAAAAGACAATGAGTAAAGAACAAGAATCAAAGGAACAAACTCAAAATCGTGCCATAGTCTCTATTCAGACCAGTGCTCTTACTGGGGCCGGTAAAGATGAATTCAAACTTTCAATCGTGCCTGTGAAAGTTAAGGCCAAGAAAGGAAATGTAACATTGTACACCTATGCATTTCTTGACCCAGGCAGCACTGCATCATTTTGTACAGTAAAGCTGATGAATAAGCTGAAAATTCATGGAAGAAGATCCAACATTCTGTTGAGAACTATGGGACAAAATAAAGTTGTTGAAACGGATATTATTGCAGATTTAGAAGTTGCTGGACTAGACGGAAAAGAGTTTTGTGATCTTCCCATTCTTTATACTCAGTTCATTATGCCTGTCCATAAAGGAAACATTCCTCACCACAACGATATACTCCGGTGGCCATATTTGAAGTCTGTACATCTGCCAGAAATTGACTCTGAAATTGATTTGCTAATTGGCTCGAATGTGCCAAAGGCTCTGGAACCACTGGATGTCATTAGAAGTGTTGGAGATGGACCGTATGCTGTTAAAACTGTCCTTGGCTGGACAGTGAACGGACCTTTGGGTGAGACTCAAACTGAAGTTCACAATCAGCCACAGATAAGTGTCAATCCGGTTGTTCAGTGATGACGCGACGAATCCTACTTCCGGGTCTAAAGTAGTCTGCGTTTAATATGGCTTTTGTGTTGTTAACATGTTTAATGTTATGTATTTTCTTCTATTTGATCTCAAAAAGCTCCTAAAACAGTCAGTGATCACTGTTGACCTCCCTCGGCTTTTATTACCGCTAATCATTTATTTAAGCTCAGTTTTTAAAACCTTAGGATGTAACTACAGCCCAGCCCATGCAGCAGTATATGAATGACTAACCTCGTATTGTGGATGGATTATCTCAGTTGTTCTCCTGGCTGAAGTTTGGTCCTTTTACAGCATCCTGCCATGCGATTACATTTGTTCCTGACCACCGAGAACACTCACGGTAACTTTTATCGAGTGGAAAAAAAAGTTAGCTTGTTTATATTATGCTAACGTAGCTGTGTCGCTAGCGGTCACGCAGCACATCATTATATACCAGCTAGCCCAACTTCAGTAACCCTACAAACGTTACTGCTGTTTAGTTTTCTGTCTTCATTTATGCTGGAAGTGATAACAGAGCTGTACGTTTTAATTTGTTTCCAAAACCCCGCAGTCAGGACATGCTATATTGTATTTAGATAGAAGCTAGCGAGCTAACTCCCTGCTAACTTCTAACTCCGTTAAATGTCATAAATTCCGTTTTCATGGATGCCTGGATGTTAAACTCAATTGTTACACCTGGGAGAGCAGAACACTGATCATTTTATTAAAGATGAAAGACTTTAGACAGTTTTTCAACTCTCAGTAATGCCACAGTGATCGTTTGATATATGGACCTGCAGCAGAGTTTAGACCCAGACACGGCTAGTGACGTCAGACTGAACAACCGGATAGAGTTTCAGTGGTGAAACTTGATGAGCTGTGGAATCAGCAGTTTAAAACTGATTTTCCAGAGTGTGCCAGAGATGAGAAGGAACCTTCTAAGGAAGACCAACAGTTTTTGGATAAAGTTTCCAATACTGCTAAGATACATAATGGTCATTATTATATTGGACTCCCATTGAAAGACTTAAAGGTCTGCATGCCAGATAATAAAAGTGTTGTTGAACAACGCCTTCAGAATCTGAAGAAAAGACTTATGAAGAACTCTACTTTTCTGCAGGACTATAACAGCTTTATGTCAGATATGATCTCTGAAGGTTATGCAGAAAAGGTACCAGAAGACAACTTAGAACGGACGGATGGCAGGAAATGGTATTTGCCGCACCATGGTGTTCTGCATCCGCAGAAGAAAACCCTTAGAGTGGTGTTTGACTGTGGAGCCAAGTATCAAGGAGTGTCGCTAAATAGCAAGCTCTTACAAGGTCCAGACTTGACCAGCACATTAATTGGAGTTCTGACAAGATTTCGTAAAGAACCTGTTGTCATTGCTGCAGACATTAAGGCCATGTTTCACCAGGTTAAAATACCAGAAGAGGATCGAGATATGTTAAGATTCCTTTGGTGGCCCAACGGAGATTACACTCAAGCCATGGTTGAATATAGGATGACAGTACATGTGTTTGGAGCAACTTCATCTCCCAGTTGTGCAAATTTTGCACTAAGGAAATGTGCTGAAGATCATAAACAACAGTTTAGCCTTCAAGCCATGGATGCAATGTTGAACAACTTTTACGTCGACGATTGTCTCATCTCAGCAGCCACAGAAGAGGATGCGATCGATCTCTACCATGAACTCTGTGCCATATGCTTGAAAGGAGGCTTTCCACTGAACAAATGGATAAGTAACAGTCGTAATGTGTTGGCTGTAATACCTGAAAGTAACAGAGCAAACAAAATAAAGGATCTAGACTTGATCAGTGATGAACTTCCGGTGGAAAGAGTTTTGGGCGTTCAATGGTGTGTGGAATCTGACGTTTTCAAGTTCAGAATCACTCTGAGAGATCGACCTTTGACAAGACGTGGCATCCTTTCTGTAGTCAGCTCTGTTTATGACCCTTTAGGAATGTTGGCACCAGTAATCTTAACTGCTAAAAAGATTCTGCAAAATCTGTGTCGAAAAAAGATTGGATGGGATGATGCATTACCTGATGCAGTTATACAAGAATGGACTATTTGGATGCAAGAGCTCTACAAGCTGGAGGAGTTCAAGGTTGATCGTTGTTTTAAAACCAACAGTTTTGGAACTGTAAAAACTGCTCAGTTGCATCATTTCGCAGATGCATCTGAGGACAGCTATGGAACAGTGACTTATTTGTTACTAAAGAATGAACGAGACCAGGCACACTGTGCATTCATTATGGGAAAGGCACGTGTTGCTCCTTTAAAACCAGTTACAATCCCTCGAATGGAGTTAACTGCTGCCACCTTAGCAAGCAGAATGGATGTAATGTGGAAAAAGGAGCTGCAGATGGAACTGAAGGACTCAGTATTTTGGACTGACAGCACCTCTGTACTGAAATATATCAACAATAAAACAACAAGGTTCCGCACTTTCGTCGCCAACAGAGTTTCTGAGATTGTCAAAGTTTCAAATCCTCAACAAAGGAGATATGTGGACACGGATAACAATCCAGCAGATTTGGCTTCTCGAGGTTTAACGGTACAATCCTTTTTGAAAAACAAACAAACTTGGCTCTCTGGACCTCCATTTCTTCTACTACCACAAGAGGAGTGGCCTCAGAATCCTGATGAAGTGAAACAACTCTCATCAAGCGATGCAGAAATTAAAACAACAGTGAATGCTGTTCAGACGTCACAAGAAATGGATCCGGTTTCTCATTTCATTCAGTATTTTTCATCCTGGACTCGGCTGAAGCGTGCAGTAGCATGGATTCTGAGAGTTAAAAAACTGCTTCTGCATTACAGTAGAAGAAAACTACAGATTAAACATGATCCTGAACAAAATCTTGAACTTCAAATGAAGAAACACTGTCTGGACACCAGCAGTCTCAAAGTTGAGGAGCTGATTAGCGCTGAAATGGCTATAATCTCCTTTTGTCAAAGGAAGCGGTTTGCTTATGAAATCTCCTGTTTAACAAAAGGATCGAATGTTAAGAGAACCAGTCACATTTATAAACTTACTCCCATCCTGGAAGAAGGTGTGTTGAGAGTTGGTGGACGACTCAGTAGAACTGCAATGCCAGAAGAGAGAAAACATCCTGTTATTCTGGCCAAGGACTTCCACATTTCTAACCTAATCCTTCAACATGTCCATGAAGCGGTGGGTCATGGAGGTCGTAACCACATGTTATCTAAACTGCGTCAAAAATACTGGATTTCAGGTGTCACAGTACCTATAAGAAAAATTGTGGCTAAATGCATTGTGTGTCGGCGCGTAAATGCCCCACCAGGACAACAACAAATGGCAGACCTGCCCCTACACAGAGTAACTCCTGATGAACCACCATTCACGTATGTTGGAGTGGACTATTTCGGACCGTTTCTAGTGAAACGTGGAAGGACTACTGTAAAATGCTATGGTGTGATATTCACATCTTTAGCGTCAAGAGCCATTCATATTGAAATGGCATCATCACTGGACACACTCTTTTATCAATGCCCTTCGTCGCTTTATTGCTAGACGTGGTCAAGTAAAAGAACTGCGATCTGACAACGGCACCAACTTTGTGGGATCCCATCGTGAGCTGAAGGAAATGATAGCAGATTGGAATCAATGCCGTATACACAATACCCTTCTTCAAAAGGGCATTAAATGGACTTTCCATCCCCCAGCTGGCTCACATCATGGAGGTGTATGGGAAAGACTTATAAGATCTGTGAGAAAGATTCTTAATTCCACCTTAAATGTACAAAGTCTTGATGAAGAGAGCCTCAGGACTGTGTTATGTGAGGCTGAAGCTATTTTGAATGGCCGTCCTATTACAAAGGCTTCTACAGATCCAAATGACCTTGAAGCACTTACTCCAAACCACCTGTTGCTTCTTAAGACTGCACCATCATTACCACCAGGATGTTTTCAAAAAGATGACATATATGCTCGTCGCAGATGGAAACAAGTCCAATATATGTCAGATTTATTCTGGAAAAGGTGGATTAAAGAATATCTTCCACAACTGCAACAAAGACAGAAATGGTGCAACCCAAAACGAAACTTCATGCCAGGAGACATTGTGATCATTGTTGATGATTCCGCACCACGGAATTCCTGGATAACTGGAAAAATAGAAGAGACAATCCAGGACAAAAGGGGATTTGTTCGTCATCTTCGGATCAAGACAAAGACTGGATTCCTAAACAGACCTATAAATAAAGTCTGTCTTTTGCAGGAAACAGACTATTTAACATATTGGACTGACTGGATAATCTTTAAGTGACCTACTCCTTTTATTTATGGGTTATTAACTTCACAGATGGTGAACCACAAGTAGTAGTACTGATGCATGTTGCACTAAAGGGCGATTGACATGTTTTATGAACAAGAAAATGACGTAAGACTTGATTATTTCGTAATTATTATTTAAAAGATAATTAGGGGCCGGTATTGTAAGAGCCAAAGTCAATGTTTATGTTTTTCCTTTTTGTTTTGGTGGCACAGGTGTATAGCTTTACCTGCGTCTCAGGTGATGGTGTGTGGGTGTGGTCACAGTCTATTTACCTGAGGTCGGTGTTCGCAGCAGGTGTGTTGGGTGAGTGGTTTGTGGGCAAACTTTTCTGTTGACCGTCATTTTTTGGCACACCAGTTAATCCATGCGCTAGTTGTAAATTGATTGAAAGCGCAAATGTTTGTTTTTGTTTTGTTCTTAAAATAAATGCGCAAAGTACAAGTACGACTCATTATGGATTATTGGAGGCGCGTCACAGGGACACAACCAACTCAGCCGGCCGCGGCTTTATCTACGGATGAAAGTCGCAACAGTAACAGTTAGATCCAGGTGGAATGAAAAGAACACCAGGCAGAGGTATTTAACATAAAATAGATCTTTATTGTAGGCAAACACCTCAATAATCATATAAATGGCAACAACAAAAGGAGACAGCACCGCTGCTTTAATAAGAAATCAGGGAGGTCAACCCAAAGTGGTAATGACCACTCAACAAAGAAAGCAACAATAAGGCTTCAACAGAAAGAGACAGCAACGCTGCTAACAAACAATATCCAGGCAGGCCACACAAACTAATGAAGGCCGCCGTCACTCATGGGCAATCACTGCTCAGTTAAACACTACTCACAAAGAGCCACACACCAGAAGGCTGGTCATACGCAGCAGGCTGTTCCACACCTAAGCCAGTAGCACACTCTGACCAGCACAGAGGAACTCCACCAGAAACCTCTCCCTCCTCCTCCACACTGCTCTTCTCCAGCTTATGTCACCCCTGAGGGTAATTGGTTGTAACGAGAGCAGATGAGCAGCAGGTGTGGCCTATAGGAGAGGGCAGGGGCAGAGAGAGACAAGGGGAGGGGCCAGAATGAAGGAGGAGGAGAGGGAGAAGACAACACCACGCCCACACACTCCCACAGCCTCCCAGGATGTAACATTTCACTATTCCAACAACAAAGGAATACAAAATCATTACTCTTATGATTTGTGCTCTGCAATAACCCACTATAAGAATATAAAACTAGCCTTTCTTCTTCTCCTTCTGCACTAATTACTGTATTTATATGATTATCGGCCTCACAGTAAGCATAATCATTAGGCGAGACACTATAAGAGGCTTGCAGTTTGGCATCATCAAATTTTAAACATTTTTTTCCCCCTCAAGTAAATGACACTGTGCACTGAAGCAAAAACAGAAGAATAAAAAAACCATTAGCACCAACTTATGCATACAATTATGCTACTCAATCTTAGTCTCCAATTTGTCTGACCTACTTCATTTATCTGGCAGCTAAACTTTTCATTCTGAATCAATACGCCATGCTGTTATTCTATCCTCCACTGCTGCAAAGTACATGCTTAGCTTGCGTTGTTTCACCGACAGTACAGTCCATTTTTTTTAAGCGCCATTTGCGTTTCACCATTGTGTGGATGTGTAGCTAAAATCAATCCAACTTCGTTTTGCCCGGTGGAAAAATGTCTTTTTGAGCAAGGCTGAAAAACACAAAAAAAACTAAACCCCACATAAACACACTTCTTTGTACACCGAGCTGCTGTTGTCCCATGGGATGATTATTGTTTCGAGAGGTTGGAAGGTTTTTGACTTGTTGACTGAGAAAGGCATTTCCCGTAGGACTGAATGTTGAGAAAACACTTTGCTGCCAATCCCACATGCCAGCCAATCATCTGACCACCACGGTATCCCACTGAAAATCAATGGCAAAAAAAATTGTTCAGACTTTTTTCCTATCAGGGGAAAAATCTCATTCACAATATCACAGAGAACATTTAGTCTTACCATTTTCCCTAGAGGTGTCAATACAGGGAAAGTTGTTTGTTGTGGGAAATACACCAGTAATCCAGGACGGCTTTTTTGTTGTTGTTGTCGTCAGTTTTAAATTTGACCTAGAAAATAAAGAAAGTCTGCCATGCATGCAAAGATGGCTCATAACATAGTGAAAACTACATTTTCAAAGCATACATCGTCATTCGAGTCCCCTTTTAAGCCCTGCAGAGAAGCACCCTCAAGAGAGACATATCAATTACGTTTTGGCTGAAACACTGGTCACTAAAGGCGCTTTGTGCGTCATTGTGGATAATGTAATGTAAGTGCAATATTGCAGAGCATAGTTCTAAAGCCAGCTCATTTTCATTGGGTATCCCTCATTCATACCATGATTGGATTTGTGACATGCTCTCCACTTAGGTAAAAGGAGTGTAATTATGGGCTTGACCTTTAGGGGCATTTTCTCAAAAGTGAGAATAAAGCTGTGATTGGTTGAGTTTTGTAGATTTCATGAGCCACACTTCTATTTCATGGGGTTAACTGATGTTGAAATGGTGTACGCTATCACTTGAATAGATTTATTTTTTCCTTTTTGAATCCAACTATATTTTTCTGTAGCAAATGGAACGGTGGAGACATAGTCTAAGAGGGTTGGCTTTTCTCTCCAGGCGTTCGAAATCTAACAACAGATTTTGTAAAAATTAATTATTGTGTACTATTCTGTAGGGAAAAGAAAATAACATTTAGACCTGGTCTCCAGTTGCCAAATTTAACGATTTATATGTCTATGAAGACTTTATGTCTCATATTATTTTCTAATTTACATTTTTCTTATTGCACAACGTTCACTTTATTCATACTTAATTGTAATTATTAGCTGCTATAAGGAGATTTCTGCTATGAGTAAAATATAATGAGAAACATACATCTTATAAGACGTAAAGTACATAATAAATGTTTCTTTTCCATATGAAATTCAGCTATTGAAAAATTCTTTTTTCCATGTACAGAAAAATGGATATTTTTATGTGCACGGCCAGATCAGAAGAAGAGTTTCAGGAGCTTAAACTGTGAGGTAAAACCTTACTACGAAGGTCTGTTAGGGACATTATTGCTTAAACCAGCGGCCTCCAACCTTTTTTGCGCCACGGACCGGTTTATGCCCGACAATATTTTCACGGACCGGCCTTTAAGGTGTCGCGGATAAATACAACAAAATAAAACTAGTACCGGTACCGAAAAAAATAAGATTTATTCATAACACACATGAAAAGACCCAGGAAAACCGAGTTAACGATAAAAACTATAACGAAATAACGCTGAAAACCGATAAAAACCTTGAAAACCAGACATTTCACACCTGAGCCTCAACTTTCGCCGCCCGGTACCAAACGACTCACGGACCGGTACCGACCGCTGGCTTAAACGCTCTCACTATCACTGCTGAAAACCAAGGCGTTTCAGCGGAACATGACAGTGACCAAGGAAAAACTAGGATATTTCAAAATATGGATAACACTATGCTAATGTCTGCTCAACAGCCTGCTAGTAGCCTAAGTGAAATATATTAGCCTCGGTAGAGACCATCAGAACTCAAATGCGGCAAGTGTGGATGTGCTGGATAGTCACGTAGAATCTCTCTTTCCCTCACGTCAGGATAGGAACTTGCCCATGCCAGCAGCATTTATGGCTGAGGTACTGTCAGATAGTCTTCTTTCCAGATTGTAGGTGCAGCTAACATGGTGCAGCTTACCATGGCCAGGATGCAACAATGAGTTGCTACCCTGCAACAGTGTTTGGATGGTCACTTCCAAGGCCAGAGTAGACATCGGGGTTGTGTTAGTTGTGTATTGAAATAGGCCGTTTGTTTTCCTCACCTTCCTGTTCAACTGAAATCCTCTTGGTTTTCAGTAGTGTGTGCAAGCATTTCAGTAATTTGTGTGAGACTGTTTCAGTAATTTGTGTGAAAGGCTTTCGATACTGTGTATGAGAGCAGTAATAATGTCCCCTCATACCCTACAGTATTAGGAAGATAACCACAACAATCAGACGATCCCCTATACGCAGGGGATGATGGGAAGGAAAAACTGACTTTCAAAAGGAAGAAGCCTTCAGCAGAATCAGGCTTAGGTAGGGACAGCCATCTGCCACCACCAGTGGGGGGGTATTTTGGTATTTGTACTGTTATTTCTTGTGTATTGGTTTGCTTTGGGGGGCATGGTTCTCTTAAATGACCTTCCCACTCTTCCAAATGAGTAGGTGGAAAGGCTGAAGGAACAGTGCTGCAATACGACTCAAACAGAGGACAAACAAGGCATCAGCGACAACAGTTATGACATTGATTAATTTGCCAAGTGACTGGCAGAGGCAGCAGTTATAGTAGGCTGGCTAAAGCAACTTAATGCCATGTACTGCATGATATTTGCTAATAGGATGCACAGAATAGTATCCTGATATCTCAGCTTATATAGGCTCATATTGAGAGCTTTAATAAAGTGATGTACTGGCAGTGTGTGTTATGGTTTGGCTTTTTAAAAGGCTCATTGACAGTTAGACTGGAAAAGTTTAACAGGCTTAATGAACAGTTACGGGATGTACAACCAGCAGGAATATTGGAATAGAATTGGAATTTCAAACTTTTCTTATTCTTAGGTTTCTTCAGCGAGGGATCGGGTTTCATCTCCAAGATTCTACAGGCTCACCACATCTCTGAGATTACAAAAGGTCTGCTATCAGATAATTTCCTTCAACGTTCCACAGAGTTACACAGACCAGTTATGCTCTAATCTCAGGTACTGTAAGTGTAAAGGAAGAGTGTGAATTAGGCAGGTAGACCCAATGGGTAGAGGACAAGCAGGTTAAGTATTTTAGTCAGCAAAAGCTTTAGGTGGTCTGAGCATCAATGCTAAATGACTGGGGCAGAGTTTAATACTGCAAGTGAGTATAATGAGGAACAGCTGTTTCAAAGTGGAGTTCTGGAGCCACTGGGAGGGGGCAAGAGTGAGGCTGGGTCCTTGTCTGAAGAACAGAGGGCATAGCTTGACCCCATGGCTTCTTGAACTAGCAGTATGATCAATAGTGCAATCTGTTTACCAAATGAACATGATCAAGTAAACTGACTTGTATTCAGATACCAAAAATGCAGGAATTATTCAAGTGTTTTTTTTTTAACTTTTGTTTCCTTGTAGCTTTAAATAAGTTGATGTACCATAGGAAGAATACGTTTATAATTTCTGAGTGATGGACATGATGCGTCTAACATGAAGTGCTGTTGATAGCACTTCATGTTAGAAGCTTTAAAAGACAATTGTGAACATGTCTGATACTGTTTTGTTTCCAACAATATTTGATAGCAATGCTACAAAGATGTTGCAATATTCATTGGTTTGAATGGGACAATTTGCTTAAGAAGCAGAAAATGTCACACACTAGATATTACAAAAGAGATGCTTGTTTGAGTGACAGTTTATTGTTTCTGACAACGCGCTGCTCGAGTATCGCTTTGGCAGTATTTGCCGGCAAGTCGGGTGTGCCATTTCTAGTGTACTGTGACTGGATTTTGTGGCCCCATAGCCAGAAGCAGTGTAAATAAACTCCACAAAAAGAAGCCATCCTCTATCACCTGCATTTGAATTAAAAGGAAAGTGACACCTTTGCACTAGCACCTGCTACCATAGTGATATCAAAATCAATGCAAGCAGATATTTTCAGGTATTACAGAAAGATGAAACCGTATGCTTGCATGCAGAGAACACTTGATGCTCAGAGGCAGTCAGACATCACTTAAGTGTCTCTTTCTATGACAGCCTCTTTTCTGGGGGCCCTGTTGGCAGGGGGTCACTGTCCTCCCAGTTCACCACACTCATTGCCTGCGTGACTGACTCTGAGCCGCAGATCTGCACAGAAAGCTGCTTGGATAACTGTCAGCTCTACCTCTCCCTCACTGCCATCAAAGATGAAGGGTCATTTTTCTTCATCTAACTATGACTCTGCTCAAGACATCTCCCTTCAAAATGCAGAAGGATGGTTTCCTGACCTCCCACACACCAGCATGTAATAGATGGCTCCTTTCTGAGTGACAGTCAATCTGGTACTTATGCTGTTTTTGTATTTTCTTTGATAGGTATGTCCTATAGAATCGAGTTTATGTTAAATTAAGTTCAAAAGCGTCAAAAAAGCATATCATGTTAAGGGCCACACTGGTATGTGAAAAGGGATGAATATATTCGATGCCAGAATGAAATTTGCTTTTTGTTGTACTGAAAATGTCAACGTTTGATGTGAAGTGCAAACAAATACAAAATCCCACAGACACTGGATTTCAACTATGCCTGCTGGTTTGTGAGCATACTGAAGCTCATCTCCAACATGGAGTTAAAGAGCACTCCAGAAAAGTGCAAATGTTATGGATAGGCATGTACCGTTTTATCTGCCCAACATTCTTCCTGTTGACAGGAGGCAGAGTGATAAAAGGATGAAAGACTTTAAAACAGTGAGTTATTTATTTATAATGAAGATTTCCTTCTTTCTCCTGGCAGGGGGCACAGGATGAATGAATAACAAAGACAAAATAAACAAACAAGCTAACATTACCATCAGCTATAGGCCAAATTGTTATTTTTTTTAAAAAGTGGTATTGGCCCAGAATTTCACTGTGCTGCATCCCTAATTATAGCAGCTTCCTCTCCTCCTCCATTAATCAACCTCAGTCAGACAGCTGCAAAGCATTTCTCCCTTTGGGTGAGGGATTGATGGTCACCTAAGCTTGGTTTATCGACCGTGAACCTAGCGAGCACTAACCATGGCACCTACTATTCCTGTCCAAAATCCTCCCATAGATACTAAGAGGCAAACACATTTCTGTATGGTAGTTAGACCTTGACAGATAGGGTGGCAGGAGCCCGTCTGATGTACTTTGGGGACATGTTTGTTTCAAAAAGCACAATTTCAAATGTATGTGCCGTAAGCCCACGGAAAACACTGCCCTCTGTTACAGCATCGTATGCACCAAAGGTTGAAAATCGTTGAATATTTCAGTTTTTATACACATGACTCTTTCCCCCCAGGTTCTTCATTTGTCGCTAAAAATATATTTTGTAAACATCTCAAAATCCCAACGGAGAATCTTCACCATGTCTCTTCAGTTGGCATTCATTTCATATTTGCAGTCACCTGGAAAAAAAACACCATCAGTCGCAACACACCTGAGACATTCACACAACTCAACCTGGCTGACAAGAAATGATTGATTTTTAAATAGAGACGTTATTGATCCTTATCCAGGATGTAAATGAAAGCCTCCTCTACATCGCTCCTGACAGCCTGGGCTGCTTCTATTAGGGAGATGAGAGGAAACGTGTGAAAAATGAAGACCATCTGTCTTGATGGTGCCATGTCCTCTGTATGCTGTGTCTGATGTAAACAACTCCATTTGTCAAGATATGATGAACCTTGAACTGTCATAACACACACACACACCGCATGCACTAAGATCCCCAGCCTACACAAAGCAAAACTCAGCAACCTCTGACTGGCTTGGGCTCGGTCAAATCTTTTTGGTGATGCAACGCTATACATCTTTTGTGGACCAATCACTCTCAGATAACAAAGATTCAAAAGGTTATACACTGACTCCAAGAATAACAGAGGTAGAGAAATATACTGGACGTTAAGTATATGGTGAGATAATAATATATATTACAGTGTGGGGAGACTAAGCACATCCCCTTATTATCCCACTTGGGGCACAAGGGCAACTCCACCTTCACCACAGACACACCTACACACAGTGAGCATTAAAGCCAATGTTCTCTTCACATTTGCTCAGTTGCCCTCTACAGCAGCAGGATAAGCAGATATACTTACTGTAAAAATCAGACATGATAATATTTTAAAATAATCATGTAAAGAGTCAGAGTGACATAAATTATTAAAAATATATCAGGCATATTCACAGTAAGTGTTTAAAAATGATCTTACTGTAAACAAAACCTGAAGTCTTTCCAATTACTTGCCAGCAACCAGAGAATCAACTGTATTTATTACAGTCAAACCAACAGCACGAAAGACTATTTTATCAACTAGTTTTAGCTTATTTTAAATATACCTACAAAACAGGCTTTTGGCAGTTCATAAATAGGAGAGCTGCAGCAGGAACTGTCTGTTGTTGAAGAAGCAGTGACAGCATTACAATCCTGTTCAACAGACAGCAGTGACTGGCTTCTGTTCTTCTATAGTAATAAAGTGTTCTGTTCTGCACTAATCTTGTTCCAAAAAGCAGAAAAAGAAAATGTGGATATTGTATGGCTCAAATATAATCCTGTATTGGGTGCAGTGTTTGTAATAAAAGCCAATTACATGTTTTGTGAAATATGCAAGAATGTTATTTCATCTACATTAAATTTAATTGATGTCGTATTTCTGGATGCACTGATGTGTCTTCAGATCTGCAGCACAAGCCAGGATTGGTGACCGAGAGTGGTCCGCGTTTACGTGTTCCTGCTATTTTTCCACTGGCTAAATTGTGAAAGGTAAAACCTGAAACCAACCTTGACACAAAAAGTGGAAGTAAATAACAACAAAATGAAACAAGCACAGCTGCATTCCTAGTTTCTGGCTAAAGGTTAACCAACATTCAGGAATATTTGGAGGCAGTAATGGTAATATATGTGAGAGCTTGATTTTGTACGATTACATTTTTTTCCTGCTTTAATTATTTGTGATTGCAAATATTACTTTTTAGCTTTTTGGATCCACGAAGCTGCCCTCTCAACCTGCAGCACTACCGCAGAAAATAATTTTGGTTGGATGAAAAAAATGACTGTTAGCTTAAGGGTCTTCAGTTATTTAAAATTGTGTCTCTTTGATAAAGAGTATTTCATAATTGTGTCCTTCAAAGTTTTTACATTTTATTTTTCTTAAGCTTCTGGTTTATTTATCTGACAAACTTGACCTGTTTTGATATTTGACAACCACAGAAATACAATAAACGACTTTCCTTAAAGTAGCCCAAAATAGACAAAAATTTAAATATATAAAAATGTTATACAGTTGTAAGTAAATGTTTTTACACTGAGGCTGTTCTAGATCACACATTTACCATATCCATTGAGAAGTATTTCAGTGTAGGTCAGATTAACGAAAATTGTTGTTTTAGGGAATTTGCGAATTGAACTGATTGCGTCCCCCACCACATTTGCTGAGGTTCCACAGAAACAGGTGTTTTTAAACTGTGAAATAATAAAACAGTGCAGGAGTGATCATATATGATCATATCACACAGGGGTCAGAGGATACTTTGACAGAAGATGCACACATGAGATCTGCACCTAAAAGCACCTGTAATATGACTAAATACTAACAGTAAACAAATTAGAATCCTTTTACTTCCGAAACAAAGTGAGTTTAAAACAGAGAACAAAGGATGAATTTTGCTTACCTGCTGTGATGTTACCCATAGGTTTCTGATGTTTCAGTTTTCCTTCCATCCAAGTTCCACAATATTCTTGCCATTTTCACTTTCGATAAAATACATGGAAATCATTTTAGCTGTTGTATATTCATGCCTTAGGTAGAACAGGACATGGATACTATGTCCTAGATTTTTTTCCCAAAAAGGGAATGTTGTGAAGCTAAAATAAAAATACTCTCTGCGCGTATAAACACTTATTATGAGGGACCTATTAGCCTGGGTCAAACTTGAACCATGTTGTGAACGCATGGAAATTGATACTATGTAAGTGTTAAAATGATTACTATAATATCCATACAGCAAAAAGCAAAAACACTGAACCAAAAGAATGCAAACCATGAACAGTTACATGATGTAATGAGCCAGAAACAAGATGTGTCTCAGTTTGCTGAACTCAGACTGCACAAGACACACAAACCCAACAATAGGAAACTGTTTTGGTTCGTCATCAAGTTACTCATGGAATTAATTAGCAGCAGCTGAAACGAGCTGCCACCAGCAACCATTTTAAATAGTGGAAATAATAATCAGCCCCAGCTAAAATGAAAAACTACTTCCCAAATGTTTTGTACACTGATCTTTTTTAATGAGAACGGGAGAGAAGAAACAATGGATCTGCTAAGCTAAGCAGCTTAGTCAATTTTGCTAACCTGGGATTCAGAGCAATCAACAGTCAGTCACTATCTTAACCAGTTCTCTTTTTTTCTTCTTCTACTTCTCTTATGCAACAAATGTCTACCATTTGGAGAAAGAAAGAATCACAATTTAAAAAAAAGACTTCAGACACCCATTCATTAACATATAGCTGAAGCTCAACTACTCCATTACATCTTAACTATTCACCACTAATGGTTAAAGAAACGCCTATTTCATATGTAAGTGAAGAAGCAGGTTAAGCAGGTGGAACAACTAACATTCAAGAGTAAGCACACCAAGAGTTCTTAGTCTATCTCCAAACCCCTGCATAAGTTTGAAAAATGTTAAAAAGTGATGTGCATGAGGCAGGGAATAGGGGTTTGGAGATGGGCTGAGGAGGGGGGATGTGGACGTGTAAGGCAAGAGTTGTTCAGTGACATCCCAAGGCCATAGGAAAATGGAGAGCAACACCAAATCGCAAGACATCTATCTATGAAAGTAAAAGGCTCTTTCGAAGTGGAGGAGTTTTCCTCCTCAAAATACCCTGAAGCAGACATTAGTGTGGCGGAGGACCATGGTGGTCCCAAGCCGTATCAATTTGAGCTATTGGTTGCAGGCCTGCAATGCCCAAAGCTGGAAATCTCTCTCTGTTTCTCTCTCACCCCCTCAGGAACTGTCTTGCCAGCTGCAACCATTGTCAGGCCATGTGATGGTCTAAAGGGAAACACTGCAGTTCTGTGGCACTTTGACAGCAGTCAAACGTACCGTACAAGTCCAAACCATTGTGCAAAACTTTGAAAACAATGTGCAGAAGATGAAAGAAGAACAAAACTGACAAGTTTTCTTCAAAATGCCTCAAGGCACTTTATGTTGTATGGTAAAGACACCGATAGAGACAAAACAAAAAAACAAAACCCACAATCATATTTGCCCCTACGAGCAAGCACGTTTCAACACTGGGGAGGAAAAAACTCCCCTTTAACAGGAAGAAACAATATGGGCATACTTGTACTCTATTCTCTCCCTTATCTTTATAGCATAATAACAAGAGAGCTTAGTTTAAGAGATTCATTATGAAAGAGTTACACGATCTGAATTTTAGATATTGGAAAACTAAAATGGTATTTGTTAGGTGTTTTAGCGATTCTTATCTTAATTTGTGGTAATATTGAGGTGAAAGTCAGTATTTTACCTCCACCTCAGTAGTGTGGCCCAGACAGAACTTTATTTATTCTTTATTCATGAATTTAAAGAGTGGTGACCTTCATAACAATACCTGGATGGTTGAAATATATATATATAAAAAAATGCCCTTTTGATTATTACATATACTTCTGTAAATTCCAAACGCAATATATAAAAATGATTTTTAGGGTTTTTGTGCATGAGATTAAGTTATCTTCCCTTTGGTAGGGCACTAATGATAAAATTGCTGCCACTAAGAGGATATCAGATGAACAATCTCCATCTTAATCACATGAAAATGAAAAAACAAAACAAAAAACCCAAAACAATTTCTTTTCTCAGTAGTGGGTGAAGTGTTTGTATTTTACAATTCAGTCATTGCACAATTGAATAACTTCACTCAGTAACTACTTACTGGATTGGATGGCCTATTTTTGAGCATGCAACACTCATTCTCCTTCTCTCAAAAACATGTGATATGATCACATAGCCTCAAGCATGTTTTAATGAGTTGCTGAACAAAAATAACTCTTCTTGCTCTTCATGTGTGTATAAATTTATTAACCAAAAATGTAAAATGTCTCAGTTCACCTCACCGGCTCACAAACATCTTGTTTTTATTTATTTTTTTAAAGAGATTTTAAATAAAAGAAGTATACTAACACAGGTTTCAATCAGTCTTCGGATGCTTCAAACTTACAAGGAAACTAAGAAAGAAATCACCTTGTCTGTTATTCAGTCTCAAGCAATGCGACTGAGCAGTGTTTCCTCTTCACACTGGATCTCTGTTGCTTTTGATCAAGTTGCCAATCACATCTATGTCGGACCTGTTCAGACTCCAGCCCTCTGTCGACAATCATGCCATTTCCGCTAGCAGTTTATACCTCCTGACAGGCGACTGGATTGAATCTGCAAGACAGTCTCCAAGTGGTTTCTGCCAGAAAAGGCATCATCAGAAGTCAAACTTTTGTTGCAGGTTTCGAGTAGCAAGTGGTCATGTATTCACAGTGCAGTTTTACTCCCTCAGCACCAATATCACTCAGTGTTTAAATGAGGAATTGTCAAATGTTTCCACATCAAGAAAATCCATTTAGATACACATTAGGCCAAAGACCTCAATTTCATTAGCACTTGTTCCAAACCTCCTCATCTAATATGATCTTTTTGGAGTTTTGGAACAAAATTATTTTACAATGTGTACAGAATTATTCAGCAGTGTGCACTGTGCAGAGAGCAGGAAATAATGTGGGCAATGATGCTTGTAATCTGAACAATCATCATTTTGCTTAATCGTTTCCATGAGTTTTAGGGTAATGAATAACCTTTTATGTGATTTGGTACCAGAAGACAACTCGATAGCCTAAACCTGGCCAAAAAGCTAAAAATTTTACTACAAAGTCTAAAGAATACACATATCACTTGAGTGAATTACATCTTTTTTCTGATTTTGCAAAAAGAAAAATTAAAAGGCAAAAGCTGAAAAGCGGTGGTGGTTCTGGCTTATTAAAACCACCAAGGAGAGAGTGGGAGCAGCTGTTAGTTAGGCGAGGGCAATTAATATAAATTAACCTTGAAACTATTTTCAGAGGTAGTGTAGTGTAGAAAATAATAAAATTGAAGTAGAGTGGCAAAGTGTTCGAAAAACTTCAACACATTTCAAATAGGACAGTGTTGCACTAATTATACAAGCAAAAGTATATTCAGATTTGTACCACGCCACATCTGACATTTAAACAATAGATTTCCAGTAGTGTATGTCCACACTTACAACAAGTGATGTAACATGATATTGCTTCGGTTTCCTGTTTTTAGCAGACAGCAGTGGAACCCAGTGTGGTCTTCTGCTGCTGTTCTATAGATCTTGTCTCTTTTTCAGACCAACCTCTGTAAACCATAGAGATTTTTGTGTGAGAAAATCCCAGTAGTTCTGAGATAATTACAATTTCAGACCACCTCACTGGCACCAACAAGCATGCAAAGTTCAAAGTCACTTCAATCATCTTTCTCCTCTATTTGAACTTCGACAGGACATGCATCTAGGCACTACTCAATATTCTCAGTGCTTTCCAGTTCACTCCAGCGTGTTATATCACCAGTATCATACCATATATAGACTATATGGTGACACAGAGTCATTGTAGGGTCCAGTTACTCTGCCCTCAGTCCAATATTAGAGGATAAGTCAGGATAAGACCTGGGGCACACTAGCTAACTTTCCCTGTGTGTGACAGCTACCTCCCTGAACTGCTGCACTCAGCAGGCATGTAGTATCTATATAGACACTGTTGCTATGGCACTATTACTGCCAGTCCACAGAAAGAAAGAATGAAGCAGAAAAGAGGATGTCCTTATCTCACTGCTTCCTTAACTTCTTTGAAAAACATAATTATAGCCTAGACTGGGCTCCTACAGTGACCATATATAGTACATATGTAGGCACCCTTGTTTCCCATGAACGTATTTCCAAATGTCTGTGAAATAATGAGATATAACTCCTGCATTCAAACTTCTAATCTGCCATGATTGCATGTATTTTTTTTTTTTAAATTTTCATCCCTAAATACCCACTAACTACTAACTCAGTGTCAGTAAAATAAGAAAAAGTGCAACACAAACTATAAGTGGAGCATCACCTTCAAAATAAAAGCAGTCAGCAGTGATCAACATCTTTTAAGAATTCAGGAAACATAACAATGTTAAACAAAGGCGAATGACTACTTAACAGAATAGAACCTTATTTTACCCACTGTAACAGCACGTAAGTTAAATATTCACTTTATTTTTCATTAAACTGGATAAATGCATTCTGTATATGTTAAGCTTCCATGTTTCTTCATCTTATTTTTTGTTAGAGCTATCAGACGTGAATTTAATGAAGAAGGTTGTGGATGGTTCTTTGATGAGCAGGGGATCAATCCTCTGAGAAACAAAATAGCCCAAAAGCTCATCAAGAAATAAGCTGGTATATAATTTGTTTTCACTAGTTATTGTAATGCAAGCTTCATTTATTTCATGAAATAAAATGATGATCTGTAATCAGCAGATGATTTGTCTGAACTGTGCTGGGTATGTGGCCATCATAACACATGCACTGAGTTAGGCAAGGTTGGGGCTCTTGCAGTTGATTAATGTCTTAATTATGGAACTGCCATGCATGTGCAATGGAGTCTGGACATGATTCACTATTGTCAGTGTTTCTGTACACAATTACATTGTGTTCTCTTCTGCTTTAGGTACATTTGAGTCATTTATTTTCTTTTTATATGCTTCCTTTAGCTGGCCTTATTCAGTCTTTTAGTGACCTGTCTTATCATTTCTATGCCGATGACATTAAGCTGTATATGTCCTTTAAGCCTCATCAGCTGGATAGGCTGTCCACCCTAGTCCAGGCTTTAACTCAAATCTCTGATTGGCTTTCTAACAATTACCTTTTTTTAAAACATGAACAAGACAGAGACCATGATCATAGCTCCTCCTGATCTATATTCTAAAATCAGTCAGGTTCTTGCCCCTTTCTGTTCTTCAGCTAAGCCAAATATTCGAAATCTTGGAGTAATCAGATTATTAAGTGATGATGTGACGAATCCTACTTCCGGGCCTAAAGTAGTCTGTGTTTAATATGGCTTTTGTGTTGTTAACATGTTTAATGCTTTGTATTTTCTTCTATTTAATCTCAAAAAGCTCCTAAAACAGTCAGTGATCACTGTTGACCTCCCTCGGCTTTTATTACCGCTAATCATTTATTTAAGCTCAGTTTTTAAAACCTTACGATTTAACTACAGCACAGCCCATGCAGCAGTATATGAATGACTAACCTCGTATTGTGGATGGATTATCTCAGTGGTTCTCCTGGCTGAAGTTTGGTCCTTTTACAGCATCCTGCCATGCGATTACATTTGTTCCTGACCACCGAGAACACTCACGTTAACTTTTATGGAGTGGAAAAAAAGTTAGCTTGTTTATATTATGCTAACATACAGTAGCTGTGTCGCTAGCGGTCACGTAGCACATCATTATATACCAGCTAGCCAAACTTCAGTAACCCTACAAACGTCACTGCTTAGTTTTCTGTCTTCATTTATGTTGGAAGTGATAAGAAAGCTGTACGTTTTAATTTGTTTCCAAAGCCCCGCAGTCAGGACATGCTATATTGCATTTAGATGGAAGCTAGCGAGCTAACTTCCTGCTAACTTCTAACTCCGTTAAATGTCATAAATTCCATTTTCATGGATGCCTGGATGTTAAACTCAATTGTTACACCTGGTAGAGCAGAACGCTGATAATTTTATTAAAGATGAAAGACTTAAGACAGTGTTTTAACTCTCAGTAATGCCACAGTGATCATTTGATATATGGACCTGCAGCAGAGTTTAGGCCCAGACACGGCTAGTGACGTCAGACTGAACAATCGGATATTTGACTCTTCTTTGGGCCTTGACTCACACGTAAAATCGTTTCTTTCATTTAAGGAATATTTCTAAATTGCGACATATGGTCTCCTTAGCTGAACTGGAAAAAATTGTCCATGCATTTGTGTCATCGCGTTTAGATTATTGTAATTCCCTGTTTACCAGCTTGGATAAATCATCTCTTTCTCGCCTCCAAGCTATACAAAACGCAGCAGCTAGACTACTAACTCGCTCTAGCAAGCGAGCTCACATCACTTCTATTTTATGTTCTTTACATTGGCTCCCAATAGATTTTAGAATTCATTTTAAAATTATTGTTTTAACGTACAGAGCACTAAATGGCCAAGCCCCAGATTATTTAACCAAGCTTCTCACAAAATACACAATTCAATTCAATTATTTATATAGCGCCAAATCACAACAAAAATCGCCTCAAGGCGCTTCATAGATTCAGAGAAAAACCCAACAATCATATGACCCCCTATGAGCAGCACTTTGGCGACAGTGGGAAGGGAAAACTCCTTTTTAACAGGAAGAAACCTCTGGCAGAACCAAACTCAGGGAGGGGCGGGGCCATCTGCTGCGACCGGTTGGGGTGAGAGAAGGAAGACAGGATAAAAGCCATGCTGTGGAAGAGAGACAGAGGTTAATAACAGATATGATTCAATGCAGAGAGGTCTATTAATACATAGTGAGTGAGAAAGGTGACTGGAAAGGAAAAACTCAATGCATCATGGGAATCCCCGGCAGCCTACGTCTATTGCAGCATAACTAAGGGAGGATTCAGGGTCACCTGGTCCAGCCCTAACTATATGCATTAGCAAAAAGGAACGTTTTAAGCCTAATCTTAAAAGTAGAGATGTCTCCCGAATCCAAACTGGAAGCTGGTTCCACAGAAGAGGGGCCTGAAAACTGAAGGCTCTCCCTCCCATTCTACTTTTAAATACTCTAGGAACAACAAGTAGGCCTACTACAACACTACTGCTCGCCCTCTCCGCTCACAGACTCAGAGTTTGTTGGTTGCTCCGAGAACACCTCTGAAGACGAAAGGGGGCGGAGCTTTTCAGTCTGTGGCACCAAGGCTGTGGAACAGTTACCTCTACAACTACGTTTGGTTGACTCTGTGGAATCCTTTAAAAGCAGTTAGAAACTTTACTGTTTAAAAAAACTTTGTTGACCAATGCTTTTTACATTTTTATATTTTTAATTTACATTTAAACTCTATATTGTGTATACTGTGCATTTTGCTATTTATCATACTGTTTATTTTAATCTCTGTGTGCAGTGCTTTGTGACTACCTGTCTATGAAAAGCGCTTAATAAATAAACTTTACTTACTTATTTACTTGAGTCTTTTCGGTGCTCTTTCCTGAGCACATTAACTGTACCTGTGCTGAAATAAGACATTTGAGTTTTGCAGGAGAAAAATTATCTGTCTGTACTTTTCTATAGTTTGTAACCTAGTGATACCAGCTTTTCTCTGCTGGACATCCACAGAAACAGTGCTACACGAACACAAGAAAAACTAATGTCATTTCTTTTAAGTTATTATCTTTCCTGCCGAGACTAAGTGCATGCTTTGCGGGATCCTGTTCCACTGGATATGGTCAACTACTTCTTATTGTCTTAGCTTTTGTTGCCTTAGCTTACATGTGCCGAGCAGATGAAGGAATTAAAATAAAGACTTCTTTGTCATACAATGTCTGTTCAATTGAATTAAAAAAGTGATAAAAGAGCTAGCAAATTAATACTCAAAGCCTATTTAAGTTTAGAGTGCTTTATTTAGGGCTTGAAGCTCACCACGTAGGGCTGGTTAAACACAAATTGCTCTTTTGATCAGGGGATTTAAATCCTGCTTAATTACTTATTTTGAAATTATTGTTCTTGGTTTATATTGTCTAAAAAGGAAGTTCTACATACAGTACACACATAATACATAAATACTGCGTATACTGTAAGGTGTTTCTACATGTTATTCTGAAAATTATAGTAATAGATTAACTGATGATAGCAAAACTGCTTTTATCTGAGCTTGTTTCTGTCTATCAGGCAATAGTTGACAAGGAGTATGATGTTGTTCCATTGCTTTTAATCTGGACAGAGACATCGGTGGTTTGGGGCTGACCTTCCTTCAGTTTCCACAGGGAAATCTAGCGTTTTAAGCTTTCCTTTGGTAAAACAAAAGTGCATTACAGCAAGAATGGAAAAAAAAAAACATTACAATCTTTGTGAATCAAATAAACAGTAAGTTTAACTTAAGTGGACAAAAAGACAGTTGAGTTTAAATATCTGTGCTTGGAACACAGAAACTGAATCCACGCAGACTACAGTTTTATTTGACTTCACTATTGTTTTCTGCACATGCTCACGCACAGCAATATACTATCCATCTACACCATCCATCTTCAGATATATACTCTTGCATTACTGCTACCATTATGAAATCATTAGCATCATAATAACCAATGATGCATTAATAGATGCAATTATAACCTGTATTGATCCATTCAGCTTATTTTTGTTGGTATTTTTGCCTTTCTCTCTGATTGAAAACCGATTGTGCTTTGTGCATTTAACCAAATCAATAGTGAAATGTATAAGCACTGTTAGTTTCTAACCTTATTAGAATCAATACCCACTACAATATTTGCCTTTTTTTTGACGGTACAAATGTGATGGTAGGCTTTGTTGCACAACCTTTGTTTTTTTGTAGGTGTAGCAGTAACTTATCAGCTGCTTTTTTAGGCTTGAAGTTTGATATCTTTTTAAATGAACCTATGCTACAGTGGGGCAAAAAAGTATTTAGTCAGCCACCGATTGTGCAAGTTCCCCCACTTAAAATGATGACAGAGGTCAGTAATTTGCACCAGAGGTACACTTCAACTGTGAGAGACAGAATGTGAAAAAAAAAATCCATGAATTCACATGGTAGGATTTGTAAAGAATTTATTCGTAAATTAGGGTGGAAAATAAGTATTTGGTCACCTCAAACAAGGAAAATCTCTGGCTCTCACAGACCTGTAACGTCTTCTGTAAGAAGCTTTTCTGTCCCCCACTCGTTACCTGTATGAATGGCACCTGTTTGAACTCATCATCTGTATAAAAGACACCTGTCCACAGCCTCAAACAGTCAGACTCCAAACGCCGCCATGGCCAAGACCAAAGAGCTTTCGAAGGACACCAGGAAAAGTATTGTAGACCTGCACCAGACTGGGAAGAGTGAATCTACAATAGGCAAGCAGCTTGGTGTGAAAAAATCAACTGTGGGAGCAATCATCAGAAAATGGAAGACATACAAGACCACTGATAATCTCCCTCGATCTGGGGCTCCATGCAAGATCTCATCCCGTGGGGTCAAAATGATCATGAGAACGGTGAGCAAAGATCCCAGAACCACACGGGGGGACCTGGTGAATGACCTGCAGAGAGCTGGGACCAAAGTAACAAAGGTCACCATCAGTAACACACTACAACGGCAGGGAATCAAATCCCGCAGTGCCAGACGTGTTCCGCTGCTGAAGCCAGTGCATGTCCAGGCCCGTCTGAAGTTTGCCAGAGAGCACATGGATGATACAGCAGAGGATTGGGAGAATGTCATGTGGTCAGATGAAACCAAAGTAGAACTTTTTGGTATAAACTCAACTCGTCGTGTTTGGAGGACGAATACTGAGTTGCATCCCAAGAACACCATACCTACTGTGAAGCATGGGGGTGGAAACATCATGCTATGGGGCTGTTTTTCTGCCAAGGGGACAGGACGACTGATCCGTGTTAAGGACAGAATGAATGGGGCCATGTATCGTGAGATTTTGAGCCAAAACCTCCTTCCATCAGTGAGAACTTTGAAGATGAAACGAGGCTGGGTCTTCCAACATGACAATGATCCAAAACACACCGCCCGGGCAACAAAGGAGTGGCTCCGTAAGAAGCATTTGAAAGTCCTGGAGTGGCCTGGCCAGTCTCCAGACCTCAACCCCATAGAAAATCTGTGGCGGGAGTTGAAAGTCCGTGTTGCTCGGCGACAGCCCCAAAGCATCACTGCTCTCGAGAAGATCTGCATGGAGGAATGGGCCAAAATACCAGCTACTGTGTGTGCAAACCTGGTAAAGACCTATAGTAAACGTTTGACCTCTGTTATTGCCAACAAAGGTTATGTTACAAAGTATTGAGTTGTATTTTTGTTATTGACCAAATACTTATTTTCCACCCTGATTTACGAATAAATTCTTTACAAATCCTACCATGTGGATTCATGGATTTTTTTTTTTCACATTCTGTCTCTCACAGTTGAAGTGTACCTCTGGTGCAAATTACTGACCTCTGTCATCATTTTAAGTGGGGGAACTTGCACAATCGGTGGCTGACTAAATACTTTTTTGCCCCACTGTATGTACATTCCACTATGTTTCAGAATTAGACTAGCATAGAATTAATTATATATAGATTTCTCTCTCACCTGTGCAAGCAGTCTTTATCCTTCAAGCCTCTACCAGAGGCCTGGGAGCTTGAGGGTCGTGCACAGTATATTTGCTATTACTACTGGGACCACCATTACCTTCACCCTCCACATCTTGAGCTCTTCTCTGAGCCCTTGGTACTTCTCCAGCTTCTCGTGTTCCTTCTTCCTGATGTTGCCATCATTCAGTATCGATACATTGATCACTACAGCCGCCTTGCTCTGCTTGTCCACCACTACTATGTCCGGTTGCTTAGCCATCACCATTCTGTCTGTATCTGAAAGTCCCACAGGATCTTAGCTTGGTCATTATTGACCACCCTAGGGGGCATCTGCCATTTTGACCTCAGATCTTCCAGGCCATATTCGGCACAGATGTTTCTGTATATTATGTTGGCCACTTGGTTATGGTGTTCTATGTGTGCCTTACCTGCTAGCATCTTGCACCCTGCTGTTATGTGCTGGATTGTCTCAGGGGCATCTTTACACAGCCTGCACCTGGGGTCTTGCCTGGTGTGGGGTCTTGCCAGCATCGATGGATCTTGTACTTAGAACTTGTTCCTGCCATGATTAGTGTCTCTGTGCTGTCTTTCAGTTCAGCTTTGTCCAACCACTGGTAGGATTTCTGTATGTCAGCCACTTCCTTTGTCTGCCGATGGCCCAGCTGGACAGCGTAGTGGTCAGACTACAAGCCTTTGGAACGGGACTTCCGAGCAGGACATCTGTATCTAGTAAGGGTCCCTAAGCTAGACCCCTATGCTAATCAAGCCTATGTCAGATATGAGAGAGGTGGGCTAAATAAATAAATAAATTTGTATCTAAATAAATGTTATGAAATCCAGACACATGCAGACTAATGACTGTGCAGAAGTTTTTTAACAGTCATCGATTTTTCATAACTTTCCCTGTAATACTGATGGCAACATATGGCAGGCAGTGTCTCTTCTGTTCACTCTGAAAATATAAATATTGTATGTTCTTCAATATGTTGTTTTTCTGAAGTATTTGCATTTCTTGCAGTCCTCTTCACTCAAATGGCTGGAGGGTAATTGAGTTCACATTTTATACTGAACCTTTGTAAAAGTGCAGTGAGTGGAATGGCTGATTTGACAGTAATCAGCTGATTAGCATACAACCCTCACTATACCATACCACTTAAAGTGAGTTATTAAAAATTTCCAGATCGCCTCCTGCCAGCAATGTGTCACCTACTGCTGTAGCAATTGCACCCAACATACCAGCAAACTCAGATTTTTCAGCCAGAAAGCAGTCATTATCTTTCATTACACACAAAAGCTACTCAGCAAGCTTAGCTTGACAACCCAGAGAAACAGGACTGTCCTCCAGAATTTTTTTTTTTAAATAAATTTACATTTTAAAAAAAGTTCTTGCGTTGTTTCTCTAAAATGGACATTATTGTCACCATTGTCGATAAGAGTGTTTGGTAGACAATGTGAATATATCTTTAGTGATATTTTGAGCAAGGAAGCGAGGCTTTCAAAGGGGATTGTGGTTACTAGGCAACAAGCAGCAGAACCAATTGAGGACTAAAGTTAAAAAAAAAAAGAAAAGAAGTTTCCATCCATCTCAATCATGCAGTCTCTCTCTCTTATACAGTCTCTCTCTTACACATGTGTAAGTCCGTGTTTTGCCTGCAACCAAAATCCCCTCTGAATGGGGTTTGACCATAGATGGGGACTCAGCCCATTTCTTATGCTCACGTGCAGGATTTATGTCCGGTTGACACTGAGAGAAAAAGCTTAGATAACAGAAAGGGTACACAAGTGTTGGTAAAAATCCATATTGGTATGCTCTTTGTTCCCCTTTGAAAAGGCTTAAGAGACTGAAAAGCAAATGTTGCTGATGCAACCTTCAATGACGAATAAAAAGAAAGAAATGTCATTGAAAAGTTTGAATGACCATTCAGGATGTCTTGTTTCTCTTTAAGCTCCTGTTGAACCACTTTTGTGTTTTCTTTTTTTTGCCTGTGCTAGCACAGGACAATTAGCCACGCAATATGGGCACAGTAATTGAACACAGTGCTTTGATGATGTAGTCTCTTGTCATTTGAATCTGGACATAATTTTTCTGTTGTCTCACCTGTCATAGGATGAGACTTCAAATATAAACTGATGATTACTGTGAACAAAAGTGCTTACATCGTTATCACTGAAATAACTGTACCCTACAGTCATTGTTACTAGCAGTCCCTTACATGGCTGATTCTCAACATCTATTTTTCCAACTTTCAAAGCATTGGTCTAGCACTAAAAACATAATACCCATTGATGAACTGCATGCAAATGAAAAACCTGCAGAGTTGTGTGTTACAGAATACCTCAGCTTGGCTTTCAGTTAATTTCTTTCTTTTGTTGTGTTTGCACATCAATTTTCAGCAAGTCATGTCAGGTGCATGGACAGCAGCAGGTATTGACTGGTGGAAAAATCAACACCGACTCACTGCTGGGAACGGATAATAACACCTGGAGCATTCTGTAAGAATTTTTTCTCCACTCACTGCAGATGCTACAGCTGCCACAACTGCCAGTGTAACAAAAGCATAATCTGCATTCACATTGATGGGGACCTAAGCTCTCATCGTCTATCTATTCAAGTTTGGGACAATTTTTGTGTGTTATCTTCCTCTGAAGATGTTTTGTTGGAGACTCGATTTGACATTTTAGGAAGATAGGGAAATGTACTTTTGACAAAAGATAGAGAATGAACCTTAATCCAATTTAAGGTGTTATCAAAGAAAAGGTCTGTTTAAAAAAAAAGAAGAAGAGCGAAATTGGCTGCAGAGCACACACATACATAAAGAGAATGATTAAAAGAAGTCTTATGCCAACAAAGACAAATCCTCTCTGACGTCAAGGGCAGTTATAGCACAAGTTGCTCTTAATAGAAAGACAGAAAAAGTGCATCTAAAGGAGCTGGTGTATTTTAGTATCTCTGGTCATATAGGGGTTTGATTTGGACATTTGTTTACACTACCTCTGCATCCAAGCTTTGGAATATAAAATCCTAGTTATGTAAAAATGTTTCAAATTAAACACTACAATTAGACTGATATGATCAGACTAGTAAGGCTGAGTCAAAGCATGCCCGAGGTTAAAAGAATGAGTCATAGTTTTAAGCAGTGTCTTGTGAAATGTCAGGACTTAGTAGTTGCTCAAGGCCAACCCAGTGTTTTATACATAAATGCTAAAAAAAAAATACATCTTTGTGTATGTGTTTGTTCAAAGTATAAACCCGATTAGACGGGGGAGGGGGAGTAAATTAGGGACAAATCTTGTGTTAGATTTGCAGAATGGTTGAATGTCAGTAAAGCAGCTTGGCCTTTCGAGCCCTGTAAAATACAGATAAATGCTTCAATGTGCGTTAGGTTATATTAATAAAGACAAAATAAATAGTGTTCGATGACATACAAAGCACTGCTCTATTTATTTGCACTTGAAAGGGTTGAAATGATGCCAGAGCATAAACTGTCTTATAAGTCATGTATTGACACAGCTCTTGAGATTTCTTTTTTTTATTAGTTATTCAGGCCCAGTTTGCTAAGCACTCAAGCACATTTTGCATACTACCATTTTCACACTTGTACACATTCACATCCAGGGGCTACATTAACAGTGTTTCCTATTGGCAGCTGAGAACTGACAGCCTGGATTTGAGTTCTTACCTTAAGGGGGTCTCAATAAATGTTTTCTTTGTTTTAATTATTAGTGAATAGTAAAACAAAGAGTTGGTTGAACAGCCTTTTTGTTATTGTGCTGTGTTTATTCGTTTCAGGTTGACGCTGTTCTGTCCTCACTAGATGTGGGCGTGATTTAGCGTTGTGCAGCCTCTGCTTTGGCACGTGCCCTGAGCGCTGCAACGCTTGCTGTTGACCTGTTGGAAAGTTTTGAGCTGGAACAGTATGATCTTGTCTCCAGAGATCCAAGTGTCTCTACCTGCTGGGCTTGGTTAGCTGATGGCTCAGACATTGTGAATACAGTATGAATGGTGAAATCTGAAATCTGCTGAATTGTATGCCTTTTTACTGTTCTGTCCTCACTAGATGTGGGCGTGATTTAGCTTATCCAGTTTGACAGACAGTGAACAGAATGAGAAGAAGAGAATGCTTTGAACTGAGATTCTTCTTTACTTCGATCTGCATCTCCAGTTTACAGGCCATGTTACTGAGGCTTCTTATACATGGTATCCTTTATCCATTTTCATTACTCTCCTTTCTCTTTTCTTTTTGTAAAACTAAATAAACACAAAACAGATAATTACCTTCTCATTCACTGAACATACATAATGTACTAATTGAAACTTAGTTTTCATGACAACCAGCAAAAAACATAAATCTTAAGGTTGCCGAAATTAAACATAAACATCACCTTCAGTTAACTAGCATTATTGATCATAGCAAGTTAGCAAACACATGCTAATATACAGTCGCTAGCACACAAGTAGCTTTACAAATGAGTAATGACCACACAGCTGAAATAGTAACTCAGTATATGCACATTACACATGCATCACAAATCAGATAGTTAAGGTTATAGTATGTAATGAAAACTTACAGGCATGCGTGGGCAAAAGTTTCACCTCCACTGAGCACTTGCAGCAAACTAGCTGGGCATAACAACTTCCCAAGTACCAACTGTGGCCACAAGAGGGTGCCAAATCATACAAACAAAAGCATATTACCACAAAGTTATACCAACACACTCCCCGCCTGGTATAAATTATTTTATACCACTACTTCTTTTACTTTACTTTTTAGTTTCCTGTATACCTCAGTCTTTCTTTATAGTTTCCTTGGGGAACAGAAGGATGAGCTGAGAAACTGGACGTAGGTAAATCCGTGGAGCACCTTGTTTCACAACCCTAACCTCCACCTTTCTGATTTTATTATCTTGACTAGGAATGTTCTTAACAATGAGACCAATAGGCCATTCATTTCGCTTGGTTTGGTCATCCAAGATGACCAAACATTGTAAGACAATGTCTCCGATTTGCATGTCCCTTTTGTCATTGATCCACTTCTTTCTGGACTGCAGTGTTGTCAAATATTCTTGTCGCCATCGTTTCCAAAAGATGTCGGCTAGACATTGGACATGTCGCCACTGTTTCCTGTATAGGTCTTTCAAGTCAAACACCCCTTCGGGAGCAGACACAACGTTTGCTTTCTGAGTAAGAAGCATTGCTGGTGTCAAGACTGTCGGTGACTCTGGATCTGTACTCACCGGAACCAATGGCCGAGCATTCATAATTGCCATCACTTCTGCCATCAAGGTGACAAGGACTTCATGAGAAAGACGGGTAGGCCCAGACTGCAGCAGCATGGCATCTAAGATCCGACGAGCAACACCAATCATTCTTTCCCATGAGCCTCCCATATGGGATGAGTGTGGTGCATTAAAGGTCCATGAGCAGCCTTCATTACTAAGGTAATTTCGGACCTCTGAGTCATCTGTAAAGATCCTTAACTCTCTACAGGCACCGACGAAGTTGGTTCCACGGTCAGACCTGAGAACCTTGGAAGGTCCTCGTATGGCAAAAAACCTTCTTAAGGCGTTAATAAAGCTTGAGGTGGACATGGATTCAATCACCTCTATATGCACTGCTCGTGTTCCTAGGCACGTAAACAACACTGCCCATCGCTTGTTTTCTGCTGTGCCTCCTCTTGTTCGTCGTGACACTACACTCCATGGTCCAAAGACATCTAGACCAACTCTGGTGAATGGGGGTTCTATGCAAAGCCTATCCTCAGGCAAGTCAGACATCTTTTGCTCTTGAGGCTTTCCTCTGAGTTTGCGGCATATGACACATCCATAGATCAAGCTAGAAACCAGCTTTCTTACGCCAATTATCCACAAACCGGCTGAGCGAAGTGCCCCCTCAGTTAAGTGGCGACCTTGGTGGGCAACTTCCTGGTGATGATGTCTCACTAACAAAGTTGTCACATGGTGTCTCTTTGGGAGTATGACTGGGTGTTTTTCATCATATGGAAGGTCAGCTGAAGAGAGCCGTCCACCTACTCTAAGCACTCCATCCTGATCGATAAAGGGGTTCAACCTCCACAGAGGACTTGCTTCGGAAATTTGTTTCCCTCTCTCCAATTGTCTCACTTCTTCCGTGAATACAAACTGTTGAACACTCCAGATCACTCTAAATTTTGCCTGTGTTTGTGGATTTTGAGGGACTTGTTTTGAAAGCCTGGACCTGCATCTTGCCACGCTGATGAGCTTCGCCATTCCATTTATCAGAGTTTTCCATGAGGAGAACCGTTCAAATCTCTGTGGACTGAGAGGTCTATCAGTAGCCTTAGTTGTCAGGGTGCTGACTTCTGGGCGAATCTCTGCATCGTGCTGTGGTTCAACAAGGTCAAACTTACTTAATGTCACTGATGGGGATACCTGTTGTTGGGCCTGCTTTAGGAACTGAGGACCAATGAACCAGCTTGTTTTGTGCAGGAGACTTGCTGCAATCGGCCTTGTTGCGATGTCAGCTGGGTTGTTTTCTGTTGCAACATAATTCCACTGTGTGCATGTAGTGGACTTCCTAATTCTGGAGACTCTGTTGGACACATAGATGTAAAATCTTCGCGAAGCATTATAGATGTAGCCTAGCACAATCTTGCTGTCTGTGTAATACCTTACGGCATGCAGCTCAAGGTCCATCTCCTGACAAATGAGCTCTGCCACCTCTACAGCAAGAACTGCAGCACACAGCTCCAATCGGGGGATGGTATGTGCAGGCTTGGGTGCTAGCTTGGATTTACCCATGACAAACCCGATGAAGCACTGTCCTTGTTTATCAATAGCTCGTATGTAGGCAACTGCTGCAATAGCCATTGACGAGGCATCTGAGAAGACACAAAGCTCTTGGTGCTGCATGGAGGACAGAGAAGACGGAATATAAGGCCTGGGTATGTGCAGAAGCTCTACCTCTGACAGGGAGTCTTTCCATGCATTCCATTGTCTTTCTTTGGCAGGTGGAAGAGGATCATCCCATTCACATGGTTCTGTGGTAAGTTCTCTGATGAGGGCTTTGCCTTGGACAGTGATGGGAGCAATAAAACCTAACGGGTCATACAAGCTGTTGACTGTAGAGAGTATGCCTCGCTTAGTGAAGGGTCTTTCTTCCTTGGAAACTTGGAAGGTGAAAGAATCTGATTCAAGACTCCAGCTCAGTCCAAGGCTACGCTGAACAGGAAGAGGATCTGTCCCTAGGTCTAGGTTTTTCAGGTCCTTGGCCAGATCATCAGCTGGAAATGCATCCATTACCTTGCTACTGTTTGAGGCAATTTTGTGTAGCCGTAAATTGGACTCAGCTAACATCTTCTGTGTTCTTTGAAGAAGACTGATGGCTTCTGTTTCTGTAGGGAGTGAAGTCAGACCGTCGTCGACATAAAAGTTTCTGGTAACAAACTCCCTTGCATCTTTGCCGTGCTCTGCCTCGCCTGCTTGAGCTGCTTTTCTCAGCCCATAGATCGCCACAGCTGGTGAGGGGCTATTGCCAAACACATGCACTGTCATGCGGAACTCTGTCACCTCTTTTGTGAGGTCATTTTCTCGGTACCAGAGAAAACGTAGGTAGTTCCGGTGATCTTCCCTTACAGTAAAGCAGTAGAACATCTGTTCCACATCCGCAGTTATTGCTATAAGCTCTTTTCGAAACCGCAGTAGCACTCCAACCAAAGTGTTGTTCAAGTCTGGACCACTTAAAAGGACATCATTCAATGACACCCCCTCGTGTTTGGCGCTCGAGTCAAAAACTACCCGTATTTGTCCAGGCTTTTGTGGATGGTATACTCCAAACAATGGAAGATACCAGCACTCTTCCTCAGGCTTCAAAGCTGGTGCTAACTCTGCTTGCTGACTGTCAAACATCTTCTGCATGAACTTAACAAAGTGATCTCTCATGTCTGCCTTCCTGTCGAGACTCCGCTTGAGAGTATGCAGTCGTTTGAGAGCTTGCTGGCAGTTGTTTGGCAGTCGCTGCCTATGTGTTACAAAGGGCAGAGGCGCGACCCAACTATTAGAGTTGTCTTGGTACATCTCACTTTGCATGATCTTGAGGAAACGTTCATCTTCCAGTGAAGGTCCGGGTCTCTCATCGTCTTCGCTCTTGATGAACACTGTATCACCGAGGTTGTCTGTTTTGACCCCGTGATAAGTATCCATGTGGCTTTGAGTAGTGCATCTCTGCTGGACTGTTAACAGCTTTTCCTTTGCATTCATACTGTTGAAGCACGGGCTGAGATATGATGGTCTCCCATTGAGCAGCACGTTAGTTTTATAGGTTCTCACAGCAGAGCTCGGCTTATGCGTGCGCCCCAAACAGACATCTCCTATGACTACCCAGCCAAGGTCGAGCCGTTGAGCAAATGGAGCATCTGCTGGTCCATTGTGTTGTTCTCTCACTTTATGCAAATTCAACACATCCCTTCCTAGGAGCAGAAGGATTTGTGCGTCTGAATTGATGGGAGGGATTTTGTGTGCAATGTCTTTCAAGTGAGGAAAATGTTGTGCAACTTCAGGAGAGGGTATCTCAGACCGGTCCTCTGGAATCATATCACATTCCAGCAATGGAGGTAGAGGTACCTTGGTGTTGCCATCAATCGACTCTATGATGAAGTGTTTGGCTCGCTTTCCACTCATTTCCATTATGCCTGAGCACGTCTTGAGTGTGTATGTCTCTGTGTTCCCGTCCACCTCGAAGATGTCAAAAAACATGGATCGTGCGAGAGAGCGATTGCTCTGATCATCTAAGACTGCATATAGTTTGAGTGCTTTCTCTCTCTTGCCAGAAGGATAAACCAGAGCTAGACAGATTTTGGCACAAGACTTGGGGCTATGCCAATCTCCACAGACTTCAGTGCACATGGCTTTAGCTGAGGTTGACACTGGCATGGCTTGAGGCTCCCCGCCATGCTTTCCTGTCTCTAGTGGCAGTCTGAAGTCGTGAGGGGGTGGGCCTGGATGCAAAGCCGAGACGTGCTTGTCGCTTTCACATTCCTTACAAGTAATTTTGGCTGTGCAGTTCTTTGCTAGATGCTTGGTGGATCCACAACATCTGAAGCATATGTTCTTCTCCTTTAGGTAAGCTTTTCTTTCTTCAAGAGACTTACTACGAAAACGGCGACATTTCCTAAGAGGGTGTGGTTTCCTATGGAGAGGACACTGCTTGTCTGGGTCATCCCACTTATCCAATTCACTTACCCCCAGTTCACATGACACATCTGTCTTTCTTACTGATATCTGTGTTCTGTTGTACCTTATAGGTCGTTCAGCTTTCCCTACTCCTGTTGAGAGAAAAAAGAAGCTGGGATCATTCCTGATTCTCGCTTGTTCTCGTACAAACTGGGAAAAGACAGAGAAAGGTGGGAAGGCAACGTTGTGGTTTGTTTTGAACTTGGATGCACATGAAATCCACTTCTCTTGCAATGTGTGTGGTAGTTTCTCTACAATAGGATTGACACCACGTGCTGTGTCGAGGAAAGCGAGCCCAGGTGAGTGCCCTTCTGCTTTGGCGAGTTCCAGTTCAAGTAAGAGGTCACCAAGTTCCCTCAGCCTGCTGTTGTCTTTGGCAGATATTTTTGCAAAGTCTTCCATTTTCTTAAAGAGGGCATGTTCAATCACCTCTGGAGCTCCATATGACTCCTCCAAGCGCTGCCAAACCATTTCAAGGCTTGCAGCAACATTATAAATTTGCGCAGCGCTGACTCTCCTTGCTTGCTCAGACGACTGTGGTCCTAACCATTTTATAAGGAGGTCAAGTTCCTCTCTAGGTGACAAAGACAAGTCCTTGATTACATTTAAGAAGGAGGATTTCCATGTCCGGTAGTTTTGGGGTTCGTCGTCAAATTTCTGTATAGTAGTTGACACGAGCTCTCGTCTCATTAAATATTTTGCCACATCTGTTATAGCAGATGAGTTATTGTGGGTAGGTGGTATTGGCGTGAGTGGTTCAAACTGATGTGCTGGACTTGTGTATGTCCCATGATCGTGGTGATCGCTGGGTGGATGTTGCGGTCTAAGCTCCTGATGTGTGAGGTCCTCCTCTTTCCACAAAGGTGCTTTGGGTAGAGCCACAGATGAGCTTGGATATCCTTTTTTAAGGTATGGTGATGACTGTGTGTCATCTTCAGCAGGAGTATTTTCTTGAATATTTTGCACATATGACTGTCTGTCAATGTAATCTTGAACTCTTTGCTTACAGTCTGCAGGGATGATTGGGAGTTGCCCGCTTTTCTGGGAATTTTGTTCCTCCAGCTGAACCGCTGCCTCTAAGACCTGTGCTTCAGCTGATGCAGCAGCAGCCATTTTCTTCACCTGGAGAATATGCAGCTGTGCTTGGATTTGGGCTTGTTGTTTCATAGCTTCCGCTTCTTGTTCCGCATAAGCCAACTGCGCTTGTGCAGCCTCTGCTTTGGCACGTGCCCTGAGCGCTGCAACGCTTGCTGTTGACCTGTTGGAAAGTTTTGAGCTGGAACAGTATGATCTTGTCTCCAGAGATCCAAGTGTCTCTACCTGCTGGGCTTGGTTAGCTGATGGCTCAGACATTGTGAATACAGTATGAATGGTGAAATCTGAAATCTGCTGAATTGTATGCCTTTTTACTGTTCTGTCCTCACTAGATGTGGGCGTGATTTAGCTTATCCAGTTTGACAGACAGTGAACAGAATGAGAAGAAGAGAATGCTTTGAACTGAGATTCTTCTTTACTTCGATCTGCATCTCCAGTTTACAGGCCATGTTACTGAGGCTTCTTATACATGGTATCCTTTATCCATTTTCATTACTCTCCTTTCTCTTTTCTTTTTGTAAAACTAAATAAACACAAAACAGATAATTACCTTCTCATTCACTGAACATACATAATGTACTAATTGAAACTTAGTTTTCATGACAACCAGCAAAAAACATAAATCTTAAGGTTGCCGAAATTAAACATAAACATCACCTTCAGTTAACTAGCATTATTGATCATAGCAAGTTAGCAAACACATGCTAATATACAGTCGCTAGCACACAAGTAGCTTTACAAATGAGTAATGACCACACAGCTGAAATAGTAACTCAGTATATGCACATTACACATGCATCACAAATCAGATAGTTAAGGTTATAGTATGTAATGAAAACTTACAGGCATGCGTGGGCAAAAGTTTCACCTCCACTGAGCACTTGCAGCAAACTAGCTGGGCATAACAACTTCCCAAGTACCAACTGTGGCCACAAGAGGGTGCCAAATCATACAAACAAAAGCATATTACCACAAAGTTATACCAACACAGACGCTATCTTTACAGTGTCATGTTTTTCTTATTTTGTTAAGTTTTTATTTCGTTTCATTCATATTTTATATCAAACAGAGAAAAGGAGACATGGTTTTCAGATTTTAAGGTGTAGGCACCTCCTACTGGCAGTCTATCAAAAATATTGAGGCAGACTAGAAATTCATGTTTTATTCTCTAACTGTAACATGCATTATAAATTATATTTTAGATAAGGTAGTCGAGATTCTAGCTGTGTAAATTTTAAGCACTAAAATATTTTACCTAAATATCGAGGTCCTCACACAAAAACAGGAAAGTGGGATGTTTTTAGAACAGCACAGCTTATGATTGTGGGCCAACAATCACAATTGTTTGTATTTTGGGGTATTTTCTGAATAGGAATTCTGTTTCTTCTTCAAATTTTTTTTTATGTTACTTAGCAACTTTCTGCTCTAAGAGCAGTGGTACATTAGAACTGTGTGGTTATCTGAAAATAATATACACAATATTTTTAAATTGAAAGGTTTAACGTGCATGACAGTGGTATCAAAAATACTACTAAAACCATATTTGATGTTTTTGTGCCTTTCCTGTTTTATTAGGAAAGGCACAGTATTATTAAGTAAAAAAGCAAATTAAAATTTCAAAGGATTTCAAAGTATGCATGAGTCCTATAGCACCTTGGCCACAGAAAAGCAAATGCACAGACTGTAAAATTAATATAATCCTTAAAATATGAATCCTTTAAATCAATAAATGCTGAAAAGTTTGAATGCACAGGCTGAATATAATCTCTACTCTTTGAGAGCACAAGAAGCCTTAAGGTATTAATGTCTGCCAAATCTTTGTTTTTCCAACATCATGTGTGGGGAATAAATTCTTCCTAATCATGAAGCTGTGTCAATCATGCTGTCCTTCCAAAAGAAAAACAGCAAAAGAAAAAAGTTATTCCACATAAAGCTCCAGTGGGTACATAGAGGAAATCACTCACTGTGGACCATTATCTTTATTTTGGAGCTCCCTGCAACTGGCACCCAGTCAGACGAATAAAATTGATTTTGTTAAGAAAAGGTGGCTGTAGATGTCAAGCACTGATGAGGTGTGGATATCACTGTTATGCTTTTGTTTGATAAATTCTTATGTTTAGCTTTTCCAGGTGAAATATTCTTTCTACCCATGCTAGACTGTAATAATCCCAGTGATAAGTCCATTAATTTTCCTCTGGACTCTCTTTCTAGCATCCACCTGAAACATCTGCAGCATTTGATTGAAACCTGTGTTGTTAAGCAGAGGAGGCATTTCTTTCATCTGTCTTCAGATAGCATTAGCTATAGGCTATTGAATCAGGACTAGATTAAGCAGTGTGCAGAGGGAACACAGTAACACAAGTAGTTTTATGGTGAGGATAAAAATGATTATGGACTTGTTTATAAAAGTTGCTATGGCTCAGGAGAATATGCCAATAGTTAAGCGAGATTGCAATATTGCTGTGAATCTGTTGAGTAGTCCGACTGGAAAGCAAAATGTTGCCCTTGGAATTTCTTCCACTTAAAGCACCACATCTTTCTAGGAGTCTTTCTGTGGACAGATCTGAGCCAGGCCCTTTTTAACCTCGGACAGTTGGGCTTAACAGCCGGAAAATAAAGGGTTAGCTTCTTAGTCTATATAGTGAGCGAGTGTGTTTGAGAGAAAGAATGTGTTTGTTTTTCTATTTTTCTGGGATGACCTGAGTCATGCTACGGGACCAATTTTTCTTGTTTGTGTGTATGTAAGAGAAGGAGTGAGAGACCGAGATGTGTTGAGTGACAAACCAATAACTTTATGACCACAAGCAGATGCTGCTTTTTTCACTTTGTTTGGCACATCTGAAACAGAAAGGTATATCAAAGCCTGCCATTTATGTCGCATATAGCACATGCTAAAATCTTATAAGGCGAGCTGATGTTACTTAAAATGATTTAATCACTTTCTACTGTCAGCCGCAATTTGGGAGAACTGAATTGTAGTAAATAATTATAATATTTTAAGAACAAGCAGATTCTAGGTTTTCTACAGATCAAAAATATTTAGCTGCCTGCTTGAAAAAAAGTGAAATATCAAGAGGAAAATAACAGCTATTACAGCAACTGTTATGAAAACTAATTAATGAGTGCACGCAGGCTCATGAATTACAAACATTTTTATATAGCTACAAACGAAGCATAGGTATAGCATCAGTCTCAAGAAACTAAATTCTATCCAACTCTATGGCTCTGCTGTATAATTGAGATTTTTCATGAATGTCCTTTTACCAGACATTGATGCATTTGATACATTAAGTGTGATTGAAGGGTCAGGCATGGGCTGTTGCTTTCAGCATTAGCTGCTTCTGGCTACAGCTGGCATGAGTTAGCTTTTCCTCATCAATGATTTCATAGCAGCAAGGAAACTGGGGCAGAAGCACGACTGTTTTCCATACTGGCAAGGCTCCTGAATTAGATTTTGTAAGCATCTGCTCACTGGGATAGCTCAATATAACTCCAAGTTGGGGCGCGCTGTGTGAATAGCAGCTCTCCACCCAACCACAGCAGCCTGTTCACATGTAGATGGAAATGATCATTAATGCGTCATGAAAAATCAATTGTCTCAATAAAAGAAAAGAGCTCTACAGCTGAAAGATGACAAAGGAGCTGGCTTCTGGTGATGAATCAATGCAAGCATGTGGTTGCACCTGCTGCAACAGGCTTTGATGAATATCTGGATGCTGCTGTTGTAGCCCAGCAGGAAAATATAATTACAAGTCTTTAATTTCCACCATCTTGAGTGTCTCACTATGTCCCAGGGAAACCAGTGTCTGGATTTATCACATGCTTATTACTATGGGTCATAGCTCCTGCCCATGCTGTTCTGCCCTCTTTTACCCTCCTTGCTTGCTTTCTGCTTTCTACATAAACAACATTGACTTCTTCTGTATCGTTCTTAATTAAAATAAATTATAGATTTTTTAAATTTCAGAAGTTTATGATCATAATTTGAAGCCTTGTTTTTTTTTTTTTTTAATTTTAGGCATGCAGCATATCTGCTATACATATGTAGTAGTATACATTTGTATGTATTTTGATGTGCTATAAGTTGTAAAAAGGAAAAACAAATAAACAAACAAAATAAAACAGGAAATGCAGACATATGTTTGGAGCGGTCATTATGCTGATATCATGATAGGCTGTAGGGAGCCGATTTATAATAGTCACATGCTGTTTTTCTTCCCTCAACCTTTGTTTCCATTTTGGTGTATGCTATAAATTTGTTCAGCTTCTGCGTCTGATTAAGGATGATGCCATATATTCATTGCATGTGTTATTAATTATTTTTTTATTGTTAAATGTGGAATTCTTATCAAATGCCTTTTCACAAGCTAAATCAACTGTTTTCAAATGTATCTTTAGAAGGAAAGTCACTGTAGCTTTTTGAATATTAACACTCTTATTCAGTGTTTATTCATGTAACCTCACTCATCAATATAAAAAGTTGAATACTCAGTTTGGAAAGTTAATTTTGCATGCAGACTTTTACTGCCATGTGTAACAACTACATAATATCCCCATAGAAACAACCTCATTAAAGAATGATTTAACTTTTAATACCTCTGCTTTAATGATGTTCATATGTCATTGATTGAACTGACACAGTCTTAAAAACTATGCCCAACATATTGGCCTAATCGATGCAGTGAATCCTGAGGGTGCCAGAAACTTGTAACCAAGACTCAGACCATCTGCTTCTGCAACAGTAAATGTCAAATGAATGAATAAATATGCTAAACGGGGGTAGGAATACTGTTTGTCAACATGACAACACCCACACAACCCGTGCAGGAAATGTGATCGAAAGTGTCTTTGTGATAACTTTGAGAATTAAAATCAGTTGACCTGTGACATCATTAAGGCTGTTTGTTATTGTGCCACTTAAAGTGGGTGGGGGAAATGCAGTTTAATCATGATTTTGTAAAACACTAAAAGTGACTGACATCTTAGCAGCAAATGAATACTAAAAGCTCCAAGGCCAATATCAAATAAAGAAGTGCTGTAGATTTAGTAGGAGTGCAACCATATCTGCAAGATAACGGCGATTATATACAGTATCACAGAAAATCATACTGAATATGAGACAATACTAACACATCAGTATATTTTTTTTCCATGTTGAACAGTTTGCTTTAATCAAAGATTTGCCAACCTTGGACAAGGAGGTAAAGAGGAAAAACAAAGCACAAACACTACATATACTAGACTTTTTTTTTTTAAAAACAAGATAATTAATCTTAACCAGCTTAAAGTGGAAAATTATCTTCTCTTTGACTCTTCAGTTTGTTGCCTCTCTCTGGCAAAAGAAAAGTGATGAAGCAAGCTTTAAGTTCCTTGGATCAACTTTATTTATTGAGCAATTAAACTACTGCGCACAAAACAAAAGCTTGCAATGATTCTTTTGCGTTAAAACGTCTGCTGTGATTTTTTGGGATGAACATAAATTTATCCATCCACCTATCTGACACTTAGTGTGGTGATGATGATGATGATGATGTGAAGCAAAAATAAACCAAAGACCAGATTACTGTAAGCATAGTTCGAGCTATGTAAATGATCAGAATAACTGGTCTGCTGATCTAGTACTTTTTTTTGAAGATATTGAGTCAGCTTTCTTCTACTTTCAGAACTGCTTAATACTGGTCTAATTCTGAAATAGTGTTTAACAGTGTGTAAAATAAGAGATAGTAAATTGGAATGTATTAACAACAGCAAAACTGCTGCTGACCCTGTTTGACTCTGCTGCCTTGGGGTCCTTGATGATGACTTAATCCAGGTTCAGTCCAGTGATGGTGACTCAGGGTTTTTTTCCCCTGCAATTTCATAATAATAATAATAATAATAATAATAATAATAATAATAATAATAATAATAATATCATCATCATCATCATCATCATCATCATCATCATCATCATCATCATCGACCCTTTTCACTGATCATAGTCTGCTTACATATCCTTCTGTGTCCTGTATTTAGTTATTTTTGGAAGAAGAGTTTTAGGTGCAGCAGTATTTTTAATATCTTTTATTTATTGCAATATTCATAGTCATGTTCCTGGCTAAGATTAGAAATTAATATATCAAAGGGACAGCTGAGGTTGAGCAGTCTGGAGACAAAGTTAGAGAGAGAAGACTGTAATCACTGGACATGTGCAGAAGAGGGACAAAAATAAATGTAGAACCTGGAGCTGCCAGGCAGGAGGAAAACCACAGGGGAGGTTTGTGGATGTAGTGCAGGGGGACATGCATGGGGTTAGTGTACCAGAGGAGAATCACTAATTAACCTAACTCCACCAACTGCATGTCTCTGGACTGTTAACATTCTGTTCTGTTATATAGAGAGAACCCAGACACAGGAGTCGAAACCCAGGACATTCTTGCTGTGATCTAACAGTAGCAACCACCATGTCACCCGTGCAACTCATTTACTTTAGAGTATTCTTTTATTACCATGTTACTTTTAATAATATTTAGTTCTTGATATCTGCCAAAAAAAAAGTATTCAAACACATTTAAGACACAGAGTTAGGTGAGGGACACACGGGACCTTTTTGTTAGGATACAGTGCTAAGAACAGCAACACTGTACCACCAAAAGTGGTTATACAGATGAACCCCCCCAATATACATTAAAATGTCAAAAAGCTAAATTGTCATCCTGAATTCCACCAGGAATATCATCAGTTGAAGTTTACGGATGATACCTTGCAGACTAGCTGAAGTGTTGCAGGCCCAGTGTGATGTGAGTGTGTGTTGAATATAAATTTTAATGGCAAGATACGGGCAAACACAGCCAAACTGCAACCAATTTTACATTCAGGATCAAATATTTGATTTTGAGAAGCCAGATAACAAAAAGAAAACACCTAAGCTCAAGTCTCTTTAAATGGAGAAAATGCTCATGCCCAGACAGAGCTTCCAGTTATAAGTCAGTTTCCTTCCTATATAGTAGTATACAGTTGCTGATATCTTCCTCTGAATGGCATCTCTCACTTCACTTCATCTACACATACTGAAGGGTGTCAGCTGGCTCTCATTTAAAATCATCTGGCAATTCTCCTGAAGCATGGGAGATGAGGATGTCAAGGAGTAGAGATCAGCGACTTTGCTTGATGAAAGGAGCACTTCCTATCAAACACGCTGTAAGATTATTGCTGATGACACATCAGCAGGGTCAATAGGAGAAAAGTGTCCTCCCTGGGCCAATTGACTCACTTAATCAAGAGCTGTGTCGGAGCCCCACGCTGCACATTGCAGACTATGATGATGTGAGGAGGGTTCACCTTGTATACAAGATAAATTTGGGTTGTAACATGATGAATAACAAGGCAGGGAAAGAGAAACAACATTTTTTTGGCTACAAGAATGTTGTTGTTTTTCCCTCCTGCGTTTTCTCAAATAGACCATTTTCTCTTCTTTTACAGGTCTCTTAAACCTGACAGTGAGTGAAGGAAATATCACTCTTTAGTTTAACTGCTGACAGCTCATAAACAATCCAATGCAACTGTTCTGCCATGTCAACATCTATCTGAACAAAATTTATAACAAACTGATCATTGCCAGAAGTTGTGTTTACTCTGACGTACACTAGTGATGCAGAATATTAGAAAATCTGATATAGTTCAACATTGTGCTACCTACAACTTCAATGATGAGAAATAACTGACTTAACTCTTGTTAGAACTCTTATTCCAGAGGAGCACTATAAAACTAAGCTGTATATCGAATAATGTAGGTTTTATGTTACTTGCATATGACAAATAAAACTGAAATCTACTTGATACTCAAGGCTATTTCAGGATTTTCATCTTTTGGTTAGCTCATAACCACTCACCTTGCACACCAGTGACCCAACTTCTCCTTAGGGTTCCATAGCTGACTGATGAGATCTTACTGTATGAGACTGGTTATGTATGTATGTATGTATGTATGTATGTATGTATGTGTGTGTGTGTGTGTGTGTGTGTGTGTGTGTGTGTGTGTGTATATATATATATATATATATATATATATACACACACACACACACACACACACACACACATATATATATATCAGAATCAGAATACTTTATTGATCCCTGGGGGAAATTATTTTTTGTTACAGTGCTCCATTTTAAACCAACATTAAGACAAGACAGACAATATGTTGGCATCTGCGACCCTCAGCCTGCTCCCCCAGCATGCAACAGCATAGAGGATCGCACTGACCACAACAGACTCATAGAAAATCCTCAGCATTTTCTGGCAGATGTTGAAGGACCTCAGTCGCCTCAAAAAATAGAGACGACTCTGGCCCTTCCTGTAAAGTGCTGTGGTGTTTTTAGCCCAGTCCAGTTTATTGTCAATGTGTACTCCAAGGTATTTATAGTCCTCCACAATGTCAACACTGACCCCCTGGATTGAAACAGGGGTCAAGTGTTTCCTGGTCTTCCTGAAGTCCACGATCAGTTCCTTGGTCTTTGCCACGTTGAGCTGCAGATGATTCTGCTCACACCACGTGACAAAGGAGTCGACCACAGCCCGGTACTCTGTCTCATCATCCCTGCTGATGCATCCAACCACCGCAGAGTCATCAGAAAACTTCTGAAGATGGCAGGTCTCTGTGCAGTGGCTGAAGTCTGTGGTGTAGAGGGTGAAGAGGAAGGGGGAGAGGACAGTCCCCTGTGGTGCCCCTGTGTTGCTAATCACCTTGTCAGACACACACTGTGGGAGACGTACATATTGTGGTCTTCCTGTCAGGTAATCAACAATCCAGGACACTAGAGAAGCATCCACCTGCATCGCTGCTAACTTATCACCCAGGAGGGTCGGCCTGATGGTGTTGAAAGCACTGGAAAAGTCAAAAAACATGACCCTCACAGTGCTCGCCGGCTGGTCCAGATGGGTGTAGACACGATTGAGCAGGTAGATGATGGCGTCCTCTGTTCCGAGACGAGGCTGATAAGCGAACTGAAGGGGATCCAGATGTGGTCTTACTATGGGTCGCAGCTGGTCCAGGATGAGCCTTTCCAGGGTCTTCATGATGTGGGAGGTCAGTGCCACGGGCCTGTAATCCTGGGGGCCACTGGGACGAGGCGTCTTTGGTACAGGGACGAGGCATGATGTCTTCCACATCACCGGGACCCTCTGCAGACTCAGACTCAGCATAAACAGTTTATGAAAGACTCCACACAGCTGGGGGGCACAGGTCTTGAGGACAAGGGGACTCACTCCGTCTGGTCCAGCAGACTTGCCTGAGTGAAGTCTCCTCATTTGCATCTCAACCTGGTATTGAGTGAAGGTGATGGGTGGGGGAGGGGTGTCAGGAATCTCACAGGAGGCAACATGTGAAGAGAGAGGCTGGCACAGTGGTGTGGCTCTGGATTCCAGGCTGACTGCAGGTGAGGTTGTGGGGGTGGGAGCAGACACTGTGGTGTCGAATCTATTGAAAAACAGATTCAACTCGTCGGCTCTATTCTCACCTCCCTCAGCTCCCCTGCTGTTGGTTGGCCTGAATCCAGTGATGGTCTTCATGCCCCTCCACACCTCTCTCATGCTGTTCTGCTGGAGTTTCCACTCCAGCTTCCTCCTGTAATTGTCCTTAGCCTCTCTGATCTTGTCCTTTAGTAACACCTGGATCTTCCTCACCTCCTCTTTGTTGCCCCCTCTGAAAGCC
>NC_140558.1:4997396-5169896 GCF_057381845.1 Rhamphochromis longiceps
TGCTCTCATTTAACTGCCTTAATTCAAGACCTGAAAGATGCTCATCATAGCAGTGTCGATTTTAGAAAACACGTCTTAAAGTTGCTTTTGAAACACATCTTTGATTTTATTTTCCTTTCCATAACCCTGAAATCTAACTACTGTACATAAACATTTTATGCTGAAAGGCAATATTCAGTGCCACTCAAACTAATGCGGTGCTATGTTAAAGTATATAGCAGCTTGAGGGTTATGAATACATTAAGCATCTGCAGCACATATGCAGACAAGGGTAACCAATCAGAAAAAAAAAACTAAAAATTGATGGACTAAATTTGTATAGTGATGCTCATATGGTGAGAGTTGTTTAGAGCTGACACTGTTAAACAATTTCCTTACCTTACTTAATTGCTTAAATCTTCATATTTGAACTACGGCAATTTGCGACATGTCATTTTACACAATTATGACACATCACCCCTCTGTGTTCCTCTCATCTTATACAATGCAATTCAAACTGTGCCAAGTGTTTGTGTATTAACCTTCGATAGCATGACTAAATGGTACAGTAAATGAAATGTATTTAAAGCAGGACTATCTTCAGAGGATGTCAATATAGTGCAAGAGTATGAAGATGAAATAAACTTTTACTATGTAAACTTAAGCACTTGAAATTATATTATTAAAAGAATTTCTTCTAAATGTCAAGAGGATTTTATGTGTATCAAGTGCACTTACTGATGGTTGACACTGATTTAATCAGCAGAATTTTTCACAAAGGTTGAACAAGTGGATGTGGCAAAATGTTCACACTCAAAACACAACCTGGCTGTCGTTTCTGTTGATCAAATCAATCCAGTTTTCCTTTTTAAAATATGATACTGTTCTCTGCGTTTGAAGAAACACTCCATTACACGATTTTTCATCAAATAAAACATCAAAAACATTTTTATCAAGTTATTTCAGAATCATTGAAAAGTCTTTTAGTGTAAGACAGCTACTAAAAGGTCTTGTAGCACAATTAGTTAGGATCATTAGTTAAGGCATCTACCATTATGGGAAAACGTACACACCATCAGTTCTAAGATTTTACATATCAGGACATTAAATATTTTTCTAGTTCTCACCATGTCTTAAAATTAAGTAAATGTAATCTGAAATATAAATTTCACAGTATTATTGTGTATTTAATGAAAACTAAGTTAAACTGTAGAAGAAAGTACATCCCAAGAATCAATAGCTTTTAGCATCAATAAGTTAAATTAAAGCAATCTCTCTCTCTCTCTCTCTCTCTGTGTCTTTTTTTTTGCAGACGTGAAGTAATTTGACCCAATTTCTTTTAAAAACATTACCTGGGGTTTGGAGACATTTATTTATGTGCAGCTATTTTTTGACTGATCCACTGAAACACCTTGGAGTCTTTTTTTCAGTCATTCTGTCAATTTGATTCTCAGCACCTGGCTGCTACTTTCCCCTTGAATTTCTATGGAAGCTCTATGGCTGCAAGTTTTTGCACATCTCCTCGTCAGTTTAGTTTTTGTCTTATCTTATGTGTTTTAAGACCTGATAAGGACCAGATTACTTTCATCATGTCCTGATATGTGAGGCCTTACAATTAATTAAGTGTTCTCTCTTTTTACCATGACCCATCATATTCATTTTTTAAACTTTATAAATGCTTTTGGCTCAGTTGTCAGTCTAAATGTGTGTGTTTGTGTGTTATGTCACCCGAACGTTGTTGTGGTTAACCTATAACATTATAACTAAAATGTAACCAGTCTTCATAAATATGCTAGATCAGTTGATTTGCTCTATAGAGAAATAAATCCATTTACTTGATCCATCCCTCACATTATATTCTTTGTCTAGTTTCAGTTTCCATTGTGTGTGTTGTTTTTGCAGTTAAAACACAGCTACTTAATCACAGTTTGGTGATGAGTATTTGAGCTTGTGATTGGGAGGATACCAGAGTGGAGACAGTTAATGGGGCAGAAAGCAGCCCTATCACGACTCAGAAACAGACAAGGATTGGCACTTGCCATTGATTTCTTTTCCAAATTACTTTCAGGTTTTCTCAATGGTCTGTAGTGAAGTGTAAGGCTAACCAGATTTGTTATTGTCCCCACTATTAATTTAACAAAAACAAACAAACAAAAAAACCCATCCCAGAACAACCGAGACCATTTAGGTTTTTTTTGTTCATTTGCATTTTTTCACTGTTGATTTACATCCATTTATAAATTTGAGTTTCTTTGTTATCTCTCTGGTGTTTCTTGTGTGTTATTCTAGTCATTTGGTGTCACTTCAAAGACACCCTGGACCTTTGGTCCCTTTGGCCTTTAACCAGTAGCCAGTCATTAGTTCATCTTTGAAGTGAAATGTTCTACCAACTATAAATTTTCTCAGAGATATGGGCCTTAGTTGGTAAATTCAGGTATCTTACTGTACTTCTGTACTGCACTGCTTTCAATACTAACACCTTTTGTGAGTAAATACAGCATGCTATTCCTACAGATACTTCATGGCATACCAAAGAAATCATTATAAGTGATGCCAAGGAGTTGGAAGACCTTTCTCTTGGCAGACTGTTAGACTCCATCTCTGCCACATGCTGGGTGTCTTTTTGAGATCTTAATAGCCCAATTATCACAGCTCTGGAACAGATCAATGGAGACCTGCCAGCCAGGGCTCCTTTCACAATGGGGGATGGGAAAGGTGTGACAAGACGTACGAAGACCCTTTGAAGAAGGTGACAGGTGCAGTCACTTCGCCAGAAGTCCCTCTTTCTCCAAAAAGCAAAGCGGTGACAGCAAGCCATTTATACATGAGACACAATGGATGTATAACATGCAGTAAATTTAGTATGCTACTGTTATATGGCAGTATGCAGCTGTGTTTCTTGCTGTCAGTGGGGAAGTCTTGAGTAGGGTTTACAGTATAAAAACCCAATGGCAAGTTGTGTGGCATTGTGCATTTTCCTAATTTACGTAGGCTACACATTTAGATTCTTATATGTGGTAGTATCAACAGAGAGGCCCCTGGTCAGTTCTAAATAAATCCTTCAGCCAGAGTCATAAGGAACAACAAATTCAACAACGTGGAAGAAACCCTGAAACATATGGTGTGAGCCCCATCTCTCAACGAAGGTAAACAACAATCTACCTAACATGAGCCTTTCTAAACTGCAATATATGGAAGTGTATATATATATATACCTTGTGCAATACTTTTTGTAAATAGTCAACAGTGCAATAGACCTCAATACTTGAAATGTGCAATTCACTTGTATTTTTTATTCCTATTTATTCTATTTATCCCCTTCATATATTTTATTTATATTGTCTCTGTATTTATATATATGTGTGTGTGTGTGTGTGTGTGTGTGTGTGTGTGTGTGTGTGTGTGTGTGTGTGTGTGTATATATATATAATATTCTGTAACTCTGTAACTTCTGTCGGTGCTGTGCTTTTTTGGAAATCGAATTTCCCAGAGGAACCCACCCGAGGGATTAATAAAGTTCTATCTAATCTATCTAATCTAATCTAATCTAATATCTCAATGTGTGGCTGCATACAAAATTGGATTTTCCTTCTTGGTTTACTGCATTTTGTATTAATTACTCTTTGTATACAGAGAGTAATTGATTTGTGTGTGAGAACATGCTTCATTCATTCACAATACCAGGAATGGACCATTAAATCCATATAAAACCACTCAGGTCCCAATATGCCCAAATATCAAAGTGAAATTAAAAATGCATCCCATGAAAGAGTTTGGGTCTTAGGAGGTTAAAGAAGTTCAGTTGCTTTCTTGCCAAGCTTCTTAGATTTTACATTTATGGGTTTGTCTCAAAAACTGTTAGATAAAATTACAACACGAGTTCAGTCTTTGCAGTCCCACATCCTCATGGTCAAATGCTTACATTTTGTCAGGGCCATAATTTCCAGGGGGGGGACCCAACCAATATAACCCCCACAATAAAATTATGAATTACCTTGCATAAATAGGTTGTTGATTAAACATGCAACTATTTTGCAGGTAATACCTGAAATGAGTAAAGAAAATCATCTGGAAATTTACCCAAATGTATTTATTTATTTATTTAGACAGAGATCTAGACCCCCCCAATGTTCAGCATAAAGTTACGTCGATGCATTTTGTGAAAGAGACTTGCATGTCCTTCGAATTACATGTTGTGCAAGATAATGCCAATATGTCCTGTGCCCCATTCCATTATCTAAGACCAGAGTCTCTATTGTATAGAGTGTACATCTAATCTAATGATGCAGTTAGTCATATCAGATGGGACTGCAAAGTTGGTCCTTGATATATCCATCTAGTGTAAAAAACAAAGCAAGCTGTGGAAGTTATGAAAGATGTACTAGTCTGTAGTCTGCCATAACCCTAACTAATAATTTGATAGCATTAGGACTGCTCAAATCTAATACTGTGTTTTTATTAAGACAAAAATGTGGTGAAATCGAATCCCAGCATTATCAGACCACAAATGTTGTCTATATGCTCGCATCTTCTTCACTTTTACTTTTTGTGACTGAAGTTCTTTTATAAGCTTGTTGAAATTCACATTAGATATGTGCTAAAGAGACAGATCATAGATATTTTTTAGATCAGATTCACTAACGTCAGCCTTTACACAATTATTTATTGTTTTTTTTGTTTGGCCTATTTTTTGTTAAAGAAAACGATGAAAAAGAAGAGAACTTAAAATGAGCCACCTGTTTAATGTCTGGCATTGCATTTTTGATAAATGCAAAAGCTAAAAGTGAGCAGCAATAACTGTTCACTCAAGCAGCCTAATCTATCTTATCCTACTTTGTTTCAATCTGATTAGAGGTTGTTTAGCTCATAATGCACACATGCAAATTACCCAAGTGTATCTTTGTTCTTTGCTCATACACTGTACAAGTGGTGCACTGCTTCACACGCAGTCACGCAGTTAGCACTAGCCCAAGGCTCTAGATGTGCTCTGCACTTAGCATTGGGAAATCAATGCTCATTGTGCATCTTATACCTGAGTACAGGGGAGCCACTCAGAGCTGTAAATTGCTGCTTTACTGGAGCTGTGATCTCACACAGTGAGGACCTCTACCACCATTTTCTCTCACATTCGGCTTCAGTTCATTAGCAACAGAGGGAGGTCATCATAACCTAGGACTCTCATGAGTGGCATTAGCTAGTATTCATATGGTTAAGAATCTGCTCTGGCTGATAGTATTATTGGACGGGCAGAAAAAACTTATCCAGCTGTAATTATAATCTACCAGCTTTGCTTTTGTTTTATGCGAGTGCAGTTCAATGAAAAAAGAAAAAAAATTCTGTCCCTACTATCCCGAGGGATTATTCATCACCATTAAAACTGAGCTCTTCAGCACTTTATTTGTTTCTTCTAACTGAAAGACCTGCTGACTAATGAAAGCTGTCATCGCTGCTCGTGAATGCCATCGTGATTCCAAACCACTTGAAACCAAGTTTTACCCATTTTTCTTTACTTGTGCATATTGTAAGTTGAAACAGTCACAGAGGCAGCCTGGCACAAGGTTTAACAGCAACACTTTGAAAAATAAAGACTAAATGTATATAGGATGTGTCATTTTTCAAGCTGCACCAGTAACCTCCAGTAGACGTAAACACGTCCAAAAGAAAATTCTACCAATTTCACATTTAGTAGAGTAACAATGTCAGACTTGATCTTGGACAGCTAACAAAAAACGGGGAAGAGGATCAAACTTAAAGCAGCAGAACTAGAAAGAGCCTACTAGCAGTTTTTTGTGTCAAAACCTGACACATAGAACAACATGTCTAGATCACTGACGGTTTGATTGGAGACTACAGTGTTTTATGCTAGGAGAGAGGTAGCTTTTTGAATATCAAAAGAAGAGATGGTGAGCAGGCTACAGAGGTTCCGTAACTTTCCCCCCGTCGTTATTTTTATCTAGCTCTACATTCAGATTTTTTTTTTTTCCAAGGAGACTTCAGTTCCAATTATGACTCACATGACAGGGCAAAAATCAGACTTTGAACAGCTCCTTCTGCAGCCACAAATTGCTTTATACACTGTATTTCACATATGTTCTCCTTTAAGATCTGCAATTAGACTTGATGTGTGAAATCTGTCATTCTCTAAGGCTTAATGATCGTAATTCTGCCTGGTGTTGGTTTGTAGAATTTGAAGTGGTAATTAAAGCTGCAGTATTTCTTCATACTTCTCTAGGAGTAATGCTCCATGTACACTAAGAAGCTTTGCAGCCATTTCATTAGCTGAACATCTTTAGGTGCCATCATAGCTACAATGAACACATTGTGCAGCAAACAAGTTTTGCCCTCGGGCTTGTCAGAGAGAGAAGGATGTAACTGAGTCAAAACTCTGTAAAATCTTACCCTTCTCAGCAAATGCAGAATATTGCAGCTCTCTGGAGGATCAGACATCACCCGTACAAATGCTGATTATAACAACTGGAATTGGATTCTGAGCAAAGCATCAATCTGACTTAGCTTTATGTAGCGCTCATTCTCCCCAAACCTCCACCGGAGACCCAACAGGGTTATAACTTGAATCTCCAGATTACTACCTACAGTTTCCCGATTCTCCCTAAATGGAAGGATGCTGAAAATTAAAACATAATAAAAAATATTATTCATGATTATGTTCAGAAGTTACAGCATCTACTAACACCCACAGTGACAGTTTGCAATGCCTTGTGGGCCCTAAATGGGTCAAGAGTGAGGAAAGGAGGGCTAAAAAGGAATAAAAGGCATTTCTAAATGTTGCCTGTCCTCAATGCTAATTTGGCCTTTGTGGCACAAGAAAACAATGGGGTGAAAATAATTTAACTGGCTGTCTTCAGCCAGAGGAGATGAGAAATAATGAGCAAATAGCAACAATAAAAGTAGAATAATACCAGGATTAGCAGTGGCCTCACAGGCTTCTGTCCAGCTTGGTTTATTATTTACAAGTTGTGTGCTCTGAGGCCTGCAGCTGCAGATAATAATATTGTCTTCGGTAGCAAAAGCAATAAGGGTAAACAAAAAACGTCAGGCACACCCCACATCACTCTCCCACTCCCTAGTGAAATTTGTGAAGGAAGGAGGAGAGGATCATGGGTAGTCATTAGTGAGCTGGAGGTGATGCTTTTTATTGTTTATTGCTAATTCATCTAGTTTGAGAAAAAGATGCATCCTGGTGTGATGCTTGGTTGCAGAAATTTAAGTGTAACTTCCTTGAATAATTTGGAGGAAGCAGAAATTTGTCTTTGCATAAATGACTTGAGAATGAAGCTCTTTCTGTTACAACTTGCATTTAAGCTTTTTCAGAAATGTTATGCAGTCGGGGAAGATTGAAAGTACTTGGAAATATCTGAACAATAGATGTTTCATAGCTATTAAAACAAAAAAGCCTTTGCATTCGCTTCAAAATGTTGGATACATGGAATGGCTTGTGAAACTGAAGGTTTGATAGTGTACATATTGTTCATCAGTGCTTTGGACCCATCAATCAGATGTCTGCTTTGTTCTTTGGACTAATGTACTAACACATATTCCCAAGACAATGGTCTGAAAGTTAAAAAAAAAAAAGACCCAGAAGGGTGGGAGATAAGCTCTTTCAGTATTTTAGAACACAACAGTGCTTCAAAAGCAGGTCATACATAGATCTTTGGCTCAGTGTGTTGCATTGATTTCTGTTCCCTTAAGATTGTTTTCAGCTCCATGGTGAAGTCTGGTACCTTCGGTCTCGAGAAGAACTCGAGTGTTGTGATTAGTTACTCGCAGCGCATGCAGCTGCTCCTCTTCTTTGACTGAACCCACTTTAAAATCCCTTTGTGTTAGAATCTTTCTCTTCACGAGAAGTTCATTTACTGGCCAGTACTCAGGGGTCACATAGGCCCTGCTGGCTGCCGAGGGGATTGCTGCAGGGCTGGGGGAATGGGGAAAGAGCACACTCAAAGCGGGGGTAGCTCATGGGCTTTCACACCTCTGCAGCAAGTAAAATTAGATATACAATGACCCCTTTCTTTCTGATTCTGTTGACTGTTAGAGGCTTCTTTCAAAACAACAGCGAAATGTACTAGTAGCATTTTACTTGCTAGTATATCTTACGTTACAATTCTCCATATTTTTCTAGAAATGTACAGTAAACATGCATTCATTAAACTGCATGAAGTCAGTAACAAAGTAGAACTTGGCTAATGTTTTTAAGAACTTGTGTTGGTTTTCCCTACAGGATAGCAGGTTAATAAATGCATCAGGTAAGCACGGTTCAAATAAATACACATCTTTTGTTTCCAAGCAGAGATTCATTTGTAATTTCACAGCATGAACCCAAACAAAACAACCCACCAAAAATGCAATGAAGAAAGCATATATTCAGAAAAATAAAACAACTAGTTTTATACATGCTTTTAGTTTTGCCTCCGACTGTGTAATTTAAGGTTAAAATGCGCATGCTGATATTGTAATTTTGCTTGCTCCCAGGAAGCTGTACAAGCCAAGACTTGCTTTTATTTACTAATTGAAAGGTAAGTACATTTAAAAAGAAGTGAGGACTGGAAAAGAAACTTCTGTGAACTTAATATGTTTTCCACATATATACATACAAATCATAACTGTTTTACCCTTAAGGTTTGTGCTTGATACAAGTGTCTAAAACCAACTGAACAAATAACTGAGAGGAAATAAAGGACAAAATTGACACTTAGTTAATTATAAAAATCTGTACTGTGAAAATAACATGAAATGCTATTTTTCCTCAAATACTGAAGAGGTAGCTCAAACTGTAATTGTGACAGGCAACTTAAAATCTAAACTAGGGAACGTGCAGAGCACTACCTATGCCAGAAGAAGGCAAACACAGAACTTGTGGATTGGACAGAAGCCAAAATAAATTCTCTTCTGGGATTTGGAAGAAGGCTTGAGCAAAAAGGAGAAACCTAGCAGAACCAGGGAATTTATCAGAACACGTGTTGCAGCATGTAAGAAACTAGTATCGTCTTAGAACAGCCTATGCAGAGAGGTTGTTCGTGTCTATGCACACCAATTTGATGTTATTTGCAATTAACTGTGGCTTTGTCTGTCTTAAAGATGTTATTTGAGAAACAAATCTGATTCATGTGCTGTCTAAACAATGCCTTATATATGTGAATTTGAAAGTTGTTAAGGACAGTTGGGCACTTAAATATCTAAAATCAGGGAGGGGAGTTTTATACAGCCCTGCATTTCTAGACATCACAAGGTATGCATTTATGTGGGATCTCTGGAAAAGTTTTTTTTAAGATCCCTTCTTATTTCTTGCTGCTGGTTTGACAACACACTTAAAACACCACTTTGAGTTTTACTAAATTACACTCAGTTAACTAGAAAACAAATTCTCCAATCAAACCACTCCCTTCATTGTCCGGTGTAAGATGTAAACATCGGGAATCTTTCATATTCCGCCATCTAGTCCAAAAACTTTAAATAATATGTTCAGTGCATTGTATGGCTTAGAGAACGTTAACATCAAGACCAGAAGCAGATTGCTGTTTTCTGACAAAGCTGATTAAATAATAGTGATTTTTCTTTTTGACACTGTTGCTGAGATGCAGTAACAAAGAGCGTAGCAAAAACCATTACACATGTTACAGGGCCAGCAATATTTCACATTTAGTGGACAATGACTTTGATAAAGCACGTTGTACATAGATTCCTCAGATATACATTAAGCATGGTCTTACATCATCTTGGGACTTTATATAATCCTATCTTCTCACAGCTCTTCTCTGAACAACTGTATGAAAATACTTTTTGGTGTGTGCGTTTTATTTTAATCAGGCATTTCACAATTCCCATATTTGATTCAGGAAGTCTCAAATGAAAGGAGTGTTTCTTATCCCTCATCACAACTGACAGACAAAGTAAAAATGCATCTCACTGAGGCAATCCACTCTTGACTGGCTATGGCTCCCATGAGAGAGCATTCTCCCCACAACAATGAGCTACTTAGACTGCCAGAGGACACAATGCTTGTGCAAAGAATAGAGATAAAAAGACAAGTTAGATGTGGGGAGAATAGATGAGGACAGGGAGGAGGAAAAGGAGGTTATGAATTTAACATAGAACAGCTGTGAGACATATTGCACTGGCTTCAATGAGATTTACAGCATTCAAATGCTGAATGAAAATGTACATGATATTACGTCATGAAATTAAGCTACAGTTAAACTGATAATTAATGGTATGTCAGCATAAAGTCCAACAAACTCATACAGTCACATGCACAAGAACGTTTTCACAAGCCTGTGCAGGCCTGTGCAAAACTGTGATTCAATAATTTGATTGATTGATTGATTGATTGATTGGTAATTTATTTCAACATGTGAACAATATACAAGTACATTTAGAAAAGAAATAAGAGAGAAAAAAAATACTATACAAATTACATACAAAAAAACATTCTGATTAATTTACATGTTGAAAGGGAGTGGGAAGAAGTATACACTTATTTAATCCCACCCCTGTCCCATAAATTATCAGTGAATATTTAGTCAGCTTCCTTACTGATATAATTTGTAATAAAAATAGTGAACAGATTTCTGATATACTATATACTATAATATCACATCATGAATTTTTTGTTTGTTTGTTTTTAAATAGAGACATTCACTTAATTTAAATATTTTCCTTTTCTTTATAGATCGAGAAGATCATATTTTTATAACTCTTTTTGAACAGTTTTATGTTTGGACATTGCTTTAATTCCATATTCAGTTTGTTCCATAGTTTCACTCCTTGAACAGAAACACAAAAGCCTTTTCTTGTAGTACGTATCTTCATTGTTTTGAAGTTACAAAAACCCCTTAAATTATAACTTCCTTCTTTCAAAAAAAAAAAACATACTCTGAATATTACCTGGCAGTTCTTTATTTTTTGCTTTGAATAGAATTTGTGCTGTTTGGAATTTCACTATATCGTCAATTTTCAATATTTCAGACTGCAAAAATAGTGAGTTTGTATGTTCCCTATAACCTGCATTGTGGATGATTCGAATTGCTTTCTTTTGAAGAGTAAAAAGTGAATGTAATGTGGTTTTATAGTTATTGCCCCAGACCTCTGCACAATAGCTTAAGTATGGTGAAACCAGTGAACAGTAGAGAATATGAAGTGATGTTCTGTCGAATACCTGTTTTGCCTTGTTTAGTACTGCAATGCTTCGTGATACTTTGGAATGAATATATCTTACGTGAGCTCTCCAGTTAAGTTTTTCATCTATTATTACCCCCAGAAATTTATTTTCACTGACTCTTTCAATATCAACACCATTTATTTGAATCTTTGCATTTGTATTTAAACTACTATTTCCAAATAACATCAGTTTAGATTTATTCAAATTTAATGATAATTTGTTTTTATCAAGCCAGAACTTCACTTTACTTATTTCATTAGTCATATCCTCCAATAAATTCTGCAGATCATCACCAGAGCAAAAAATGTTTGTATCGTCAGCAAAGAGAACCATTTTTAATACTTTGGACACTTTACAGATGTCGTTAATGTACAAGTTGAAGAATTTTGGACCCAAAACTGACCCTTGGGGTACACCACAAGCAATGTCCATACATAAGGAGCAACCACCATTTATTTTCACAAACTGCTTTCTGTCACTTAAATAACTCCGGACCCAATCTAAAACTACCCCTCTGACACCATAACGTTCTAGTTTTCTTATTAATATATCATGATCTATTTGTAGAATCACCTTTAGCAACAATGACAAAGTAATCCTCTTCTGTACAACCATCACTCCACATCACTGTGGAAGACTTTTGGCTTTCTCTTTTTTTCCTAGGCATACTCTGTTTACTCTTTTTGTTTTAGTTTATTGATATTTGCGAGCATTTGTTTATCCACAGCTCTTTTAAGGTCCCACCTCAGATCACAGTTGGGTTTAGATCTTTACAACACCACAAGTCTTTTCTTTTGGCCCAGAAAAACTTTCTGCTGTAGTTTAACTGATGTCCTTAGGACAGGGGTGTCCAACTCCATGCCTCAAGGGCCAATGTCCTGCAGGTTTTAGATATCACCCTGGGTCACCACACGTGAATCTAATGATTAGTTCATTACCAACCTCTGGAGAACTTCAAGACATGTCGAGAAGGTAATTTAGTCATTTAAATCAGCTGTGTTGGATCAAGGACACATTTAAAAACTGTAGGACAACACCCCTTGATGCCTGGAGTTAGACAACCCCGGCTTAGGATCATTGTCGTGTTGCATGACCCACATTCTGCTACAATTAAAATTTTTATACAGATGGATTCACATTTGACTCTGGAATGTTTTGGCATAAAGAAGAGTTCAAGTAGTGACTGCAACATACCTACTGTAGGTCACGCTTATGCAAAAATCACCCCTCCACCACAGTTCTTGATAGCTGGTATTTGTGCTGGTGTAATGTGTTTGGCTATAATGCATATTGCTTCACTTCGCTAAAATCAAACTCCACCTATTTCATTGAGGTCACCTCAGTCCAGTGTTTACTGTCCCAGAAATCTAGTATTTTTTTTCTAAACCATGTTGCCATGGTCTTTCTACAGAGACGGGGTTTTGTCCTCACAATCCTTTCTTACTTCAAATTCTACTGCCATCCTCTAACATTTAACATGCTAACTGAGATGCAGCTCCTAGGATTGTGGCAGTTTCTCTGAATATTGCATGGTCTGACCTTAGGTTGAATTTGCTGTGACGTCCACCTCTGGAAAGATTGTAACATTGTGTTAACATGCATCTGAATGCTCCAGACCATCAAGCTGTCAAAACTTCTGCTTCAAAGGTGATCACACTTTCTGATGATCTCTTGATCAAGAACATTTGATTAGCAGCACCTGGCTGCTGCTTACTTTCTTAATTCTTACTGAAAAAGAATGAGTGAGTAAAGGTGTGCTTACTTCATGGGGCTGCAAAGAGTCCTGTGAAAACTCTTTTTTTAAGACTGCACAGCTTTAAAAGTTTCAAAACAAGAAGTTTAATGGGGTGTTATTGTCTAATTTTGTCAATCAAAAAGCAGTTGAGACCAATTATCATAACCTTTTACAACATAGGCTCCAAACACATTTAACAATATGTTTTAAAAGGAAGTATACAATGGTTTAAACTGACTACATCCATTTTTTCTAGAAGGACTCCGTATATTTAAATTGAGCTAAATAAAATCGATCCTAATGAAATGTTCATACAGGCAAAAGAAAACCAACAGTCTGCTTTTGTGAGGACTCAGTATGATCTGAAAAAATATGAATCACGGTTTTTAATACTTATACAAAACATATACAAAACAATGGAAAAAAAATTTACATGCCAAGTAATTTTATTATTTGGTTTTAATTTTCATTTTATTATTTCATCAGCTAAGATCTGTTTTTGGAAATAGAGTGTTCACAAATAATTTTAAATTACAGATGGTCATGTTTGTAGTATTTTGGGTTTCTGTCACATTTACTGTTAGGTTTGAGTTACAACAAATGAAAGAAAAAAAAAAAAAAAAAAAAAAAAAAAATATATATATATATATATATATATATATATATATATATATATATATATATATATATATATACACATATACATACATAAGGTTAATTGTAAAAATGGTTGCGTTAATACTGTCTGAGAAGTGATTACTGAGCTAGGCAGAGTGTACAGCCAAGCAAGTGTAAATGCCACAGCAAGATGCTGAACTAGAGATAATCAGAAGGTGGTGAGCACACAAAGAAAATCAGAGGTGCAGAGAGAAGTAGGTTAACACTTGTGAAAACAAAACACCAGAGGAACTCAGTGGAGAGCTGGCCCAACGTGACCACGGTGCTAATGATAGAATGATCTGGTATAGACAGGGTTCCATATCTGGGATAGATATACTCTTTATGATTAGATGTTGCAGAACAGGTTTGCCAGCAGAGAAATGTAGACATGATATATACAGGTTGGCTGACACACACACAGACACACACAGTGGAGTAACAGTGGAGGTGTGGGCAGTCAACAGTATGGTGTCTGTCTATACTGAAACCAACAACAATGCTAAACATGGTCGACACTTCATGTAAAGATCAATTTATCAAAATACTCAAGAGGGCAACAGTTGAAGCATTTCCTAAACTTTGACGGTGCTTCGTTTCTTCTAAATCCATTAAAATTATGACCAACTTTAGTAATTTCAAGCTTACTGTGATGACATCAGTCATATGGATGTGTGTGAATGAATCAATAAATTAGATGTAACAGCAAGATGCTAAACCTTATTATTAAATGTGCTTCTCCACTGAGCAGCACAAGTGAATTCTTTTTGCTTGTCTGAACTGAAGATCTATGGTGACCTTGTGAAGGACTATGGAAGCACAGAAAATTAATGAATTCATTCATTTCTTGCGCGGTAGGTTGAATCAGCATTTTTTTTCTCTCCCACATAATATGAACATATTTAAATGTTTAATCTCTGTACATATTACATTTTATTGCCTACTCCTTGGACAATACATCAGTGGCCAGCAGTGAGGGTTATCTCCTCAGGCTGGTCTCTGGACCCTCTCATCTACCCCACACTATTTTAGTGGGTCCATTAAAGAACTTCAATTACAGAGTCATTTCAATGACCTTGACATAGTGAGGTAAAAATCAATAGATGCCCCCCATTTTTTCCAACCTATGCAGGTCACTCTTGGAGTAAACCCAGCTCCAAGTCTTTGTTTTACAAAGGATTGCTGAGCTTTATCTTCTCGCTGACAAAAATACATGCCCGTAAAAGTTGAACAGATTTATTTAATCTCCTTCTTGATAATTTGATCCATACATCAACCCTTCTGGGCCCCAGTGCACTGTGTAACACAGACATATTGACAAATAAAAGGGTATTGTCACCTGCACATTAAGGAGTTGCTTTGATATTGCCTTGCTCAAAGCAATGGCTTAGTGTTGTTGCAATATAGCCACTTTTCTGTAATTTTGAAGGAGAATCACTCATTGATCATAAATAGGGTTATTGGATTTTTACTGAAAAAAAAACCTGACACAAACAATCCATTCAAAACATTTCTCACTGTGTGGGCAGAAGTTCTCAACTCTTGTGTAAATTGGCCCATCTGAGTTTAAGTTACAACAGAATACAACACCATGGAAACAAGCACCATACAGAGCAGCCACTCATCATCACAACAGTAACAATCCAAAAACATCTGTGTGCCAAACTAAACTGCCTTCATTAAAAAATAAATACATTTAAAAAAGAGACTTGGCTTTATTTAACGGAACCAGTTTCTTCTCACAGGCTAATGTCTGCCAATTTTAGGAGACTGGCATTTTCAGACTTATTATTACAGTCATTACAGACTCCCTGGACAAACTAACAATGTGAAAAAACTGCCAGAATGCTGTCCAATGTTCCTGGTGAATTAACCCCCAAGGACTCATTACAGCTTTGTGGATTTGTTCCTATTTTTCATTTTGAGACGGTCCACATTTAAACCCCCCCCCCCCCAAAAAAAAGCAGCTTGCTTAACATGAACTTTGTGACCCATGTTTCCCCATATTGTATGTCACCTTTCGTCACCTCTTGCAATTGTGCAAATAATGACTATCCTATGAGGGAAAAGTGGGAGGATATCACTAAAAGATTACCCAGCCAACATTTATATGTGGGGCCCATATGGTTTGGAAATGGGCTGAAAAATGGGCCCCATATAGGATTGTCCGCGGGTTCCGTAATGGCCCCATATTAAATGCCCATATAGGTGTTATGTTAGGAAAATCTGGGAACTAAATGGGCCCCAACTGGGAAAAGTACACAGAAACCCACCTGGGCCCCATCTTTCAAGTTTTTGTGGGTACCATGTAGGCACCACATAGGCTAAAAAAGTGGGTTTTAAGTGGGATTGTCCGCAGGTTCCATAATGGCCCCATTTAATAAGCCCATCTCGGTATTATATTGGTAAAATCTGGGAACTAGATGGACCCCAACTGGGCAAAGTACACAGAAACCCACCTAGGCCCCATCTTTCAAGTTTTTGTGGGTACCATGTAGGCACCACATAGGCTAAAAAAGTGGGTTTTAAGTGGGATTGTCCGCAGGTTCCATAATGGCCCCATTTAATAAGCCCATCTCGGTGTTATATTGGTATAATCTGGGAACTAAATGGACCCCAACTGGGCAAAGTACAAAGAAACCCACCCAGGCCCCACCTTTCAAGTTGTTTTGTGGGTACCATGTGAGTACCACATAGGCTAAAAAGTGGGTTTTAAGTGGGATTGTCCGCGGGTTCCATAATGACCCCATTTTATAAGCCCATCTCGGTGTTATATAGGTAAAATCTGGGAACTAAATGGACCCCAACTGGGCAAAGTACACTGAAACCCACCTAGGCCCCATTTTTCAAGTTCTTAGTGGGTACAACATGAGGAAAATAGAGCTAAAAAGTTGGAATGGCATTAGCAGTGGGTTCTGTATTTGCATCTTATTTCTAGTTTGAATTGCCTAAGTTCTGGCACTGAGTGGGCCCCATGTAGTAAAACAGTCACAAAATCAATTTTTCAGACGGCTAATACGGGTTCTGTGACACAAAGACACCAAATATATTAAAGCTGACCGCAAACAAAATCTAGTTTGTAAATAAAACCATTTCAAAAATCACGAGGGTACACAAAACAACATTTTTCACATTTATTTTGTCCAACAACTGTGATTTTACGTAACTGTATTCCAAAGTGCGTAAACGTTTAAAAACTAGAAATGTCAAACTACAGCAAAATTCCTTAGATATTTGGAACTGTAGCAACATGGGGAAAAAGTCAGATGGAAAACTCAAAAGCTTATCTTGAATCAGCAGGGTTTGTTTTTTTACAGAGCCGTAAGTCTATTTTGTACCCTTGCAGCCCTCGGTCCTCCTCTGTCTTTAGCTCCACTGAACCACTTGGACAGAGCCTTCTCTGCTTCTTGCAAGTTGACTTTTGATGTTAAATAATTCTTCAGTGCCTCTGCAAATGAAGAAGAAGAAAAACGGGCAAGCCAAAGTAAAGTTAATCTTAGCTTACTTCATTTGGTGATGATTTTCAAAGAACAATGTTTATTTCACTTTATTGCCTCAAAAAATATATACAAATTGCATGATAACCAATCTCAGTTACACTTTCAAACACTTTATTAAAAAAGTTTAGTTTTCTAAAGTTCAAATGTCTCAAGTGAAACTAACTTACCATACACAACATTAAAAAGACGCAAATCTCTGAACTTTTTTTCCCCATGTCGGCCAAGCATGTTGTACTCCACAGCCAGCTCAGGTGATATGAGGAATTTCATCATCCTTCTTGTGGCATCGTCTACACTTGTTTCCCCTGTATCTGCTACCATGGCAACCTGAGGGGAACATACAAAAAGGACAGATTAGATACTGGCATCTGGTTAGGATGCCTCCCTGGTGAGGTGTTTTGGGCACGTCCCACCAGGAAGAGACCCAGAACACCCAGGACATGCTGGAGGGACTATGTTTTTCGGCTGGCCTGGGAATGCCTTGGGATTCCCCCGGAAGAGCTGGGCCAAGTGCCTGGAGAGAGCGAAGTCTGGGCCTCTCTACTTAGTACCGGATTGGGTCGAGGGGCAGCAGCCTAAGCTTAAGATAATGGACCGGAATGGAGGATAAATGGACACTTTACATATTACTTAATGTTTACTGTGTGGTGATAAAAAAAAAATGGTAGTAAACACAAGCTAAACTAAAAAAATTAATTCCGCTTCCTTAACCCTTTATCCCCAATAATGTTACGCAGGATAACTGGTAGGTCTGGTAGGTTTTTTCCTCTACTGTATACTATATGAATGTAATCAAGGATTAATAACAGAAAGAAAAAAGAAATTGAAATTTTGCCATTTTTACTAAAGGCAATCAAAATGTACATGAATAAAATATTTAAATTAGTCAATTCAAATTAATAACTCTAAAACACTGAACAAAATTAAGTATTTGACCCTGTGGTTTATTTTCGGACATCTCTTTTCTTCTAAAAGTCCAGGGGTGTTGGGCCCCTGGCAGAGCTCAGGTTTGACGAGACAGGTTTGGAAAAACCTGTCGCTGGCGACTTTTTGGGGGCTAAAGGGTTAAAATAAATAGGAATTGGCCAAAATTTGTATAAACTATGAAATAGCAGAACAAAAGTAAAAAAAAAAATCTTTATCTGTTATCAGAATCAAATATTTGATTAGAATAAAAAATTTAACTTTCTGGAAGATTTCTCGTTACATCTGTCATAAAAGTAACAACATCTCAGAAAAGAAACATGATAGCAACAGAAAAATATGATAGCAGTGTGATGTGATGGTCCCTGGCCAGATTTTTACACATATTATAAGCCCTGTGACACAAAAACCACAGAACTCTGACACGCACAGACTGTTTTCCTTCGTGCTAATGAAGAAAAATGCTGGTCTGGTATGTAAAAGGGAATTTATTCTTCCAGGACCTGAAGCTCCGTAATGCAGCCCTCCAACAGCCAAACCTATCTGTTCTCTGATTGTCTTGATGCATGCTCAATCATCCAGGTAAGTAAATCTCCAAAAGTTGATTCTGTTCATCTGGACGTAGCGCTTGCAGCATTTTCTCCCACTGAAAATGCTACGTCCAGATGAACAGAATCAACTTCTGGAGATGTTCTCTGATTGGATTGTTTAATTGGTGATTGACATGAAATTGACCAATCAGCTGAAAGGAAGAAAAATAGGGTCAAAATTTGGATGTGTAAGTATAAATCCACACACAGCCAGGAAAGCCGAGCGCAGAGTTGTTTGTAGCACCAATTCAGCCAGAGTGGAGCCAGATGGATTTTCCATCCATCCACACTGTAAAGTCTATAGACCAGCAAGTGACAAATTAACAGTGTTGTTGGTATTTTCTAAAACAGTTGTATGCAATAGGAATTGCTGTTTATAGTCCTCCTGTATATCTGCATGTTCCCTCCCAATTAAAACCTGTGATAATGGAGATTCAAATTCATGTCATACCTATACCAACAGTTATCAAGTATCCAGATCGACCTTTACTGATGTGCTCTGTCAGTGCGCCCCAGGGCAGCTGTGGCTACAATGTAGCTTGCCATCGCCAGTGTGTGATTGTGTGTGTGAATGGGTGAATGACTGAATGTAGTGTGAAGCGCTTTGGGGTCCTTAGGGACTAGAAAAGCGCTATAAAAATGCAGGCCATTTACCATTTAAAGGAAAATTGTTATTTCCATGTATTTTCCTGTTCTGCCTTCAACTTTGAGGACTTCCCCCCACATTTCTAGTTGTGACAGTGCACCTACAACAAAAAAAATCTGCTGTGATTTACATTTGTTGAAAGAGCAATTTTGTAAAATAGTCTATTTTTGTATGCACAGTTTACAAATCTGTCCTGTACAGCATGGACTGATTGCATGCTAAAAAGTTGTTGCTTAAAAATAAAACAATAAATTTTTAATTAATAACATCAGCAGAAAGCCTTGTTATTAATTAGATGTACAATTTCTATAGAATACGAAACAACTCAGTTCATTTTTGATCATATCAATACCAGCATATTACACAACTAGTGATGGGATTTTCGTCTTTTTTTAGAAAGCCGGCTCTTTCGGCTCCCAACCGGCTCTTCAGGTTGTTTTGTTGCTTTAATTAATTTATTATTAACAACAATATAAAATTATGAACAAAAGGAATTACTAATGTAAAAAAAGAAATGTGGTTTTATTTATATATGTTTATATATAAATATATATGGTGGCCCCTAGAGACAAAGCATGTACAAACTCCAAAACCCATTTCTAGCGTCAACTGAACTTCCAAAACAGAGCTATCTAGATCACTTAATTTACACAATTGAAATCATATGTGTATTTTTTGTGTATTTATACACAAGCACTCATATATATTCATAAAAAATTCCAAAAGCTGTTCATTTACCTGTTACTACCACACACCAAATCCGGTCGTTGGTACTTCCTGGCTTGTGTAGCCACTAGGTAACAAAATCTCAACACTGTGCCTAGCATCCTGGAGCACTTCTGTTGTGTTTTGTACGTGCTTTGGAGTTTGTACGTGCTATGGAGTTTTTACGTGTTTTGGGGTTTGTACGTGCTTTGTCTCTAGCAGCCACCGTAAATATACTTTTATTTATTCTCTCCACATAAAATGTAATAAATAAATCATATAATACAAAAAAAAACAACTATTTACAATTCAACTTTTAACTATTTAAATTTTCAGCTTTTTCCTTTTAAACAAATTTAAAGTGAAACAACACAAAACACTGCAAACCACAACACAATTAAATATAAATTATAATATGAAAACAAACAGAAGATGCACATTCTCTGTCATATGGGCCTGCATGAATAAACTTTCTGAATCCTTTATCATCCGCAATTGAAAATAGTTGTGGATGATTACTATACCTTTCTAATGTGACGTTGTTGTCCCTGGCTCTTTCTCTCTCTCTCCCTCCTGCTCTGTTACTGTGCTACTGCGTGTGTAACAACCGCCCCTCCCCCCTCTTCCCAGCGCAAAGCACAAGGCTCGCATGCGGAGTGAAGCGGAAAAAAAGTGCGAGAGAGAGGGTGAGAGAGAGAGAAAAAACACGCTTGTGTCGTTCACTTCAAAGAGCCGTTTCGTTTTGACCAACACATCACTAACAACCATGATGAAAAACGCTCATCTGCTTCCATCACCATCAGCTGATTAACATTGAGCTGCTGCAGTCAACACCATCAAACTAATTTAGTGTTTAATGTTATGTTATTGAATGCTTTTATTTTTAAATCTTTACCAGCGCTTAAAGACTGTAGATGTTCACACCTGGTGTTAGAAAACCGAGCTCACTGCAGTATTTTTTTTAATAACAGGAAATTTAAATTTTTATTGGTTACCGTGTTTATTACCACTTTTATCAGTAATGTACTTCCTATAAAATATGGATTTGATAAGTTACCGGTTTATTGAAATCAGCTAGTGAACACATCGATCACTTTATTGAACTACACGCCTTACACTCTTGTGAGCTCTGGTTACTAACAGCAGGTGTGAATGTTTGGAGTCCAAAACGCAGATAAAGATTAGAATAACAAGGCAATGTAAAATCAGTTTAATGCAGTTGACAGTAGCAGCTCAGATGGAAATCAGCCAATTGTGAGGAGAGCAGAGGACCAAAACTGTCAGAGTTGTGGGTCAAGTGAAGAGAACACTGTTGGCATTATTGTTAGCATAAAAGATGAAAATTAAATAAATGTTAAATTTTAAAATAGATCATTGCCTCCTGTGCCTAAATAAATATATATACTTAATACCAATAAAAAAAAAGGATGCCCCAAAGACCATCACTTTTCAAAAATAATAATAATAATAATAATAATAAGTAATACAAATAATATGAAAGTTACTTACATGTCAAAGATGGTGCTTGTGATCTTGAAGAATCTAAACGTGATAAGGAAATGAAAGAAAGTGCATGAGAAAATACAAACATTTTTGTTTTTTCCCAGGATAATTCAATAAAAAAGATTCTCTTACTAATGCACAAAATGAACAGTGTAATTAAAAGTTTGAAAGGCACTGCATGTGTTTATATGATAAACTGACTAATTCAAGCAGCAAACACTAGCAGTGCAAAAATGTATCTAACTAGCTGACAGACTTTAAAGTCACAGGAAGATATATCAAAATGGTGACTTATATAAGTCACCATTTTGATATATCTTCCTGGCATATGCCAGAACAAATGACTTGACAGACATAAATCCTAAATTCCTTTAAGTAAAAAAGGAATTACTTTTTTATAAGTGGTCCCTAGTGGTTTTCAAATTATTACATGGCTTGTTAATTTTTTATTAAATTATTAAGAAGCCAGATGAGTTCAAAACATTTACAAATTACTATAAAGCACTATCCAAACTTCAAATCAAGTGGCAAAATCTCCAAATTAAAAGTACTCGCAAACTATAAAAATTTGATTATACTTAAAAATATGCAAAAACTAATTTAGTGGAATTTTTACCTGCTCAAGAATACATTGAACATGCAATATTTAATTGAAAAGAACAAAATTTGTGTACTTTTAGAAAGGATTATTAAATATTTGGGGATACTAGACATAAAGAGGGTCTCGTACATTTACGGGCATCTAATTTCCTGGATTTAATGGTTTAAAAGTTTAATAGGTCTTTGAAGTTGATAATAAAATTGAGTCCATTATTAGCAAAAAGAATTAAAAAAAAAAAAGAGCAAAAAAATGCTTAATATATAATAATTGTTTTAAACTTAAGCTTTGTAATTGTAGCAGATTTCATTATGTCTGTAATTTTTTATTTAGCCCCACAGTAGTAAAAGCCATAAATGGGAGTTAGATTTATTACTAGTATTTTACACAGCATTCAGCTATAATAACATGTTCTGCATTTTCCTACTTCACCATCTGATCTGAACAGCTGCACTCTCTTAATTAATTAATGACCTAACATTTCTCAGTAACCAATAACTAGATGGAACAGCACAGTATCTAAGAGAGTGATCAGACAGTGTTTGAGCTAAAGACGCTGTGTGTTTCTTTTGGGGGCTTTTTACACACTGATCCACCACCGTTTTCCCATAGTACAATGCATATCTGGTAACATTACCGTATTCAGATCAGAAAACCGTTTCAGCTGCAGGCATCTACTCCTGTAATTTAAACAATCACCTTGCTACACTGCACATGAATATTACGTAACATGGTATGACTAGCTCATGTTCAGACATTTAAGATACTGTTCAGCCATTTTGTTTACTGGGTAGTGCATAATGGCCGAGTTAGCTGAGCAGGAATCCACTAAAGCCAAAAAAATAATATAAATTTTTTTAATTAATTACAAAAACCTTATAGGAAAACCCAAGAAACAGTTGCAGAAGCACAGAAAAAAACTGCCGTGTACGTTATAGTGTGTAAATTCAAAAACTGTATAGAGAGAATGGTGCAATGAAAACAGAATAAGATAAGATGAACTTTATTGAGTAGAATATAGGCAGTAAGAGTTTTTTAATTAACTTTAAATTATGTTTGCCAAAGACAATGCAGCAAATTAACCCAGTTCTACCTGCTAGCTAAAGATGTTATGCTTCTCCCCCTTATACCGTTTAGGACGACTATAGAAAGTTACTAAAATAACCATTGATGAAAACGTATCAAACTTTAAGTATTTACCTTTGTCATAGTTTTCGATTCTTTGGTATCCTTTTGTCCTCCACGTTCTTAAACACCAGGGAGAGAAAAGGCGCTACAGACGAAAGACCGCGAAGACTAGACGCTAGGCGGTGCAATCTGCTCCTCCCTCTTTTTAAACGAGCCAATAGGAGCTGCTCACATTAAAAACAACTTTATTTAAAAAGTCGTTTTACACCTGATACAAAAATTTTAAAAGTCAAACAATGCACAAGTTTAAAAGAACAATTTTATTTTTAAAAGTTTTTTAAGCATAGGGATGGTTAATGTTTTAAAAAGTAATATATAATATTTATCAAAAAGTGTCACCCAAATCAACATCATAATAAAAATATAATTAATAAAAATATAATAATGATAAGAAGAAGAATAACAGTTTACCTAAAAGCTCTTCTAACATTAGACTGGTTTTGAAAAGTTTCAATAGTGTCAATACACCATAAGGACAAGGGAGTTTCACAGTTGAAGTGTGACTGCTTGAAAGACCCCATTCCCTCTCCTTTCCACTAGTTCAAAGAAAATATAAATTATTTCTGGTTATATAATTTGAGGGCACAAGTTTGAAGAGTAACATTTTAACAGATCGGTAATATACTTCAGGAGCTTTACTGGATCTGATTAACCAAAACTTCCATCTTCCATGTAACTAACTGTCTTTTCTCTAATACAGTAGAGTGTGTCTGATCTACTAAAAATCCTCAACTGCATGTTTGCTCAAGTAAATAGTCTTAATTGTTTGAACAACCAGTAATCCTTAATTTGCAAATGCCAAATCTGGATTTTGTCTGTGTAATTCACTTTTATCTTAGGTTTTTTATTCGTATTTTTTGCTTTTCTTTTTTTCTACTCTTGTGTCCGTTTTAATCACTTATTATTGCTGCTGTGACAAGTGAATTTACCTAAGAAGAATCATGAAGTCCTTATTTTATCTTATCTGAGCCTCACCATGCAGCCTACCATGCAGAGTTCACATTAAGTACATAAAATGAAATCTAAAATTAAAAAGTAACCAGTTTCAAACCAGTTATTTGGAATAGTGTGCAGAGTGTTTTGAGTAACATTGAATGTTCAAAAACACCAAAGTTCCTATAGTCTCACTTGACAGCTGGGTTGTAGTGTCTGATAACACATAACATCTTGAGGTCTCAATGTGGACTTTGAGTACATTTGCTAGCCAAGGCTAAATACTGAGAGGGTCAAAAATGAAGGGTCAAGAACATCTGACTGTACGTAAGGGTAGCAAAAGTGATAGACTGAGGTTGTGCCAAATATGTTAAAGTTAGGGTGATTTCTTAGAGAATGGTACCACATGGGTGCCGTCTGCAGGTTATAAAAGAGAGTTATGTTCATACTTTCTTTTGAGATTATTTTTACAATTTGACTTTCAGAACTCCCTGGGTTGTGCGCAATCTGTGATGGGCTTGTTTGGAATAAATCCTCCTTTATTCAAATAACACTTTTTTCTTCACAGAAGAAGAATCCTCACATAAGCATGTGCTACCATTTTGAACCAATGTACACATTTACCATCACTAACCCAACTAGGACCTACATTGGATGCCCACCCATATGGATTTGATGTTAGAAACGCAAGTGGGTCCCATATATACTAAACAATCTTGAGCCCATGTAAAATATATGCCCATATTAATTTAACACAACCCATTTGGGGCCCACATAGACATGTTTTCAGGGTCTGACTTGCATTTGCCCATGTGTGACACATATAGTTTGACCAGGTGGGCCCCACCTATGTCATCAGTACCAAAAAATATATACCGATTACCTCACTTTGCCCCACCTGGGGCACACAGCAAATGCTTTTCTTTAAATGACTGTGTTTGCCCATGTCTAACCCAGGTGAAAAACCCAAGTGGGTCCTACGTGTGTTTCCCATTTTGAAACAAGTGAAGTGTTTCCCATGTTTGACCCAGCCAGGACCTACTATATGTTTCCACTCGGTTTTGCCCATATGGCTTTAATGTGAGAAACCTAAGTGGGTCCCATATATACTAAACAATCTTGAGCCCACATAAAATATATGCCCATATTAACTTAACATAACCCATATGGGGCCCACATAGACATGTTTTCAGGGTCTGACTTGCATTTGCCCATGTGTGACCCATATAGTTTGGCCAGGTAGGCCCCACCTGTGTCATCAGTACTAAAAAATATATACTGATTACCTAACTTTGCCCCACCTGGGGCACACAGCAAACGCTTTTCTTTAAATGACTGTGTTTGCCCATGTCTAACCCAGGTGAAAAACCCAAGTGGGTCCTACGTGTGTTTCCCATTTTGAAACAAGTGAAGTGTTTCCCATGTTTGACCCAGCCAGGACCTACTATATGTTCCCACTTGGTTTTGCCCATATGGCTTTCATGTGAGAAACCCAAGTGGGTCCCATATATACTAAACAATCTTGAGCCCACATAAAATATATGCCCATATTAACTTAACATAACCCATATGGGGCCTACATAGACATGTTTTCAGGGTCTAACTTGCATTTGCCCATGTGTGACCCATATAGTTTGACCAGGTGGGCCCCACCTGTGTCATCAGTGCTAAAAAAATATATTGATTACCTAACTTTGCCCCACCTGGGGCCCACATAGACATGTTTCAGGGTCTGACTTGCATTTGCCCATGTGCGACCCATATAGTTTGACCAGGTGGGCCCCACCTATGTCATCAGTGCTAAAAAAATATATTGATTACCTCACTTTGCCCCACCTGGGGCCCACATAGACATGTTTTCAGGGTCTGACTTGCATTTGCCCATGTGCGACCCATTTAGTTTGACCAGGTGGGGCCCACCTGTGTCATCGATACTAAAACATATATTGATTACCTAACTTTGCCCCACCTGGGGCACACAACAACAGCCTATCCTTAAATGACTGTGTTTGCCCATGTCTATCCCAGGTGGAAAACCCAAGTGGGTCCTACATGTGTTTCCCATTTTGGACCAAGTTAAGTGTTTCCCATGTTTGACCCAGCTAGGACCTACTAAAAGTGCTCACTTGGGATGGCCCATATGGGTTTAATGTGAAGAACCCAAGTAGGCCCCATACAAAAAGCCCAGTTTGAGCCCATGCCCACATGGTACCCATCCAGCCCGAGCAAAAACCAGGTGGGGCCCATATATACATGTTGGCTGGGTAGGGACGGATGGCAGGATATATGCACAAATGGATCACTTCAGCAATAGGAGATTAGTTTGCACCCATTGTTAAAACCTTAGCCGCTGATCTTAACCACACTGTTACTGTGATTTTGAAACCAATTTATCCACAATTTTGACACCTAAGTACAAAAATCACTAACTTTATGGAGCGTTTTAGTCTCAGTAAGGCAGCTGTTTTGCATCAAAACCTCCTGCAGACTGCCTCCGCAGACCAAAACTAAAAGCAGACATATTTAACAGCTTGATGGTGGAAAAAAAGAAAGCAAAACAAAACAAAAAAAGTTTAGTCAAACAGGTTGAATATAATTTTCCTAGCTGTTGGTGTAGACCACGGAGAAGACTAAAAAATAAAGGATTATGGAAATTGGACCTTTTTCTCTTTTAAACAAACACAATTAAAAATGAATGATTCATTTAAACTGATGTCGACTATCAGTAAAGCCAAATCTGGGCAGAATCTTAAGCTATGGTCTAACATCTGAGCAGTTGATTTGCGCAGAATGTTTTCTGCCCCCTTGTGGCCAAAGGTCAAAGTGTTTGTTTAAATAACAGCGTTTTGACTTTAGAACTCTGAAAGCATGAATATATGCTTTTCCTGCCAACTTGAAACAGTTTTCAAGTATGTTTGATGCTTTTATGTGCATCATGTTGGTAATCTTCATGTCATTTTACCAACATGAATGATCACACATGTATACATGTTGATCTTGTTTTGTTGTTTCTGTGTTGAAGTCAAGACACACACACACACACACACACACACACACACACACACACACACACACACACACACACACACACACACACAGGTTATTATAGAGCACTTTATGTTCAACTTTTGCATTTTTATTCAAATTCGCTGTCTACTCATAAAAACGAGCCATATAAATATTAATATGTTTACATTTATTTCGAGATCTGATAGTAACATGCAAAGAGTAATTTTAATCTGAGTGGCTTCATTTATGTAATCTCACTTAAGTATCACAAACCCAACATATTGCCCTGTTTTGATACGCATTTCTTTTTCTGTTTGTAGATGGGGTTATTTATTTATTTATTTATGTATCTATTTTTTACTCGTGCTGAATCCAAGTCCTCATTTGACCATAGAGTTACATGGGGACATAAGCTCTACTTTGCCCAATTTATGTTCAGCTCTGAGGCAAATGAGATATGTTTTTTTTAAAAAGAAGAGAAGTTTTTAAATGATGCTTATTTGTTTAGTCAAGAAACACCATAATTTTCTAAAATACTGCAGATGATAAAAATGTGAGAGTGTTCATCAATTATACTGCGGGATATGCCCACAGTAAAAGAAGATACAAAATTATCAAAACGATATGTTTTTTGAACATTTTGGTTTCTTCTGCATGGAAGAAAAAGTAGTCTGATCTGCAAGATAATTAGCATTAGACAATTTTGCATTTCAGATACCAACTCTCAATTAGTTTTATTGCCTACAGTGTTTACCTGTGGACTTTTCTGACTTTGTTCTCTAACTGCAGTAATTTAACAAAGATGTAAAACATTTTGGGGATTTTTGTTTTCTTGTTATTAATGTTTGTTTATATATTTGTAAATCATTCCAGTAGTTCACATCCAACAGCTTCTGCAAAGAGTCTAAATTTCTTGGGACACTACTGTTGACTTCCCCATTTAGTATTCATCTGTGATGCTCCTTTCATTTGAATACTAGGTGCCAAGTGCAGTTCCTCTGTTCATGAATAACTCATGTGGTACCCAGGGGTTTTTGTCTAATCTTAGACATTTAAGGGAAACACAGTGAAACAAATGGAATGTGTGGATTTAGTCTAATTTAAATGAGCAACCTCGTTCCTCCTTCAGAACAGCTTCAAAGATAAATTATATTTACAGTTTTTTAAGCACAGCTACCTTACGTTAGCACAGAGTTGAAATATTACAGGGCACCAAGCAGTCATTATTTGTATACCCAACATATAATTTTTGATAGATATAGCTCTTTAACTGCAGTAGATTGTAATCAGGGGTAGACTTTACTATGAGGCAAGGCAACAGCCTGCAGCCCTTAATAAAAAGATTTATTTTTTAAAGAGTGATAGACATAACCCAGCCTCCTGGAGAGTTTATATACTACTGATTTTTAGCAGTAAAATGGTGAAGTAGAAAGCTGCACAGATTTAGTTTTTATCAACATGACACAGTGATGAGAAGACTGAATATTTCACATTTAAGGAATATGTGCATTCACATGAAAGTAAAAATGGTAGGGGGAAAATCCACTGTGATGTGAAGACTATCACAACATGCTTATTTAAGAAGAACACAGAACACGCAGCTGACTGTATGAAAAAAAATACTACTGTTAGTTCCTTTTTCAGCTTAAGTCAATAGAAATATTACTGACCTCTTTCTGAAAAATGAGAATATGACATCACATTTTATAATACTGTTGAGTGGAATATTACACTTCCACACCGCTAATTTAATATTGCTGTCACACAATTTCTGTTCCCACTGCTCACAGTTTACATATTTGTGGTAGATGTTATAGCTTTGTTGGATGAAAATATAATGTATGAAAGATCAACTTAAGAAATGGCTAATTTGGGTTTCTTGTGAAAGTCAAAGCAAATGCACACCACACAGACATGAGTTTAAAACATTCTGGATACAGGACATATAAAGCACAGTAAAATTTTATGGGGTTCTTTTTTCAATTAATTCAATTAATGTAACATTTTTTGTGGCATTTAACAACCTGTCTGTATTCATGATTTAAGTGGTAACCAGTGAAAAGCAATCAAAAGATATCAGAGTATTTAATTCACAAGCTCAAGCAGGAATCACATCCACTGAATTTGAAAATTCAAACATTTATCTCCTCAAAGTAGTAAAATATATGGCTGTTAAAATAATTGTTTTCAGGTATGTAAAAAGAACTGAAACCAGTAACTGCCCAGAAATAATATGGTCAGCAATAGGGTGGATTTCTTTTAACATATAAGAAGTGCTATCATAGTATGATCCTTTGTAAGTTGCTTTACAACACTGACCAGCTACTGAACCTGAACTAGAAAAAGGTTGTCTTCTGCTCTGGTTGACCATGATGCCTGGTGTTCCCATCTCTAGCTGTGGGCAGCCTTGCTCTGCACTAGTCTAAACCTCTTTCTGCTTCATCTTTCTGGTTAGGCAGCAATATTCATGAATCAAACGCCTCTCTAAAGGTACCTCATGGCAATGACTGCAAGTCTTCCAAACGGGTGCAGCTGTCCTGGCAGGGTGCCTGATAGTTAAGCTCTGATCTGGCTGCACAAGAGGCCTTTCTCTCTGTGGTTGGTTCCTTAGATTTCTGCTCACGACATGACACAGTGCTGGTTTTTGTCTGAAAGGAAATTTAGCCTGAAAGGGTTCAGAAGGTCCTTGGAATAGAAATAGCATAGTGTGTGCTGTATACAGCTATACTTCCCTTTATATCTTGTGGCCAAGATATAAAGGGAAGCAGTGGTGTAAAGATGTGTGCACGTATATTAGGATTATCTCACTGTGTATTAGCACCGTATGGAATTTATAGGTTAACTACCTGTAAATTGTGATCATATGTTTGTTTATGTAACAAGAGCAGACAAGCATAATGCAGTTGAAAGCCAAATGCAATGTAATATTTAAAAATGCAACTGCACCTTGTTTGTTTTGATTACTACTCAAACCTCCTTTGAGAGAAATACCCTCAAGAAAAAGTGTTTCTGGTTGCTACACAAAGTTCAGGAATCACTTTGGAATATTCTTCCTTACAGAACTGCTTCAATTCACTTTTATTTTTAGGTTGTCTGCTGTGAACGACCCTTGAGGGAATTCCACAGAATCTTTATGGTCTGGACTCTGATTGGACCTTTCCAAAGGCATATTATCTTTTAAGTCAGATTTACCTTGATACCTTGGGGTCATTCACCTGCCTCAGCAATAGAAGTATACCCAACTTACTGAACTTCACCTGATGCAGTGGCCAAGCTGAAGTTGACCAACACCTTCTTTGAAAACAGCTGAACATTAATTTTTCTCTCGATGTCAAGGTTGTCAGTTTGCTTTATTAAGCAGGTTTAAAGGTACTTTTTTGACAAGTTTAAGAGTAATGGCTGTAAGCCATGGATGCCTGTCTGGCAGGGTTTTTTATGCATTGCTGGATTATAAAGAGATGAAGGTTCCATATATTAAAGCTTTAGGCTGGTACCCTGTGCCCTTTTTATTAAACCTGGGTGTCCACTTAGAGAAGTCGTGCTATTAAATCATTATATTATTTCATTATCAACTATATTATGTCCAAATACAGGGCATCTAAAAAAAAAAAAACCCCCAAAAAAACCCACAGTGGCCTAATAAAATGGTGGCATATTGTTGCAGCTATTGGCAATGTTGCCTTACGGCAAGAAGGTCCTGTACCCATCTGAATTTGCACACTTCCCTGTGCCTGTGTGGGTTCTCTCTGGGAACTTTATCCCACAAAGACATGGTTGTTAAATTTATTAGTGATTCTAAATTGGTTGCAGGTGTGAATGTGACCATGAATGGTTGTTTATCTTTGTGTCAGCCCTGCAACAGACTGGCTGACACGGAATTGTCCAGGGTGTATCCAGCCCCACTGTGACTCTGAACTGCATATGTGGGAAAAAGTGGATAACAATTAATAACAACTAGATTAGGGTGTTTTAAGACATGGAAATTTTGTGCATGTTACCTAAAGACTATTAATAAATTTACAGAAAACAAAAACAAAATCTTAAATGAAACTGTTGCCAGATATATTTTGAGATTTCACAGCTCTTAGTTTGAAACTTAACGTGAGGAGTTATAAAATATTGTTTTCCTTTTTAAAAAACATTGCGATGGAATAAATTATTTTTTACCCAGTTATACGAAAACTAACATTATGTTAGATATCTCAGACAACAGAGTCTTAAAATTTGTTCACAGTTTCATCAAAATGAGAAGAACAAAGTGCGTTTGAACCTTTTTATTAAAATTTGTGTAGGTGAATGGGAGGAAAAAATATAACACATACGTGGTTCACTATGTGAACAAAATAAGTGCATCACTAATCCTTACAAAAGCACAAGAAAGGAAATTATTAAATCATTTTCTAAGGCTCTCAGGCTTCTGAGGAATGTGTCAGGAGTTCAGCTAATTTGTGCTGTGTTCACTCACTTATCAATAATCAAAGAGCTTTCTTTAAATGGATAATATAGCTACAGTTTTTAAACTAAGAGATACTTCTGCTACTTCTTTTTCTTGTATCATTATCACCAAAAGACTCTATACCACTGGAGAACTCTGAATATTACATTATAATAAAAAATCAAGCAAAAAGTAAAACAGTTGTCTGACAATAGCATGTACACAAGTCTGATAGTAATAGTGAAGTTACAGTTAAGTCAAAAAAGCAATTTACCGTACAGCTGTGATGTCTTCAGCCACATTAGATGATTCACTGAAAAGTGGAAAAGCGCCCGAGGTGTCATTAAAAACCCATAATGCACAACACCAAAGTGGGAATTAAAACATGAGAATGACTATCACACTGAATTTTGTGCAGTCACAATAAATCATATTTGTCTTCAGTATATAGGGAAATACATGCAAGTCTGGGACTTCTTTCATCCATTCAAATTTGATGTGACCTAAAACATAATATCTGGATTTGCTCCGTTCTCACCCATGGAAATGGTTATTGAAAGAATCCACATGCCACTAAAGAGTTGTCTTCTACCACTATAGGCGGTAGAAGACAATTTTATCTGCATGTTACAAGTTCTTTCATAATTAATCACAGCCATTCAGCTGTAGAGGTGGACGTTTGATAGCAAAATATGAATTATATTACCAAATGAATAAGAAACAGATTAAATGTGAGGCGGTGATCTGCCTAGAAATCATGTCTGTGAGCTACTTTGCCAAATTTAGAATTAATGTGATGCTAGCTTTAAACCACTGAGGGCAAATACAGAGCTGCTCCCCATATCTTGTTCAAGTAACAGAAGAGGACAACCCAAGGTTATGCCCATTGCCCACTTTGTGATCAGCTGCATCTTAACCTAAATATCTAATCAGGCAGTCACAGGAAGGCAACTCAATGCATGAGGAATAGTCAAGACAACATGCTCAAGTGCAAACTGACTACCAGAATAAGGTGATTAACATGACTTGAGGAGTTTTTGGAGTATTTTAGAAAGTGCTGATCTACTGGGATTTTCCTGCACAGTCATCTCTAAGGTTTATAGAGATGATCTGAAAATAGAAAATATCCAGTGAGTTGCAGTTCTGGGAAAAAATACCTTGTTGATGGCAGAGGTCAGAGGAGAATGGTCAGACTGCTTAAAAAATCTCTGCATGTACAACACAAAGCTTGAAGCAGATAGGGTACAGCAGCAGAGACCACATTGGGTGCCACAACTGTCAGAACATCTGGCATAAACAGCATCGAAGTATGGCTCTGTTTTGCCCATCAGTAGTTCAGGCTGGTGGTGTAATAGTGTAGGGGATATTTTCTTGGCATACTTTAGGTCTTTTAGAAGTCAAGCATAGTTTGTCCAGCTGTCCAGTGTAATAAATTTCTAATGGCTGCCTCCAACAGGATAATGCATGATATCACAGTGCTCAGATCATCTCAAACTACTTTCTTGAACATGATAATCAGTTAACTGTGCTCAAATGTCTTCCACAGTCTTGTAGTTCTTGTAGAGAACCAGTTCACAGTAGTTCATTTCCTTGGAATTGTTAGTCTACTTGCACTTATTGGTTCCACTTGCATTAGAATCAGCCAATTTCAATTCATGTGCTGGAGAAGGGGAATAGAACAACCTACTTTGTGGATATGTACATTACCTTATTTACTTTTATTTATTTACATTATTGCACAAAAGGATGACAGCGTGATGGCAAGGTTCAAACTGCATCCAGGACAGAAATAACTGCATTATGTTGCTAACACAACTTCAGCTCTTTGCAAACACCTGCATAGACAGCATGCTAATGCTAAGCTAGTCAAGAATCCGAAAGAAAGAAAGCTAGTCAAGCTAGTCAAGAGATATAACAGCTGAGCGATTACCGACATCTCTTTGTGCTGGTTTTCATCTTTGCTTTGTGTTGTTGGCTTTGTGTTCATACCTAAACACTAAGAGAAATATCATGAGTGTCTTTATTAGGATAGGGAGTTGTGTGGTGTGTGGGACTGTGGTCTATAGGCTTATATTGTTAAATGACATTATGAGATAATGTGAAGGTAATGTAACGAGTTGAATTACAAAAAACCCTTTCTTCTGAGAGTAATTAAGGATGTGCTGTATTACCTTTAAGAAAATAAATGGGTAATCTATAATACATTACTTCTTTTTAAGTAATAACCAACAATGATCACAAAAAAGAGCGGAAATACCTCCAACATGCAGAAACATTTCACTACACAGCATGTACTTAATTTTTTACAAATGTAATGTCTTAGATATGCCGTTTAGAGGTGACAACTCTCAAAACGGAGCCATTGAGAACCCAAAGAGAACTGATGAGTGATATTGATAATGGAACTGGAATAGCTAAATTCTTATCAATTACCATCCTCAGCAGCAAGGTTGGTCAAGAATAAAACACTAGCTGTACTTATGTTGTACATTTACATAAGAGGATCAGTGTTGTTAATCCCTTGTGGAGCTTTATTACACTGTGGTAGAAAAAAGATAATTGTGAGTTTCCAGAACAAAAGATAAACAAGTCTTTACTACCAAAGCCAGGGCAACTGCCAAAGGTCAATATTTATAAAGAAAGTAAATACATACCTATTACCACCATTACCTATGACTCTGCAAAGTCACTGTCAAACAATAAATAGAGAAAACAAATTCAAAATGATGATTCTATAATATATGGGGAAAACTCATTTGAAAAGGAATATGATGTCATCATACGTCCCATTAAATTAACAAACTGCTTTCTTCTGAGAGGGAAAAACAAACAAACAAACAAACAAACAAACAAACAAACAAACAAACAAACAAACAAACGGATGGTATCACTTACTGTAGTTCACTGCTACACATGTAACTCGACATGAATCTAACTGCTCCACATGAATCACTTCACCACACACTGTCTTGCTGAACATTATAATAGAGAGCTCTGCTTGAATGGGCATTGGAAAAAACACACAACTGTGCTGTTAAACAACAGCACAGTTGTGTGTAGTTATGTTGGCCAGTCACTGGTATTTAATTGAATGCATGACCAAGGCAAAAAAACAAAACAAACAAAACTAGTAATGATCTTGGTATAGTTGTCAGTGGACATAAACAAGCATTAAAGGGGTCTGCTCTTGATTTGTTAAACGGATCCTCCTGTCCATACTGACTGCCAAAATATCCTTTCTTAAATGTATTCCAGTATAAAAACAGAGAACAAACCCATTCAAAGCTGTGTCACCTCAAAAACAATTATTTTCCAACAGTGATCAGTAGCGGTTTTGGAAGGTTGAGACAAATAATGCCTCCTGCTGATATTGTTGTTAGAGCAGGTAAAAGCTGCATGTACTATTCTGCAGAGCAATTAGAAATTCTATTTCATGTTTAAATGGATGGACTTGTGGAAGTATGCTGGGAATGGCTTTATGGTAAGAATAGGTTATAGTGTTTGAGGCTGGCCAAATAACACACTAAAAGACAGACACTGCAATCAGCAAGTAGCCTAAAATGCGTGTCGGAAATGTGGAAGGAAGCAAATAGAGGAAACATGGAAAAAAGCTGTGGAGAAGAGAAAAAAAGACATCGTGTATAATCTAAAAAGAAAAGGCACTGGCAGGCTCAGACCCAGAACCTTGATGACGGAGTTCCCTAGTTATCAATGTGCACTTTTGAACTGCCTGACTTGGCCTTTGAATATGATTAAAGAGCTGTTGCTGTAGTTTATTAAACTGAAATCATGTCAAGTAAATATGGAAGAAAAATTGCACTCAGGAGCTCCAACATAATAGTGTTAAAAATATTAAAAGGGTGTACCCTAGTGTGTATCTAGGTGTAGTAACTCTGATAGTTCAGACTACAAGAAGGAAGGGCTCATGCTGGGGGGCTGAATTGTTTGGTTGAGTGGAAAAGATGCTGTATGTAGGCCAGCCTTTAAAAGCAACAAGGCATCAAGCACAGGTGACCCTCATTTGACTAATGAACAGTCGCACTACCAGGTCACTGCAAGAAGGAAAAAGAACCACACATTATAGTGATTTTCCTGCCACAATCAACAATAGTGCAAGGTTACAAAAATGTATGCAGTCAGAGGCTGGGAAATGTTCTTTTGTAAAAAATAGATTTTTTAAAACCAACCAGTATCTTACTTTAATTGGTGTAAAGGTTTCAAAATTCAAGTGAAAATGTGAAATAAAGTGAAAACGAATCCAAATTGAAGTGCGGGGGGCATTTTACAAACCGCTTCCCCCAGGGGAACTAATTATTTGTGGCACAGTTTGTTTTTCAAGTGAACACATAAATTGTTCACCCTTTTTCCATGTGACATTAAATCCAAGAAATCAAATACAAGGCAGACATGGAATGAACTAGCCTTTTCACACATACACATCTTTATAATCAAAGTAATTTTTCTTCTATTTTTATGAGTAAGCCACAAACGTACGGTGTGTTTCACCATGCCCTTATAATACTGTGTGTACAAATCATTCTGAGGGGAAAAAAGCTATTTTCTTGTTTGTGATTATAATTGCACTTTTCACAAACAACTTTCTGTGCCCTAAAATCACCTGTATGTCTCACAAAAAGCATATTTATTTATCTTCTATAGATTTCCTATATTTCCATTCAGGCATCTACTCAGAACAGCTTTCTAGCACAAAGTTGGACCCCTTATTACCTAAAATTCTTCATGGCATCGCTTTATCGGGTGCTGGAAAGAGTCTTTAGAGATTTTGTTCCATATTGACATGATACCATTACACAGTTGCAGCAGAACATCCATGATGTGATCTCCCACTCCACACCGTCCCAAAGGTGCTCTATTTTAGTTCAGTGAAATGCACTGCCATGTTCAAGAACGCAGTTTGAGATAATTTGAGCTTTGTGACATGGCGTGTTATCCTGCTGGAAGCAGCCAGTGGAAAATGGGTACACCGAAGTCATAAAGGGATGCACATGGTCAGCAACAATTCTAATAGGCAGCGGTGTTTAAATTATACTCAGCTGGTACTAAGGGGCCCAAAGTGTGACAATAAATTATTATTATCCACACTATTAAACCACCAGCAGCAGCCTTAATCACTGATACAAGGCAGGGTGAATCCATGATTTTATGTTGTTTACATCAAATTCTGACCCTAATGTCCCAAGTTGCAGCAGAAATCGAGATATATCAGACCAGACGATGTTTTTCCAACCTTCTATTGTCCAAATTTGTGAGCCCATCGTAGCTGTCCTGTCAGTCAAGAACAGGTTTCTATTCTTGGCTGAGCAGAGTGGCACCCAGTGTACCCTCATGTAATTTACATCATGGTTTGATGTGTTGCACATTCAGAGGTGCTCTTCTGCATACCTTTGCTGCAAGACTAATTTCTTCAGTTACTGTTGCCTTTCTATCAGCATCAAGCAGTCTCACCATTCTCCTCTGACCTCTTCCATGAATAAGGCATTCTTGCTCACTAGATATTTTCTTTTTAAGACCATTCTCTATAAAACTTAGAGATTGTTTAACCAGCCAGAGGCAAAAAGAAGTGCTATATCTCTTACACAAGAACATGGCCAAGTGTTGACCGCATTGTAGTACATTCTAGTTAGTTCAACAACATGAACAAAAAAGTGTTAACTTCTTTTCTTTTAAAAACACTGTTCTTTAATATGTACAGGAGTTCACAACATGTGGGATGTCATCTCAGCCAGACATCAACTGCTGTCAAAAATCTCTATTGATAATGTGTCTACAGGAAATTCAGTTTTGGTTCAGCTATTGTGTTGAGTGACAAACTTGAATGTGGAATAAAACACTTTACTCTCGATGTATTACGTTTATTTCAATGAAACAAAAGATAAAGATTATTTGAAAATGCCAAGAATCTGTCTTGTAATGAAAACGAGACAACAAAAAGAGAGAGCAACAGCTTGTTTCACCGCTAACAGCACTACGTGGTGGAGAGGAAAATGGATTGGATGACTCTTTTACTCTGTTCAGTGGAAAGTAGGAAAGTGGAGGTACAAGGAGCAGCAGGAGAGATACATTTACTTTTAATCATCTCGGGTTAAATGTTACTATGGTGTGGTTGCTTAGTGGTTAGCTTTGTCACCTTACAGCCAGCATATTTCATGTCCATCTGGGTATTCTCCCACAGTCTAAAGACGCGGAGGATAAGGAGACACACAAATTGTCTGTAGGTGTGAATGCTTGTCTCTGCTTCTTTGTGAGGAACCAAAACCGAACCTATACTTAACTGTAGAAGAATTCTGAAATCACCAACACAATACTGCTGATTATTGTGTTGTCTAAGCTGAAATGTATCAAAGCATACAACAGAAAAACTTCAAGCTTCCCACCTCTCAGCATGTTACTGCCACACAACAGTTTCAGATTATGATAATTTCCCATTAAAGGGATTTTATTAGGGCAGAAGCCAAGGATTAGAACAACTTGAATGAGCACTTATCCACATGTTGTACTTCTTTGGCAAAAACCCTGTGCTGTAACTCTGATCAAGCAAAGACAGTTTAAGGAGGTTGACACTATGAAGACACTATGAGGTCGAGAATGGAAGTTTTCATTCATTCAGATGACAAAACATGTTGTTTTTGTAATGGTTGTTGTTTTCACCAAAAGCATTTAATTTGACTTTACAATTTTATTTTTTATTTATTTTTGCGCACAACTCATTGTGTTTTGTACTGCATCACAGTAGCACATGCAAACTCTACACAGAAAGACCACAGTCAGCTGGTGGATAGGAACACAGGACCTCATTGCTTCAAGACAGCAGTGCTCCCAAGTGCTGTTTTTTCTGACTCCTTTAGGAATTCTACCTCATCAGACATTCCTGTGGATTTTGTCGGAGGGTCCAGACAAACACTGCAACAGCAGCATCACATTCAGGTTCACATAATTTAGGCAACTGTCTTTCTTGTAGTAATTGTGCAAATTTTAACTTATCTTCTGACTGAAACTGTGCGAGAGATTTTACAGTTTAACCAGATTCCCATTTTGTATGTGTGTATTCAATACTATCTGCATTTTGATACAGAAATGATGTTTGTTTACTAGGTAATTGTCGGTTAATGTACTGTTCACAACTGTTCACTCATTTGGCCTGGAAATCAGAAACGTCACTCTAATGTCACTCTCTAAGAGACCATACCAATATTTGTGACACTGACATTAAAATTTATAAAGCAGTTTAACAGCAGGTGCAGATGGATTCATGTGTTTGAAAGTCAAAGCACACACACAGAGGCTAAATAACTGACAGCTTTCTGAATTTTGGGTGGATCATCACTCCTTTTCTTTTTGTGTGATCTTTGTCATTGCCAGGATGATTCAGTTTCCTCTGTGTTAGACAGGCTGAATTAAGAATGCTTGAAATAAAAAGGGTTGTAACGGTCTAATTTATATGGAATAATCTGACCTTGCAGTCATGATAAAAAAGCTCGACGCACATCATAAACTGACAACTTTGCTTTCTCCTCCTCTCTCAGCGTGACAAATGCATTGCTGAAAAGATGTGGTATTGTAAGAGACCTTGAAGTCTAAACAACAACCCTGATGGTATGAACGAGCCGTGGCAAACTCTGTTGCTTGGTTTCAGCTCACAATACAGTAACAACTGCCTCTGACGCATTTACAAATGAAGACAGATTGCGTATGATGACACAAGTCGAGTTTAATTCACTCTTTTGCTAAAAGGGGACAGCACTGAGGGACAGAGATGTATCACATGGGTTGCAAGTTAATGCAATAAACAACAAAGGCCAGAGATGTGGCTTTGATCTTCTTTGATGAAGAGTTGTGACATGGTCTGGTGGCCCTTCACAAAATAGTACAGGAAAGAACTGAATCTCAAAGACTAAATAAGTGATTCCTGAAGTCTTCCTTTTTACAAAAGAAAGGCGATGCGACAACAGGGTAAAACTGTATTGTTCTTCCCAGATGTTGTATTCAATTTACATGGGACAAAAGCTGCTGACTGAGACCAGCGTGCATTGTAAATCTCTTATCTCTCCACAGCACAGGTGGGGTCAGCTCATTTTCAGTGCAATCAATTCAAAATGTCAGCAGAAATTCAGTTTTATTTTCCACATTTGGAACATTCAATTTCATTTATTTGTCAGCAGCTTGGATATATGTCGAACAGGGATTGCTGTCACCCTGCAAACTGCTCAACTACTCCATTGCGCAGTGTACTCTTTTGTCAACAATTCTTATTCCTGGGGCCTGTTCTTCGTACGTCGCTCACTACATCCAAGATCAAATGACACATCCAAGACCAAACCATCGCGCTAACCGTGAGCTCGCTAATCCGGTTCCCCGAACACACCTGCTGTTGACTATTAGTACAGCTGGACGCAGTAATGTGACATCACTGGGTGTCGTAAAAGGGGCTACGCATCGATAGTGGAAACATTGATCGGCAACCCTCTGATTGGTCGGCGAAAATGTCGACGGAGCGCGCTCGGCTCGGTATTTTTCGGCAGCAGAGCAAGAACTCTTGAGTGAGGGATTTCAGGAGTTTCAGAGTTTAATCAGAACGCAAGGGAACACTGCAAAGGCTGCAAAAGCAAGGAGCGAGGGCTGGCAGGAAGTTGCTGACAAATTAAACTCGTAAGTAATTTAATAATAACAATAATAATGGAGTGGATTTATATAGCGCTTTTCAAGGCACCCAAAGCGCTTTACAATGCCACTATTCAGTCACTCACATTCACACACTGGTGGAGGCAGCTACGGTTGTAGCCACAGCTGCCCTGGGGCAGACTGACAGAAGCCAGGCTGCCATATCGCGCCATCGGCCCCTCTGGCCAACACCAGTAGGCGGTAGGGTAGATTTATCATATCACACTATATTATCCAATATTATATTACATTATATTATATTATAATATGTTATATTATATCCCCTTTCACATTAGAGCCACAACAGGACCCACTAGAACATGGGAACAGGTAAAAGTGAAATATAAGAATATTCTACAGAATGGTAATGTTTATCACTTATATTGCTTTTAGTCTCTTGGAAAGAGACCCTGAAATAATCTGTTTGTTCATAACAGCAACCAAGAAAAGGGCAGAGCAAAAAAAAAAGACAGGTGGTGGTCCTGCACCCCCTCGTCAACAAGTTGGTTAAGTAAATAGTATCCTCACGGGAAAATCGATATCTCTCTATGAGCACACTGTCGCGCTGAGCTAAAGGATCCTGTCTGTCCCGCAATATACGCTGAATTCTGAGGACTCTCCTTATCAATCTTGCACCTTCCGCAATGGGTGGCTCGCGTATACGGACAGGACATGGCTGCGACAGACTTCCCAAATCCACCTTCGCTTTTATAGCCGTGGTCTCTCATCTTGATTACACAAAGTAATTTGCAATTGCTACTCTGAAATATGAATTACATCTGTAATAATCACATACATGTGATAGAATGTTAATAGTTCATTTCCCTTTTTTAGGAAATGACCTGTATGTATCTGTGTGAAATCAATAAATGGATCAAGTGCTGCATTGTCTTTAGTTACATTGATGTTATTTATTTATGGTGAAACAGTGGTGGAATATCGCTGTTGCTTTCGTATAAATGAAGCGGACATACCTGCGTGGCCGCGATCTAATCCTGTTTATATAAAGTAAACCTGCTCCAGAGCAGGTTTACGCTTACGGCTCTGTTGCTATGACAGCAAGTCCCGGAATAGCTTCGGGGAACCGAACGATCCAAGATCAGGCGAAATCGTCAACAATCAAATCCAGCTAACTTACTTAGCGAGGTACGAAGAACGGGCCCCAGATCTATACTGAGCTCCCTGCATTTTTAGAAGATATAGTGTTCTTATGAACACCAAAATCATAATATATGTTTATGGTACTGCAACCACTGTAATTCAGCTGTCACAGATATTTGTACTGAAATATATTATACACTATTCAAAGGACTTACAGGAGCACAGGAAAACACATCAAATCTCAATAGGAAAAAAACTCATGCTGTTTATCTATATATATCTGTATGGACTGGGTAATGTGTTCCAAACAAAAGGATGCCACACATCATTTGATGGAAATGAAAATGATCAATCTATGCAGGGCTGAATTCAAAGACACCCAGAAATCAAAGTGAAAAAATGATACTGCAGGCTGGTCCATTTTTCAGCAACTCAGAACGGTGCTCTGTAGTTTGTATGGTCCCCATGTGCTTACATGCATGCCTGATGTGGGGTTATGCTTAGATGATGGACAGCGTCCTGTTGGAGCTCGTGCCAGAACTGGACCAGGGATTGCGGAGCTCTTAGATGTTGTGAGGGCAACAGGATGGACCAAAACAAAATATCCCCGAGCTTGAAGGATAAACCGCCCGCAGGGGCGTGCTGGGTGTTTTTTTTTTTTTTAAATACATATATATATATATATATATATATATATATATATATATATATATATATATATTAGGGGTGCAACGATGCACATAATTCACGGTTCGATTCGGTTCGATACTTTGGTGTCACGGTTCGAAATTTTTTCGATGCAAAAAAAAATGTTCATGCCTTTTTAATTTGTCATTTATTAAATTTTCACGGCACATTCCGCACCACATCTCTGTGCGTTCATCATTTGTTTGAAGCCAGCTCACCTCCTGCAACTACTTTTCCGAGAATACGCGCTTCTTTTGTGGTTCGGACTCCTTCTGACATTTCTTTGGAGGTGGAGGAACATCACAGTAATTGCTTAAAGGAGCTTCTTCGACATCTTTAAGAGTTCTAAACAAATGTCTGTCCTCTTCCTGAAAATCTTATGTACGCAAACACGCATTGCAACTCTTATCTTGTGCGTGTTTTTTATTTTGACAGCGAATGCGCACCTGCGGACCACTTATGTGCAGCCCTGGTTATTTAGCTCGTCATATTGCAGCCACAGAAATTATTTTGTCCATGAAACCATAAAGCTGCACTTTCTTTTTGCCTTATAGTCTGATTTGTCATAACTTCTCCGTTTTGTGGTAAGCTTTTCTTTGGCTGTCACTTCTTCACCCTGACCTGTCTTATTTGGCTCAGCAGAACTGAAATATATATCCTGCTGCTTTTACACACGCACTCACATAAGCTCAGCGATTCTCTGCGCGATCAACCTCTCACATGTTTAAGCTGCAGGAGATTTCACTTGTCATGTTTGCATAGTAAGCTAACGATTGATAAGAAGATGTCAGAGGAATCGGTGCGCAAATTATCATCACTCACCAGTCAGTACTGTCGCTCTCTATACACAGTTCGTGCGATTGCAAAGTGAAAGCAAAAAACAAGCGCAAATTCAAACGCGATTTCAATATGTCACATATTGACAGTGGCTCACAGATGCCAATGACATAATTACCCAGCTACATTTCCGAAAGAATGCAAAAGCATTGACATATATTTTTCCTTCCTACGATAGGCCGACGGGCAGGGCAGAGATAGATTTTGGTAGCCCGACTGGAAAAATTGCTAGCCCCGGGGCGTCGGGCTAGCGATTTTTAGCACGCCCCTGCGGGCGGTTTATCCTTCAAGCTCGGGTCCTCTACCAGAGGCCTGGGAGCTTGAGGGTCCTGCGAACTATCTTAGCTGTTCCCAGGACTGCGCTCTTCTGGACAGAGATCATCAGGAAGAAGGAACACGAGAAGCTGGAGAAATACCAAGGGCTCAGAGAAGAGCTCGAGAGGATGTGGAGGGTGAAGGTAACGGTGGTCCCCGTGGTAATCGGAGCACTAGGTGCGGTGACTCCCAAAATCCTCTGTAGTCCAGAGGATTTTGGGTTCATGTTTTCCCAAAACACTGACCACAGAACAGTTCTCCACTTTGTCTCAGTGCATTTTAATTGAGCTTTCTCCCAGAGAAGATGGCTGCATTTCTGGATCATGATCACATATGGCATATGGCTCTTTGAATGATAGAACTGCATTAGTGGATGGCACAGTGAACTCTGGTCTCTCTCTCTGTGTGTCTCTTTCTCTCTCACACACACAAATATGTGTTTTCATATCTTAGTGAGGACATCTAATTGACATAATGCTTTCCCTAGCTGCTTAGGTTTAGGCATTCAAAAATAAATGCCTAAACCTAACCCGTAGCCTAAACCTAACTACAACCTAGATGTAACTCTGACACTAAAACCACATTTTGAGGCCCAAAAATGCCTTCAAAGTAATGGGGACGGGCATTATGTCCCCATAAGGGTCCCTTGGTCCCCACAAGTATAATGGCATGCAGATTTTCTGTCCTCATAAAGATGTCTGAACATGTACACACACACACTATGCTGTCCTCGCCCTGAGTCTCTTAGTTTCACCAGCTAGACAGTGAGATAACGATGCTCCAATAACCAGACTTATTTTCCTTTTTGCGCTGATTTATTGAAGAATGGCCTCTGACCATTGCCTTCTCTTTGACCATCGTAAAACTGAAAGTACAAAATACTGTATTAGCTAACTAACATTGTAAACTAGCTTGTTACCCTCTTACTGCAAGCTAACAAGATAAAACTTTCAAATGTACAAATTATCGTACCATTTTTACACAAAACAAAAGAATAATTATTTTATCGACACTCATACTTACAGACATATCTTGTCCAAGGCAACAACATTTTAAGGTCCGTATCAGCTTAGAACGATAACATTACGGTATCACTTTCCGCCATCTTTTATTTCTTCTTCACGTTCTCATTTTTTTCCTTTCCCAAAGTAACCGAACCCAAAGCAGCCACTAGAGGGAGCTCTAGGGCAGCTTACAACTATAATATCCGATTTAAGTTATAAAAGGCAGAACACACACACACACACACACACACACACACACACACACACACACACACACAGGCACTTGTACCCAGTCATCTTACTTGTTGCTAATTAATTTAATAAGCTGCAAAATTTTCTTCCAGCTATTTCTTACCATCACACCTTGTACTTTTCCAGCCTGTTGTTGTCCAATCCCAACTGTTTTGAGATGTGTTGTTTTTTTCATTTAATTAATAAATAAATAAATGAAATGTCTCACAATTCTTTTGTTTTCTATGTCTTATATAATTCAAATATGGGGTTATGAGATCTGAAAATCATTGAATTCTGTATTTATCTTCAGTTGATACAATGTCCCACTTTTTTTCAGAAGTGGTTTTAGAAACATTTCTGAATGAAAAATGATAATGCAAGTGATACAATAGAGACATGAATTAGGTGCTAATAGTACACATACTGTATATGGCAGGAGTAAGTTGAGCCACAAAAGAAAAACAGATCGACTGGTGAATTAGGATGGTGACCAAGGCTGCCAGATACAAGCTGGGATCAACAACATAAAACATTAATTTCTTTCTTTCTCTTTCTGATTTTGAGACACAATCATATTTGCAGAAACAATCATATTTCCAGTCCTTTCAAGTAACCTTCTAAGCAATATTTGCACCTTATGAATGACAATGTTTGTGTGAATATTTGAATCTGGAGCTTACGCAGTGCTTACAGATTTTCTTACAATGACAAATGTCTGTGCTTCTTTGATTTTAGACATTAAAGAACCTGGATGTGAGCCTTCAATCTTTTCACCCTATATTCATGGAATTCACCTCTTCCACTTTAATGAAGTAGCTTCGTTGCTAATCCAGCTGTCATCCATACATGTTTGCTTCTGACAGCTTTGTCTCTTCTAGTCAAGAATGCTGGGGTTTTCAACCTTAACATTCTCCATTCATTTCTACAAGTTTTCACTCCACTAGCTTCCTGCTGCATTTTGCATCTGGTTCAAAACTTCAGATCTCCAAGCTTTGGTCATACCCTATAAACCAATGTACTGTCACTCAGAAGACTTTTTGGTTGCTCATCTCAGTCAAGGTTATTCTCTGCTCTATGGGTGATGGGCGAATGAACTAAAAACAATCCACAGAACACACAGTTCCTGCCAATCTTTTACTGTGGGCTAGAAATCCTCCCACACATCATGCCAACAGTTACTAACATCTTATTTTCTTTCAAAAACTGACAAAAAAATTCCATCTTTTGTTCCCATCACTTCAAAATGCATTAAACAAAAGTGTCTGTTAGAATGTAATTTAGTTTTAATCATTGTATCAACAGTTAAAATGTAAATTCTCTTCACATTCCTAGATTCAAAAATGTTTTATATGTGAAAAAGTGACTAATAGGAAAAAAATAGAGAAAGGAGAGGTTATTGTAAGTAGGTTTCCTGACACAATACATTGCAATAGGTTCCACTACGAATGATACTCAGGGAGGCGTAATGGTTTACTAATAATACTACAATACCAGAATCCACTTTTGTAGCAAAGTTACAAAGCGGTAAGTAGGGATGTAAAACATCCGAAGGCATCTATTGAAAGTAAGGGATAAGTGAAGTGGGAAGGGTAAGCAGATTCCACTGGATCACTGAGACCATGTAGTGTGTGGGAAGGGAACAGACTGCTAAGAGGGGCTATTGATGATTTATGTATAGAATAGGCAGAACAGAATTTCTTTTAAAGAAACCAAACTGATGTTGTGATGTCTTAGAGATCAGTTTAACTTTGAGCTTTGTCGTAAATTGCTGGTAAATTCTGCAAGGGTGGCCAACATGAGTGTGACAAACCCAATGAGGCAAAACTTGCAGAACTTGAATGGACAGTCTCCAGTATATAACAGAGAACAGAAGAGTTGGAAGGACTTCTTTTTCTGATTATATTTGACATATACATTCAGCCAATATGTTCTCAGGAAAACTGAAAAGTGCTGCATTTTATACCATTTAGGTTTCTCTTTACTCAAAATACTGCCCTGATACAGAATACAGTCTTGTTGGCTGCAAAAGATGCTGGGCACATTCTCCGCACGGGGAGACAGAGGTCGTTGTCTCAGGGGGACCTGCGCCACCTGGGGCTGAGAGCGAGACGCGTGCTGTCCCGGAACAACGGACGCCGGTCCAGCCGGCAGTGAGCGGGTGCTCACAGAGACACTGCCCTGTTGTTGGGTTGTAGCCCGGTGGGGGGGGGGAGTAGGTAGGTTCGGCCGGATGGCTCCCCGGTCTCAGTCGAGCGAAGGGGATGTGTGGTGGGGCGTGGTCTGTGGTGCCATGCGGACGCACTGCACAACATCTTTAGATCACGCCCGCGGTGTTAAAGAGCGTTGTTGTGGTGTGATGCATGTACATGGTGGGCCATTTATATGGATACACCATAATAACATGGGAATGGTTGGTGACGAGCTGCACGGTGGCATGGTGGTTAGCACTGTTGCCGCACAGCAAGAAGGTCCTGAGTTCAATTCCAACACCAGGCCGGGGTCTTTCTGCGTGGAGTTTGCATGTTCTCCCTGTGTTTGCGTGGGTTCCCTCCGGGTACTCCGGCTTCCTCCCACCGTCCACAGACATGCAGCTTGTGGGGATAGGTTGATTGGATAATCCAAATTGTCACTAGGTATGAATGTGAGTGCGAATGTCCCTGTGTGTTGGCCCTGCGACAGACTGGCGACCTGTCCAGGGTGTACCCTGCCTCTCGCCCTATGACAGCTGGGATGGGCTCCAGCGCCCCCTGTGACCCTGAAACGGATAAGCGGAAGCGAATGGATGGATGGATGGTTGGTGACATTAAAGTCCTGTTTGTGGCACATTAGTATATGTGAGGGGGCAAACTCCTCAAGATGGGTGGTGACCATGGTGGCCATTTAGAAGTCGGCCATCTTGGATGAAAAAAAGTTGTATCCATCTTGGATACAACTTTTTTTTTTTGAGTTTGCCCCCTCACTGCCACAAACAGGACTTTAATATCACCAACCATTCCCATGTTATTACGCTGTATCCATATAAATGGCCCACCCTGTAGAATGAATAAAGATCTGCCTCAAAACACAGATCTGTGGTCCTGCTGTGCCTTATTCACACCACATCTGGATTTGTCAGTTTTACATTCACAACCCAAATTTCCCACATACCAAAGTTGCTGTTTTGGGTTCAGGTCTGGAGCCTTTTGGCTCAGTGATATCAGTGTTTATGAAAAGAGACTGAGACATTTTTAGTTCTTTTAGTTCCTTTCAATGTTACAAAGGTACCACCAACGGGTGGCTGTAGCTCAGGTGGTAGAGCAGGTCATCTACTGATCAGAAGGTTGGTGGTTCGATTCCCGGCTTCCCCTAGTCTGCATGCCAAATATCCTTGGGCAAGATACTAACCCGAAATTGCTCTCCGATGCATTCATCGGACTATGAATGTGTGTGAATGTCAGTTGTGCTTGTGCGAATGGGTGTGACTGGGTGAATGCACAAGTTGTGTAAAGCGCTTTGAGTGCTCAGAAGAGTGGAAAAGCGCTATATAAGAACTAGTCCATTTACCACCAAAAATCAAGTCTGCCACTGCACTGAACAAAGCAGAGTGCAGTACAAGTTTGCCATCTGGAGAACATTAGCCGATACTGTTAGACTGAACTTTGGTGGTCTTTATGTGTACCATGTGCACCTGCTCCCTGTCAGTCTCAATTTCTATTGGTCAATGTTTGCATATAATGATGGTACAGCTAGAGTACAGCAGCCAGTGCAACTACAATTTTGGGCCACCCTGTGAACCTAGCAGCTTAGGTTAGCACAGAGCATACCATTTTCTACATGAAGGGTCAATAAGAAGATAAGTTAACTAGACAATGAAGTAGTGTAGCAACAACAATCAGCAGCTAGTTGAGAATATTTTGGTCTTGAATCACCACATTCTCCAACATTTATTTCTGTTCACTCTCAGTTGTTTAGACAGATAGGATGTTGAACTAAAGAACTAAAATGTCAGCCATGCAAAAAAAGAAAATCTTCTGGGAGCTACAAGTTGAAAGAATAGTTATCCAATTATCCGAGCTAACTTCTTGGTACTTTGAACAAAGTCTGGCCATTCATCTTTTATTTCTGTATTTAATAAGGAATGTGTCATGAAAACTGTTGCTTACTAATGTCTTTTTTTTTGTTTTTTGTTTGCACCAAATTAGGTATCATTAACAGTTCCATGAGATTGGACAATTAAATAGTAAATACATAAAGTCCAACCAAGATAATATGTTAACTCAAATCACTCAGATCTTAACTCAATCAAGCTTCTGCTGAATGTGCCAGAACAAGCCCAACAGCACAAGGTCCCCACCAAAGGTTCAGATCTGCCAAATTAAACAATTACTTGTGGACAATTGGTGTACTGTAGCAGTGACAACTCACCTGATCTATTACTAATGTGCTAACAGTAATATATTAGTTAGTTACTTAGTTGTTTAATTAATTAAATCAATTAATACGCCACCTTTGCTAATCCTGGTTAAATTTTCTATTTTATGTTTTTCATTTATGATAAAATGAAAAAATACTGTTAAAAGCCTTTTGTTAATTGCCTTGTTTCCACAGAGAGTATCTGTCTGAATCCATGTTCTAATTAAATCATTTTGGAGGTATTTAAAAAATGATATGCCTCTCATCTGGAGAAGCTGCACCATAAGAAGAAAAACTGTAATATATACAAGTAGTGCACTTTAAAAAGTAGATTTAAAAACTTAACATGACATTTAGTCATGAGTGCAAATTATAAACTTATCTTAAAGGCTGAACCATGATTGAGTTTAAATCACACTTGGATTCACAATGAGCTAAAGATGCCTGCCCATATCTCTAAACGTGATCTCATCTCTTCTACTCTATAATTTAGCCATGCCTTTTAGATATTTATGTTGTTTAATAAATCATTAAATTTTCTACTTCAAATAATAAAATGCTTCATATAAAATTCATACTTGTGGACAATGGTGCTATTTCAACTGTATAAACAATTATTCTGTTCCACCAGAGGAAATATTGCTGTTACTTCTGGTGGGGAGCAGTGTAAAACTTTGTCTCTTTGCCTCAATTTACGAGTCCATTCATCATTAAACAGTTACATAGGCAAAGAATTCAATTTTCCTCCTCTCATTTCTTTTTTCATGACTGTGTTTCCCAGAAAGGGCAAAAACATAATTACAGAATGCAGCAACACGCTAACAAAGAAATATCGACTGCTGGCTTACAGGCAAACATTGGGTGTAAATTGTGAATGGTTTTTTTTGCTAATAATTATTTTTTTTTTGGTCCTTTATCCCGGAGACGTTTTTCACTGCTGTCTTGCAATGTGACAAAGGTTCTTTTTAAAAAGAAGGGAATAACTCTTCCACTTTCTCAGTCCCTTGAATTTACCTTTGTCTTGAGAGAAAACACTAAAAAAGCTGTTTCTCTAGCAGATCAACAATGGCATAATGAAGAGGAGGCACTGTGTGTGCATGCTTTTATTCCACGTGCCAAAGAATTTAAGCACCGAGTGCTGTCTTTCATTAGGAATGCACATTTATTTCATATTAGTGAATGCTTGAATGTTTATAGAAGATGCATAGCAGCAAACGCATGCCTTCCTATTCTGCAGCCAGCCACAATTCTTGGACGTCAGGTTGGAACTGGAGTCGGCTCACATGGGAGCTCATTTGGCAGACCAGCCTGCCACCGGGGAGCCTAATGAAAGCACACACAGCCAAGGCCCCAGCTACAACCAGCTCCACTCTCTTGTGAAACCAAAACCACACAGCTTTCGCTTTCTACGCTGTCTTTTTCTTACTTCAGTTGTTTGCATTGCATTCTGTGGGCTGTGGAGTCTGGTAACGTATCAAAAATGTGGTATGTAATTTAAAAACCACAGAGATTTCTGCAAGCATATGATGATCCCCCCCCATTTCTTTTCTATTCCTGGGACTGTTTGTTTTGCAGATATGTGTATTTATAGAGACTAGAAAGATAAGCTTTCCTCATCCATCAATACAACTGTTTCATCAAAAAACACAACATATTGATTAATTCATTCTTAGCTGGTGTTTCAGATTCATGAGATTAAGGCTACGTTCACACTGCAGGTTTTAATGCTCAATTCAGATTTTTTGATCAAATCACATTACAAATAAAATGTGACAGGAAACACGCTCTAGTGTGAACCCTCAAAGCGGCCAAAAGAAGACGTCACACTCAACGCGCTCTGTTTAGACCCAGACCAAACAGTATTCTTTGACTGATGGCCGTTAATATAAAGACTTGCTTTGGACTTCACGTTTCCCAAGTTATTTTGTTATTTACATGTGGCCTAATAATTATCCTTATTGCTGTTTTAGAGAGGAGCGGTACTTCAAAGGATAGTTGCAGATTTCTGTCAAAATCTGCAGATTATACAGTACAAATAAAACATTCACGTTTCTCCATCGTTGTCTTCCCAACAGTTTCACTGGATGGCCAGGAAGCGTTCGCCATGTCTTCTCCGGCGCTGATAATTGGCGTCTGTCTTGTGTCGGTGACGTAAAAGACGGATTTAATGCGACATGACCATTCAAACAGCAGTCGCTTTCTAAAACATCAGATATGTATCGGATTCAGTACCACATACGAAAGTGACCCAGATCGGATTTGAAAATATGGGATTTGTGCCTTTCACACTGTCATACCATGATCGGATAGATGGGTCGCAAAGGGTCAAAAAAGTGGGATTTGATGTGCTTTCGCCTGCAGTGTGAACGTAGCCTTAGACACAGAAATGTGTGTGTGTGTATGTGCAGGCCTTAATTTACATGTATAGTTGTTTAGAAGCACCATATGATGATTCATGAAGTTTTCATGAGACAGCTTCTATAGCACTAGTAATCTATAGTGTCTGCATTTGTAGCATAGCTTCAGGGCTTGTTCCTACAGTTGCAGAATATACATTCTTATATTAAAACAAAACAAAACAAATGTCTCTAGTTTCCAGACCTGATTTTGGATACAGCATTATCAACAGGAGCCCTGTAATGGACTGATGACCTGTACAGGGTGTACCCCACCTCTTTCCCTTTATAGTTTTCTTTTTTACAGTACTTGTCGTTCGACTAAGTACCTACAGCACTAATAGAGTTTTCTTCTGTTGCACATTGGATGTAATAAAACCAGGGCAGAGCATTTCATGCAAGCTATGGGGATGAAAGAGTGTTTCTGGTCTTATTATACAAGATATAATAATAATGATAACTTGCTAATGTTCAGTATCATTGTAATCTTGGAAGAAAGTCAGTGGGGGGTGGGGGGTTCTGACTTAATGCCTTTGTTAGTAAATTACATCAAACATGTATTTTGATCTTCTTTGATGTGACATTAGAAACGATGTTTGTTTCTTTATAAAAAAACATAAAGAGTTGTAAAGAAAGAAATACGAGATATCTTTCCCTACATATTTTAGTGATACTTGATAAAATAAAAACTTTTGAAGTGTCTCCGAGCTTTTGGAACCTGTATGTCATCACAGTTTTAATGGCCAAGGTAAGTAATGTATTTGATTGATTTAGAATTATGGTAATATGTCAGTCTTTCATTTTCTGAGCCAAGAACTGCATTAGTAAAATTAGGCTGAGACTCTCATCTGTTCTGAAAAAATTATCCTCAGTAATTCGTCTGAAAATAAGAGTGGTCAGATCAGTCAATAACTGATAAGAGGGGTACAAACAGAAAGTGCTAATAGCTTTTCATATGCAATTCAAATGCTTTAGTCCAGTTTAAATGCATTCAGTTAATATAAATTGATCACCAAAACACCAAATTATTGTGGACATATCCACAGAAATGTATTTTAAACATTTGGCAATTGTTATATTTTTTTACACGGCTTATAATTGTGCATTTAGAAATCTTTGGTTTGAATCATATCTGAGTTGCTATAGTGACATACTGCCTGTTAATTAAGACCGGTACCTATTTTTAAAAAATAAGGATGAAACCCCGGTGGCACAGTTTCATGCTGCCTCATAGCACAAAGATCCTGGGTGGAATTTTCTGTGTCATTTCACCACAATCCAGACGTGCACACTAAGCTAATTGCTGATTATGATCTGAGCATTGTGTGGACCTTCTCTATTCTTTAGACATTTCATTTAGTGTATACAAAAAAAGATATCAAAATAAAAGGTGTGTTTGGTATTTGACCTACAAAACAAAGTTAACCTTGTTTCTTTTGTATTTTTGGTCAAGTTGTAGCATTTGGTGCTCTCATTTCGTAAGCAGCCCAGAGGACTACAGGCTTGGAAACTTAGTCTAAAGACTCTACCTTTAGACAAGTGTGGAAGAAGAAATTAGTCACTCTTGATGTCTCATGCAAATATACTTTAGACAAAAACATGTTAAGCAGGGTGAAGTAAAGTAACTGAATTAATTTCTTAAGTTTGGTTGCTCTGCAGTTGATGGAGGAGGAACCAATTTGGAAGTCGCTATTTCTTTTACTCTTCATCACAAGACACAAATGCAACATAAATGTGAGGTTCAGTATGTTAAGTATAACTGCTGAAGCTATATAATATAAATGCCAGTTTTGGGGGTACTTCCTATTTTAATTTTCTTATTTGGCACATACATAATGGCACCTGTGAATTTCTCTTTAAATGCTGATGCTCTCTAAACTTTGCCTTTCTTATTGTCACTTTGGATTAAGACATGTAATACAATTCAGTGCACTAAAGCTTGTTCCATAATTCCAACTTACAATTGTACTTAGTTTGCTATGATTTTATATAGCCCTGCCTACATTAACACATTGATAAATTATTTATAGACCATTTCAATCTGTTTTACTCTGATACTAAATTACTCAAATGTTTGAAATAATAAACTTTTTCTACGACTGAAGTTTCACTCAACCCCAAGGAGTTGACTGGCTGGCCTGGAATCACTATTATCCAACACGATGCCAATGGGCATCATGTATAGGTAAAAAGACAATGGTTCTTACATTTTTAATAACATACACAGTTATTACTTATACATACCAGTATTATAACCCTCATATCCCTGTAACAGTCACACCCAGAGGCTGTGCAAAAGCAACAGCAATATATATATGGTGTTCCACATTTAGGTAATTTGTTTATTTTTTTCAGCTCATCTTAAATCTTCCTGCTGCAGCCAAGACATTTTTAAAAAAGGGGCATGTTTTACTTTGCAGGCAAACTGCTTCTGTTTTCATCTTCAATTTACATTGTGTAAGTTGGATAATGGAACAACCCGAGTTGTATTACATATTTTCATCTAAAGTGACAACAACAAAGGCATAGTTTACATGTTTAGACATCATCCCCATCTGAAGGATGAATTCACAGTATACATTTGTATTTGCACAAATAGGGCAATAAAAACACAAAAAATGTCCAGAACTGACATTTCTCATCATACAACCAGCCAGTCAAAATAAAACAACTGAAAATGTGGATCTGATAATGTGACAACACAGTTAAATGTATGAATTCTTACAAAATGAATTACAAAATTATATATAAATAAGAAATTTATTTGTTGTAAGAAACGGGAGTTAAAGATGTTATAAGCTAGTAACTCCATGATAGTTAAAGTGAAACTAAATACAAACTATAGCTTCATTGAGTTGGCCTGTACAGACATAATTTAATTATTATTGTGAACATTTAGAGTGGATCACTGCAGTTCTGGATCACTGTACCATATTATCAAATATTTCGAGGATTGCATTTTGGCATTTGCAAGTAAATATTGTTCATATAAGTATTTATCTCTTAACCATGGTTGACTACATCACTTTCAGTGTTAATGCTTTGAATGTTTCTGTGAGGTTTTAGAGACTGCAACAATAAAAAAGGAATTAGCAATGATACACTTATTATTACACCATTGATGTGAAGTCTATCAGTGAGGCTGCGTAGAAGATGATTATATTTTATGCATTTAGTCAGACACTTTGGTACAAATACATTTTTTTATTTCACATACATAGTTTTTTACTTTTACTTTTGTTTTCACAATCTAAATGATTCAACAACAAAATGAAGAACTACCACAACAAAGTCCAAAATTCCTACTGGGGAAAATGATGCAAATGTCTCTGTAGTAAAACTGACACATGTAGTTTGCCAACTAGCAAAGGTACAGTTAAAGGAATAAAAATAGACAAAATAAGACAGAAAAGTGGTTCATGTAGGTTGCTTGACCAATACTCAATGTTATGACAATCCAGCTGTTATCCTGAAAAGTTTTTGAAGACTGAATTTTGCAAAATTCTTAATACTTTCATGAATAAAATCATTTTCTTGTGCTTCTATTGATAAATGATATATATATTTATTAATATTTATTCAATTGGGGAGCAGAGGACAAATACTTAGCCATAGAAGCCCTTCTGGAATCAATGGAAACTTCAAAAGCCTGAAGAATGTACTTGTGGAACAGGGTTATAGCAATTTTAGCAAGTGTATCCCATGAATATTGCTATGAACTATTCTTTTGAACGATTATGTACATACATGTACATAATGAAGCATTACGTACACATATGAAAAATATAGAACATAGGAAATGATGTTTCATTGATTGGTGAATAAGCATGGCGCAAGACTAAACAAAGTAGGTTATAGCTTAGATACAAATTTGTAATGTACATTGTTCAACTGAGTCTGTAGATCCATCCCAAAACTGAATGATTCTGGGACATATAAATTTCAAAAAGTTGATAACTGACACTTATTTCATCCAGGTCTTCATGAGAGCAACTCATCTGAGAGGTTTTTCCAGCAGTGATAGTCATTCTAAAATCTTTTTCATTTGAGACACAGTATTCAAGAACTATATCAAGATCCACAGATTTAAGGTAATGCTCATCATTTTGTGATGCCCCAAGGTCTTTTCACTACCACTCTTCCTGTAGCAGTGAGAAGATTCAGTCATTCTGTTTTCAAAAAAATACACTGTACTTTGGGCTTTTCCACAATCCAGACTCTGAGTTCTATAAAAGAAGTCACATCATTTTCATGTTAAAACGACGAGGACCGGCTTGTCCCTCTGCTGAGTCAACATTAGTGCCGTTAGACTTTGATCGTGGCACATGTTCAACATCTATATTGTTTTTGTGTTTTCCTTTTCCCCTGCTCCAAACAAAAAGAAGCAGGAAACAAAACAAGACCACTCCCAGGAATGTGAAACAACCCATAGCTGTTGACACTAAAATAGTCTTAAGGTCAAAACCGAGGGTCACACCAGTCGTTCCATTGGCAGTGGCATTGCTGGGATCTGTGTAGTACTGGGTCCTGTTGGCATACAGTGATCCTAAACTTTTCACCGCCAATGATGTCTTCAAGGTGTCATTTCCAGCAGTGTTGGAGGCAAGGCAAAGGTACTCTCCACTGTCTTGGACTTCTGCTGCCTTGATTTCTAGTGTACCATTTTTATGGATGGTTACTCTACTATGGCTGTTTGTTAGCACTCGGCGATGTGGGGACAACCAAGACACAATTGGCCTTGGTGTCCCATCAGCACTGCAACGCAACATAGCCTGCTGACCCTCATCTACAGTAACTGTTTGTGTTTTATTTTCACGAATTTTCGGTTTGGTACATGTAACATAATAAGACAGGAGAGTCTCCTTAAACTCCTTAAAAGGGCGTCCACGAATGCCCTCAGGTGTGCTGCATTCTGGCTGTGAATCCCCAAAGAAGATGGAATGCCTCTTCTGCAGGATCCACATGAGGCGGCAATCACACACTAAGGGGTTGTTGTCAATGAGAAGAACCGCCAGAGCCTCAGGAGACTGAAAAACGCCCTTTTCCAATGTATCCAGTCGATTGTGTGAGATATTGAGAACTCTGAGACCCCGCAGACCTTGGAATGCATACTGTTCAATGGTGGTCAGCTGAGCTCCAACAATATGCAGCTCTCGCAGCCGAACCAGTTCCATCAGCATGCCCGCTTCAATGTGCCTGATGCGGTTGTAGGACAGATTGAGATGTGTCAGATAGGGAAGATGCTTCAGGGCTAGGTAAGGGAAGGTGGACAAGTTGGTGTTGGTTATAAACAGTGTTGTCAAGTTGAGGCCATGCAGGGTATTAGCTGGCACATGGTCTAGTGAAGGCCAGTTATCAATTTCTAAGTGCCGCAATCGGAATAGCTTTTTGAATGAGTATGGATGTAAAGTGCTAATGCTGAGGTATCGTAGATGCAGGCTGACCAGGTTGTGCAGATGAGAAAGAGCCTCAGTGGGTACAACTGTTAGGTTGCACCTTTCTAAGGTTAGTGTCTCCAGGCTTAAAAGTCCACTGAATGCACGGTGAGAGATGTAAACCAGGTCATTGTCACCCACTTCCAAAAACCTAAGATTGTGCAAGTCCTGGAACATATAATCCAGGAGAATGACAATCTTGTTGTCACTTATATCCAGTCGGGTAAGATTGGCTAAGCCTGTGAAGACACCCAGAGGAATAAGCTTGATTCGATTGCTTTTGAGGCTGAGCGAGTGCATGTTAAACAACCCATTGAATGCTCCAGGCTCAACATAGCTGATAATATTTCCACTGAGGTCAAGTTCCTCAAGCCCAGGGAAGGCAAAAAAGTCATCGGGGTTGATCATTGTCAGCTTGTTCTTACTTAAGTCCAGGATTCTTGTTTCAGTTGGGATGCCATCTGGGATGGTGGGCATGCGCTTACGGTGACAGACAACTGCCTTGCTTTGTGCTGAACACTCGCATCGCGAGGGACATCCCAGGGTAGAACCCACAAAAACCGCCACGAGGGCCAATCCCAGGAAAGGCTGCCAGCATGAGATGACCGTGTGCGGCATGACTTTGCTCATAAACTCGACCATTCTGTCACGGTTCTGCAAGACAAGAAAACAAAGGGAGAGAAAGCGATATATTAGCTGGTTCCTCATGATAGACTTCATTGTGTGCCTGAAGAATGAATAATGAATATTCACAAATAACATAGGAGAATTAACTATGGAGAAAACCACACAAGGTGAACATAAAAATATTTGATAAATGTAGCTCACCACATCGAAATATCAAGAATGCCTTCCTTAGCATTCTTGTGGATGCATACAGGGTGAACAATTGGGTGCTAGGCTTTGTTTTGACATCACCCACTGTTTCAATAGAAACAAAGAACTTCAGAAAAAGTTTCTTAAAAAGTTGAATGTTTTTATTGTAAATGATTTATCTATTTTTGACATGTGTATATATATATATATATATATATATATATATATATATATATATATATATATATATATATTTTTTTTTTTTTTTTTTTTAAGCACATTGTTATTCGGAAATAGTAGCATTCAGAAAAAGTATCCACCCTATCTCTAAAAGGACAGAAAGAAGAAAAAGAAAGAATAAAGAATAAAAGAAACCACTCGAAAATCATGAAGTTCATGGAGGTGTAACATGGAAAAATTGAGAAACTTACAAAACTGAAACACATGTAACATTCAAAGAACATTATGAATATCATTACAAGCATTTCCTCCAAAAGAGCAGAATTTACTAATTTGTCATGTTGAATATTTTTATATTTTTTGATTTAGAAATAAAACATGTTTAAAACATGGATACTCGAGAAAAAATAATACAAAACACAACTTGCACTATATCACTGGGTGGCTTTACATATTTCGGTTATTCATACATACAGCTGTACTTATATCATAAAGCACATACAGTAGATACATGAACTAATGCCGTGTTTGCAACAAACAGACTGGGTGACAGGTTGCAAGGATTGCAAACCATTCCTGCCTCATTTGGTGTGTCATGGGCTGTGCTAAATTTAAACGATGACAGGAATAATCTGAATTTCTCCTCAGGCTTATTCTAACAGATTATGGTGCAAAGATAATATGATGACATACTTATCTAAAGAGAAGCATTATATAAACCTAAGAAATCAACTAAGATAGCTGAAATATTTCTGCTGCTGTAATATAATATTTATATGACAGGACATTTCTATATGGAGGGGGCATATATGAAAAGTAAACTTTCATATTGATATTTTAATGTTCAGTTACTATTCAAGCAGTATAAAGATTTATTTTCAAGTCTAGTTTAATACAAACAGCCACGACACAGATAACTGCAGCCTTGAGAGGACTGCTGAGAAAAGTTGATTTAAGAACTTGGTGAAACAGTTCTACTCCGAGTCAGTCCCAAATGACCAAGATACTTTCCATTTTGCTAAGGGAGAGACACTCCAGAAACGTTAAAAACAATACGCTAGTTTCTGCTAATTTGTTCAGTAACTACCCAGAGTTCATGACAATCGGCCAGCGTCAGAACCTGGATCGACAGCTTCAGAATTGGCTCATTTCACCACAGCAGACCAGCACAGTGCCCACATTACTGTAAGTGCTGCACCTATCCATCCGCCAATCTCCTGCTCCACTCTTCCCCTCACTCATGAACAAATCCTCTGAGACCGTTAAAGTCCTCCACTTGGACCAGCAACTCACCCCTGGTCTGGAACGGACATGCCCCCCTTTCATAACTGAGAACCATGGCCTTATACTTGCAACAGTTTATTCTCATGCAGCAACTTCACACAGAAGTGCAAACTGCCCCAAAACTGCCTTGTTGGAGGTAACCAACAGTTAGCCATTGGGGGTCATATGATTGTTGGGGTTTTCTCTGCTTTCTCTGTATGTTTTTAACTGGAGTCCCCTGGGACCTCAAAACATTTTAAACAATCACTAATTAAAGCAGAAAGGCAAAACACTAATGTGACATCACTAGAAACAAATTGCATTTTTAATAATGGTTGTATGACTGGGGTATGACGAAAAATATACCCCAGTCAGTAGGATGAGTTTTAATATCAAATATATCGAGTTTATCTTTTTGAATTAAATTAGAAATAAATGGAAGATGTAAATTAAAAACATTAAATAAATAATGTAACTCATTTACATATTTCTTTCCTATATTTTTGCAATAAAACACTCATTATTTCAAGATGATTTTTAGAAAAATACAACACTACAAAATGGTATATGGGACACAAACCCCTGAAAGGGTTGCAGGTAAGGAAGCAGATGAAATAAACTGTCTTGATTATCACAAATAAAATTCAAGGATGCTCACAACTGGCTCTCCACATTAACTGAACATACAGGGCTTCTCCTAATACACACACACCTGTAACTTCTATGTTTTGTAGTTTTTTAAATTTACGCAGGATTGTCCTTTAATCCTAACTCTTAAAACCACTTAAAAATAGAGCACAATCAAAAGTAAATGAAGCCGATAATGATTTTAACATAGTAGTCAATCAATCACTTCTAGCTACAGTGGACAAAAATGACTCTCTGTACAGAACACTCTTGTTGTGCACAAATCTTTCCACATAATAGCTGGCTTATGTACTCTGGCTGTCCACATGAATTGCAGCACAATATGATTTGATGGTTTACTAAGAGGGTGTCTAATCAGGATAATGATTGGAATTCTTTGTAACAGTTCATAATCAGGATTTGAGTGAGCCTGTTATGTGACCTAGTCACCTGCACACTTCTGAATGAGAGTATTGTATTGTATTGTATTGTATCTTTATTTGTTTCAGACATATAAAACAAAAAACAATATATACACACTACATATATTTTCATTTACAGATACGAATATATATGTAGATATACACACACACACGTATGTGTTCAGATAAACAAAAAATATATAATGAAATAAAACAAAATCGTCTGACATAATGTAACAATGTTTGGTCTGAAAAGGAGTAGGAAGAAGTATGAACATACTTATTAATTCCTACCCCTGCTCAACATCTTATTGATCCCACATAATTCACCTAATTCCCATCATCACATACTCCACACGATACACGAGGAGAACCTATATAAACTTGGCTACCGTGACTGATATAATTTGGATATAATTTGATATTTTTATACATACAATGGGTGATCATCTTTATCGGTATCATATTCTTCCAAAATCAGTTTTCGAAGTTTTTTCATGAACTTACTAATTCCTGAGCATTGCTGTAGATCTATAGTAAAACTATTCCACAGTTTTACCCCATAAATAGTGACACAAAAGGTTTTAACCTTTGACCGTGCTTTAAGAATCCTTAGATTCAATTTCCCCCTCAATTCATAGTCTCCTTCTCTGTCATAGAACATCCTCTGTATATTTCCTGGTAACGTATTGTATCTGGCCTTGTACATAATTTTTGCAGTTTTATATTTTATAAGATCCATAAACTTCAGTATTTTTAATTTCAAAAACATGATGTTAGTATGGTCTCTAAATCCTGCTTTATTAATCATCCTGATTGCTTTTTTTTGAATTTTACATATTGGTTGAAGTGCAGTTTTATATGTGTTTCCCCAAATTTCCACACAGTATTCCAAATATGGCAATATAAGTGAACAATAAAGTACCCGGAGTGATTTGGAAGGCAAAAAATATTTAACTTTACTTAGTACGGAGATGCTTCTTGACAGTTTGGCTTGTATATGCTTTATGTGAGGTTTCCAGCAGATTTTGTTATCTATTATCACACCCAGAAATTTTGTATCCGAAACTTGCTCTATTTCAACATTGTTTACTAATAATTTTGCTCCTGCATCTTTTTTACAATTTCCGAATAACATAAATGTAGTTTTTTCCAAATTTAATGATAGCTTATTTCTATCAAACCATGTTTTCAGTTTAATCATTTCTTGTGTGACAATTTCCAAAAGCTGATGTAAGTTCTCTCCAGCACAAAAAATATTTGTATCATCTGCAAATAGAATAAACTGTAGTATATCTGATGTTCTGCATATATCATTGATATAGAGGATAAACAGCTTTGGTCCCAATACTGACCCCTGCGGAACTCCACAAACAATGTACCCTAGTACCTCAAGTGCCTAGTGCATCAAGTGCATCATCAGCGGCACCCACTCAAGTGTGTCCTGCATCGGAGCAAATGCCGCATAGAATTAGGCAGATGCCCCAGAGCAGCGTCCACAAATAACATTCCAGCTATCTGTTCATTCACAGTTATTTTTTGTGTGGAACTCACTTCTGAGTGCACTGTTTATTTTTCTTTTCCTTACAATTTCCTTTATAATTTAACTGCAAACAACATATATTTAGTGTGCTGTGTGTTCTGAGCTATGTTAGAGTGATTGTGTATTTAACAAGATACAAGATACAAAATTTTCACTCTCTCACATGACAAATTTGTTCAAAAATGGTCTTTCAATAAAACCAGATTTAAAAAACAAAACAAAACAACCCAACCTTGGATTTTCAAGCATTTTCATTTTATCTCAATATTCTGGAAGCTTCCTATGACATTCACCGACAGTCCAATGGCAGAAATCCTGCAATGCACTGTGAGATAAGTCTGTACGGGGAAGGCTTTTCTATAATGTGGCCCTTGACCCACATTAGTGCAGAGTGGGATCCTGAGAGGGGGATGATAACAGCTAATGGTGTCTGACTCAGCATAAATCCATGAACAGACATTTCGCAGGGGTGCTGAGGTCACATGAGCAATGCCATCAACCCAAGCATACATACACAAATGGCCCAATGTGAAGAGCAAACTTATAATACTTTTCTTGGCTATTAAATCATCATTTGCTCTTCCAGTATAACAAATACATGAGAAAACCTTTTTTTAGCCTATTTCTGGTAAGCTCACATCAGTGAATAATTTCCATATGAATCGCTAAAAACATATGGGGCACTTCCATCCCATGTTCCCTCTTTAATTTTCAACACAGCCTCAGGCAAACTTGTGAGGGGATGAGTAGAAATGATGCCCGACTTTATCAGAGTGGCAAACCACACAGTTACACTGTTAGTTAGAATTTTATTCTTTCTTCAAAGGCTTTCTGGTCAAAAGAAATCCGTTATATTTCCTCATCATCAGCTGCACTTGTGCACGATATATAAGCTATTAGTCTTGTCAGAATAATAGTGCAACTCAGAACTCTTGACATGATGTCCAGGTAAATGAATCCTACAAGAGGTTTTATCAAAACGAGATTTGAAGGTGAGAGTGTTGCAATTGCTCCCTGGGCAGCTGACTGATGGGTAACTGCAGAATTTCTGTTTATTTTTCTTTGGTATGGTCTCACTATAACTATTTTATTTTGCTTACCCTTTTTTTAGAGCACCTTAAAACTAACAAACAATTTCCAAACTCTAAGTGAAAAACGGGATGCTATTCAGAATTCCCATCCAGAATTCAGATTATTTTTAGGACAAGTATCAAAGTCGGTGTTTTCTTCCCTCAATTCTTCTCCCTATTGAGAAGATTGTAAAATTCCTGCCACAGACGGTAAACCAAAACCTAAAACTGAAGAATTGCAAGAAGTTTTGTTGTCGCCGGTATTGCATGGGTCCTTTAGGCTGGAGTTCACTAAGCTAATTTACAATTAGATGACTTGGAAATCTCTACATCTTTATCACATCTTTGTTTGGCTCTTTAGCACATGCTCTCAAATCTCAAAACGTCCCCTCTACACAGCAATAACTGCCACATTATCAAAGCCAAAAAATAAGGCAAAATAATAAGACAAAAAAAAATGACTGCTTTGACATTAGACATTAGTACAATTAGTAATAAATGACATGTGGCGAACATTAGTAAATCAGTTTGCGCTTTGTACATACTGGCAATGCAATTTTTATGCCAGAACTAAGTTTGTTCTGGTGCAATGTGCTAGTGAATATGGCCATAGTGAAAAATTTGGTTTTACTGGGTACAGTGAATTAGATGATAAAACTGTTCATTTACATGTAATTAAAGTCATTAAAGTCATATGATAGCAAATGCAACAAATCTATTTACCTTGAATCTGAGCTTGCTTATTTAGAACAAGCTGAAATTTGAGGAGGCAAAGTCTGTATTTATTCCTTTCTAAAAAAAACAAAAAAATAAATAAATTTTAGTTGTTTAGTTTTCAGTGTTCTATGTAAAAGACAATACTAATTGTTGTAGGCACGGTCGTTTAAGACGTAGTATCTCCGAACTATAGCCGAGTGTAGCAGACATAAACCTCAGATGGTCGATATGACACATGTCTGTCCTTCTGCACATTTGTCTGTCTTTTATTCCACAGAAACATGGTAGAAAGCAAACTAAGTCTAGGAATCATGGGTCAGTTTACACATAATTATCTCTCTCCGTGCTGAGAAAAGTGGACACTCACCATCTATCTTTGATTTCAAATTATTTACCAACTAATTATTCACAGAGCGCCAATAAGAAGCTGATATAATCATGGATAATTCACTCAACAGTACAGGATGCTGACTTATTAGAATATATGTGATCTTAGCAAAGGAAGAGAAAAAGATTTGCATGCTGTGATGTAAGAGAGTTTTAAGAAAGCATAGTTAAGCCTAATAATACTTCACTATTAAAATCATATGTTTCTGAAGTTATTTGAATGCAGGGTGCTAGGGCATAAAACTTGTCCAGGATTATATTAAGCTGTCTTTTCAAGTAAAACCATGCAAATCAATGTTGGTATAATGCATTTTTGTAGACTGTATGTCACTGGTTGACTTTGTAACCACTTGGTTTCCTAAGCCATAATCCAGCACAGTATTGGTTGTAAACATTTTGCTTTGGTATTTATTTAAGGGGTAAGTTTGCACACCCTGAATGGTCACAAGGCACTTCTTATTTTGCCTCAGAATTTTGAGGATTTAGATAACAACTTGGCCTCTGTGCAATCAACCAATGAAAAGCCACTTGTGAAATGTTCCTGCCTCTATCTCCTCAGGAAAGGTTTTCAGACTGTGTTTGATGTGGCCCCCAGGCACTGATCATTGCACATAATGTGACTCCTCTTCACACAAAAAACCTCTCTGCATTAATGGTGGATGGTTGGAGAAAGTTGCTTTCTTTACCCAGCAATTATTAACACTCCTTAAAAAGCATAATCAAAGTGTTAGATTTCAATTTTTTGAGTTGGAAGATGGCTCCAAAGAAAGAGCTACTCTGGAAGGCAGGAAATGGATGAAAATTAACTCTGGGAGCTTGAGTGAAGCTGCAGAGGAATGGGACTGTGTGCAGAGTAAAGCTGTAATAAAAGCAACATTATGTGTAATCATGCAGGGACAGTGTATGCTACATACTGGGTGCAGCGTGCAAGAAGCAAGCCTCAGATTAGCATCTGATATGGCTGCCCTCATGCCAAAGGGTCCAGTTCATTGCAGTGTAGTTGGTTATCATGTGAAAAGAATATGAACCAAGACTCTTTCAGAAAGTGACAAAACCATACTGTAGTATGTAGAGTTAAAAAACAAACTTACATACAAACACAATATTACAGCACTGGGCATATCTTAATTTAAGTATAAGATAGAAACCACGCCAGCACTTATCCTTCTTTTTTTTTTGCATTTACACTGGTCAGAGTTCCTGCAGCCCTGAAATGGTTAACTCTTGCTTTCTGAAAACAGAGGAATACAAAAGCAAAGTCTTTGATAGCTTAATTTCCCAGATAACTACAAAATAACAGCACAACCTCATAAGGGTCATTGTAAGGGAAAGTTATTAAATCATCATTTTATTTTAATGAGGCTTATATCTTATAATGATGCTACCCTGAAGGAAAGATGTTATTAACTTGCAGGTTAGTTCACAGTCAGAGTATGCAATTAACCCACCTTTTCAAAAGAGCATCGGCAAGCAATCAAATGGGATCATAATGAGAGGAAAGAGATTGCAATGCTCTTTGGCTTATTCATTATTGAGAGGGTCTTTGCAAAGGGCAGTGAGGCTTTAAGGTGAGCCTGCCAACATGCAAAATAACACTGTACTCCTTTAATAAACCAGTGTGTATCTGACTTCTGATGCTACAGAATGGCTCCACAGGATGTGACCTGGATACGATTAAACAAGTCTGCCTCCTTCAGTTTTGCCAAACACAAATAATTAAGGAAGGAAGGCAGCAATATTTCAAATAAAAGTAGGAGTAGGAAAAACAAGAATAATGTGAGCAGCGGCAGTCTTGTTGACTCCTAATGCATGCAGATGGCAGCGAAACAATCTAAAGACGTTGCTGGTAATTGTTCTATTTTCACAACAATTTTCATAAATTGTTTTCAGCATAGCTAACTGTACAATTCATTAACATATACACTGCAAGAGCAACATAATTATGGTCACGTGACAGAGGGCTTTGGGACCTAGAACCCTTAACAGTGAGGATCAACAGCCTTGGGGAAATAACAGGCTTCCATGCACAGATTACCCTTCTGCTTGGCTTGCAGAGCGAAGTCAAAGCTCAATTAATCCATGTTAATTAGAGATAAACTTGGTAGATTGAGCCAGTTGCTTTTTTTGGTGTCTGATAACCCTTAACTACACTGTAATCCCTAACAGTTGTCCTAGCTCATAACTAATAAGCTCATAACACTCAAATGTCGTTTTGTAGTTAAGCAAACTATAAAGTATTGAGCTCTGTTGGCTTTTATGCAGCTTTAATTGAATAGGGCTCAATATCTTTTAGCTAATTTGTTTGGAACGCTCAAAAAGTTTAAGAAGCATATATTAGTGACGTTCTGGTGGGTGGAGTCTTGTCGCTCCTTCAGGAAAGCTGAGTCAGCCATCTTGAATTTACCTTGATGCGGGGAAGATTTGGCCAGACGTGTGGATTAAGAGTCCCCAACTTCAACCCACCACGACCACCACCTTATTTCTTTTCATCAACTGCCATAAATTTGGTAAGTCTAACGTGTTTTTGTTTTGTTTAAATTTAATTTCAATAAACATTCTTTTTTTTATTTTTTACTGGAAATATATTCGTACTTTGTGCACAGTGAATGTTTGTTATAAATGAATTCGAATCCAAGTAATTGTAATTTTAGAAATTTTCGAATGTGACAAATACGTAATGTTATTTCAAATTAGAATGGTGTAACGTTTTGGCGGTTTTCCGTGGGGGACAACATTTCCCATAATGCATTGTATTCTTGCCCGGGAAGTTGACGGTGGCAGTTCTACCTCCATGCATTTGAACTTTCTACTAAAACTTTCCACTGTCCGTTTCTACCGGTTGTCGTATTCGCCGGTAATGCACGTGCGTATTGTGAGTATACTTATTTCAATAAGTGTCCGTGTTACACAGTCAGTAGTTTACGCTGTTGAGCTGTGTGTGTGTGTGTGTGTGTGCTAGCATGAAGCGAACAATAATAAACAACATGAGTGTGTTATCATGATGGTAATTAGACACATGTTTGTATTTTTTCGTAGTCTCAAATGTGTGGTTGTGAGATAATCTCGAAATCCTTTTAACAGTTTAGAGGGGTATTCCACTAAGCGAGCTCTACAAGTCAAGGCTTGCGGAAAAACGCATCGCCTGATTCAGCCTAACATTATACACTGGTCGAACTCGGTGCTACGAAAGAAGTTCAGCTAAATTGTTCGCGCTAATTCGACAAGGCTCAGCCAGCCAGACTGAGGCGCCTCCTTGACACCTTTAAGCCAGACCCTATCGATCTTTGATAGATAAATGAAATGAAATGAAAATAAAGAGCCGCGTTCTGCTCCCAGGCTAAGAAAAAATCATTGATGCAGACTGTGCGGATCACAAATACTCCCTAACCTGTAAGGCTGGGGTGTCCAAACTTTTTTCACTGAGGACCACTTACTAGAAATTGGGTAAATAACCTTAACTTTAGTGTATTAAAGATCACAAAATCACTTAAAAGTGGTCGAATATGTTATATTGTTGAATATAATTAAAGACAAAACTGCCTTCATCACAGCTTTCCATAAATGGATCTTTATTGATTCATTCAGAAAAAGCTTTGGTAGCTTATTTTCAGAACAGGAGCCTCAGATTTCTTCTTAGATAGAAGATTTACAGCACAGAGAAAAAACAATAAAAGGGAAAATAGGACGGGTAAATTTCAAGTTTGTTATTTAAGTTATTAAGCTTAGCAACACACCTATTAACATTAGTTTGAAACGGTTAACATTAACAGACTGAACTGGACTTAATAACAGGAGTGCATATAATCTTAGTAAATTATTGTGGTGAGTATCAGCTGCGCTGGGTATGTAAATCGGGCCATCCAGCTGCTGTGCTGATTCGACGTCACTCGTGCCAAAAATCTGGACAAATGTCACTTGATCAAGGAGCAGATCTGCATAAGATGAGATCAGCTGACTACGTGTGTGTGCTGTGCAAAAAATGTTTTTGAACATTAATAAGTCGTCTTTGTGCACATATTGTTTACAGATATGAGACTGCAAGGAGCGCTACAGAGAATCAACATTTCACCAGTTGTCAGTGGGTGAGTTATATAATTTGTGTCCTAATTTAAATAAAAAATAAATACAAAGAAACTAGAGAATTTTGCCCTGAATTATTCAAAATTTTTAGATTTTTTTGGGTTACCCTTCAAGATTGACAGGTTTAGCCCGTTACACAAAAAGTTTGGACACCCCTGATCTATAACAATGACAATCAGAACATGGCTATCCAACACTTTGTTTTTACTCTGCATTTGTGTAAATACTATTCTAATAGATATTGTATGTTCATCTAGGAACAAGCATGATGTAAATACAAGACGGGCCCTCGTCCTTCTTGCACTTCCTGTGTACCTGCGTGAAGATGCCTCCACGTTATTCAGGACTTGTGATGTAAGTGTACTGGCCTCAGCATCAACCCCTTTGCCTAGCTGTTCAGTCGAACATATGACATCGCTCAGAACTCAAGGAGAACCAGGGTGTATATCAGGAAGGAGGTTCAACACAGTCCTCATCTGACTTGTTTTCTCCCATATATCAACTATTGTTGAATAAGATTGCAAGAGGATTGTTACGCATAAACCAGAAAACATGAAAATAGTTGAAAGTTTTTATCCGCAGATTTTTTTTGTATAATAATCTATCTCCCTTTTTAAAATTCAAGTGTTCTATTTTTTTGGAGGTGCCATGTTGTGGTCAGAGAAATGTTTGATAAATAACAAAAACAAATATCTTGGCATATATTTATTATTGAAAACACTTATTTAAACATATGTTTTGAAACCAAACCCAAATTAAGATTATTGTAATGCATCATGATAATGCAATATCAAATTAAATCGTTGACATTATAATTAGGGGTGGGTTTTTATAATCGATTCATCGATTAAAATCGATTCTGGCTTGGATAACGTAAAATCCATCCATCCATCTTCATCCGCTTTATCCGGAGCCAGGTCGCGGGGGCAGCAGCCTAAGCAAACGTAAAATCGATTCATTAAAATCCTGAATCGATTTTTTAATATAAATTTATTTTGCCCGAAATGCCAGAATCTCAGGTGACATCTCACAAAATTTCAAGAACCACCAAACAGTTAAGACAGTAAATGAGAGCAGGTACACGGATTCTGCACATAGACGTAAACACACAGCGCGACCCGCGGATCAGAATCAGTTAGATGTCGCCTTTCTCACGGTCGGGGCTGAAAGCCGACAGCTCGCTGATTCTGATCTGTCGGCGGGTCCGCGCTTTGTGTTCACGCCCTTTATGCGCTGATTCTAAAGCTGTTAGTTTGATCTCTCTCCAACAATATTGACCATCTCTCTCTCTCTCTCTCTCTCTCTCTCTCTCTCTCTCTCTCTCTCTCTCTCTCTCTCTCTCTCTCTCTCTCTCTCTCTCTCTCTCTCTCTCTCTCTGTGTGTACTTCAAGAACAGTTTCCCTTTCTTCATTATTCGCTTGCTTGTTACGCACAAGTCTACTGTTGTTTACAGCGCTGTCGGCCGCTGTTTTTTTCCCTTTTACATTCTTCCGAAAAGAAAACCTAATTTCTGCTGTTCAATACTGAACAAATTTAAACTTTTTAAAATTATTCAAAATGCAAAACGCTTAGCCGTGTCTCTAATAAAACCGCTGTAACGTCAGAGGTAATGTTCATATGTTGATTAATGGTTTTCTTTCGTTTTTGATGTACTGCAGAATATTTTTATAAAATCCCAGGCCAGGAAAATCACCTTCATGTTTTTCTGTGTTTTATTCTCAGCTACTTTGACACAAAGGCATCTGCTGTGACGCTCACACCTTTGATAAAGTCTTGCATGTGTCAGCTTCCTTTTTATTGATACAAAAATATGTAAATGTACTGATCTGAATTATATTTCTGACTGTCAAAATTTCCCAGAATTAAATCGAATCGTGGATCGAAGCGATTCGGGACCTTGTGAATCGGAATTGAATCGATTCTAGAAATCAGTGACGATACCCAGCCCTAATTATAATCCTAAAAGAAACGTGTGACTTATGAAGATTCACACCTCTAATCAATAGCATGATATGTGTCCTTGTGGGGCTGAACTCGTTCTTGTATTATTTTTGTTTTGCAGTCAGCAGATGGTCCAGACCTCACTGACACTCCTGTGGCTCTGCTGACAGTTGTCACGGATGACACTACTGATTCGGCCCTCTTCAGTCCCGAAAGCATCTGCATCGTCGTTGAGGATGAAATACTTGTGAATGGTCCCACAAATCTGGCTGAGTCATTTCTCCTGCTCTTTGGGTACATCTATGCACTAGACCTACAATACCCAAAGAAACTTGAGCTTACATTCACATTTATCCAGAAGGTTGTGATGTGCCTTGAGGACAACAAACCACTGAAAGGGCGTCTACTGATGCTGAAGAATGATTTGTTCAATGAGTGAATCACTCACAATGGACTACTTGTTGAGCTGAGTATTGAGGAAGCTTTTTTGTTTGTTTGTTTTTCCTAATCATTTGCCTCTTCTACCTCACATTTAAGATGAATGACTGTTCAGTTCACTATTCATGTTTAATGTTCTGTTGCCTAATACGTAAATGCACTGCCTTGATGTTTGTTCCCTATAAGTACAGCAGTGGAAACCAGTACTGTTTTTTTTTTTTTTTTTAATGTATTTTTAAAAAAGAAAGTGAGCTGCAGCTGTCAAGGTACAGTAAGTGTTAAATGCCTCAATGTTCTAATAGCTGCAATTGCTGTTAATACTGAAAATGTTATTGAATTTTAGAATTGAGATGGAGACCCTTGGAGTCTTTTTCTCTTGTTTTATTTATGAAGCACTTTTTTATGAGTGAGCTCTGTTGTTTGTGCCTTTTTAAAAGCACATTGTGTTTAATAAAAAGTTGTTAAATTGTTAGTGTTGTTACTTTCATGTTTTCTAACACTTTTAGCTGATTATAATTTACTGGGCAAACAGTTTAGAATTATTTGTAAGTGTATTTCCCACAGTATTTTAAAAATATTGAAGATTAAGTGTTATTTCCCATATTATAAGTTAGAAAATATGAAAAAGTTTGAGTTTATTTCCCACATCGTATGAGTTGCAATATGTAAAATATTTTAAGTGTATTTCCCACCTTAATTAAGTTGAAAAATATTGAACATTTTGAGTTTATTACTCCCTAATTATAAGTTGAGGAATATCAACATTTATGAGTTAACATTGAGGTAATTTAAGGCAACTGCAACTATAATTTTTATTTTAGTTAAACTTAAAACTTTTAAAAACATCACTAAAAAATTGTTGTGTAATCTGTTACACAACAATTTTTGAGTTCTGTGAACTTATTAGGTTTTACAGTGTAGGGATAGAGTCAAAAAACACTGCATCAAACAGTCAGATCTTGGTTCATCCCACAGGAAAAGCCTCTCAGACATGAGCCTTAATCCCATGTATAATAACTATTACAATTCTAAACTTTGAAGACAAGCAGGAGGTTGTAAAAAAAAAAAAAAAAGGGGGGGGGGGGGGGGGGGGGGAGAGGGAACAAAACCTTCGTAATTAAATGGGAGGATAAAAATAAAACAGCCACAATATGAGAGGACTTAATAAGGTCTGGGGAATAGTACACTGTCATTTCATTACATTTGTGACAAGTGGGAAAAAAATCAACCAATTTCTCAGTTCATTAGAGAGACATGTGCTACGTATTAAGAGCTTTATTGCAGTATATTTTTCTCAGTAAAACTGATTCTCTTATCCAACATAAACATTACTGCACCGTTATATTGATGCTGAAGTGCCTTATATTTCCACTTTAGCAGGTCAGAATACTTCATCTCACATTACTAGGGGAAATGGCCTAAAGTAGCCTATATGTTCCAGAAATGCTGAAAAGAAAGACACTTATTTTCTTATCTAATGCAAATAATCAGAGTCATATATGAAGAGCTCAACAGCAGATCTTTTACCATCTTCAACTTAGCAACCACTTACACAGATACACTACTGTGCACACATTTCCTACGCCCTATGCATATCCTTTTTCAAAAACTCTTTATTTAATGTGTATTGTAGCTTACTAAGCTACATTAGCTAGACAGAGTGAAAAATCAATAAATGCATTAGACAACACATGTCCTGCAATATGAGCATTAGATGAGTTTTTACATGGATGCATGAAAGTATATTAATTACTCATTGTAATTAGAATCCAATAATAATCAAGACTCAAATAAAACACAGATGTGTAGCGTTACAATGTACAACTATCAAAAACCATGTTTTAGATTTGCCATTTTTCACTTCACATTTCAAGCAGTGTTACTACCATAAATCAGTGAAGCCTGGGGGGATTCTCTTTTTTCCACCTGCTACTCCCCCTTGAGAGATTAGCCCACAACAGTACCTCAGAAGCTGTGCGCTATGCCGGTTCTTGCTCAAAGGTGCAACCAGCAGAGTGTGCACTGCTTGCCAACAATAAGACTTGAACCTGCTGCAGGTGTTTACAACCTGCTCCCTAAATCATGTCACAGTATTTCTAGGAATAGTTAAAAAACAAAAAGGAGGGAGGGAAATAAAAAAGAGGCAACTTTAAACACTTTTTCTTAATCCTCTCTCCTTTAATAATTTCATCATAAACTTGCATAACCAGCAAAGACTGTCTCAAATTTTCATCATTCATCTCTTAAATTTTCACTGACCTGGACTCTTTTCTTGTGCAGCCTCAAGTCTAAAGAGCATTTTTAAAATGATAAGCAGAACCTTGAGTGAATTTCTACCTTCTCCGGCTTTGAACTAAAAAACCTTGTGAGATAATTTGTGTGAACTGATTAAAATGCATTTGCAGCCGCTGATAACACATTGTGTGGGCTCCTGAGAGCCCTTGTGCATTCTCTTCTTGGACCCCCACCCCTCTGTTCCTAGGCAGCCTACATCAGGTCTGAGTCAGGGGGTGTTTCATCTGTACAATGACTCAACAACAGAGGCAGTTAAAGACGGTACGCACACACCTCATCCTAGCCTATATTTAAATCAGTCTTCCCATAAATATACCATAAAGCTCATAAATACACAGTGTAGCAACAACATGCAACATGAACAATTAGCTATGATAAAGACATGCACTGCTTCCATAAATGCCTGTTGCAAAAATTTAGAAAACAACAAACAGGATGACTGCACCTGCCATAATGGAAGCGTGATGTTTCCTATTGCCAAAAGTGCATCATTTTAGACTGCATACTCTGCTGAGAGGATGCTTTTCAGTATTAAAATGAGACACTGTAAACATCTCATAGTCATACTGATAAAATGACAGTAATATTAATTAACAGCTTGATATTATTACATGTGGCCAAGCTTTGTAAATTTATCACAAGCGGCTACTGTTGTCATTTGTGTGTAATGTACCATTCAGCACATCCACAAGAGGCCATTGAACATGCTTTTTTTTCATATATATATATATATAGTAAAAGAGAGAAATTATTCATGATGTTAGCTAAAAGGAACACATGCAGCTCCAGCATACACATGCATCTCTGTGATGTCCCAACAGTCTTTCAGTATACTTAGCAGGAAATCTTATCTAAATAGCTGCAAGACATCTTTCTACCCCCCCCCCCCCCCCTTTAAAAAATCAAATTTAATATACAGCTTGATTGTTTTAAACCGTATTCTCTTATGCCACTGTTTTCTCTTCTCATTTCTTACTGTGTTTTCTCTTGTCTCCCAATCTCTCCATCCTTCCTCTTTGGTTTTTTGTCTCCTTGTTCAATCAAGAGATCTGGCCTCTGACCTTGCTGCTCAATGCCATTAAAATCCTTTCAGTAGTGCTGCTTGTAACACCTTGAGAAAGACTAGAAAGCCTTCTTCTGTCCTTGATATTTGCTTGTAGCCTTTTCTCTTTATAGTCTTTACAGTCTAGTGTGAGGTATACAGTGGGAGGGGAAATACAGATGCATTTAACTGTTTAGCTTTACACCGGTGTTTTAAACAGGGCTGTAAAGGCATATTGATTGACTTGAAAGGGCCTTTTGTGTTTTACCACTAAACCCAAGAAGGTTCTGAAATAAACAGCACACTAACAAATAAACAAAACAAGAAATGTGTGGATAACTTCAATTACATTTCATGGATGTTTATTTTTATTCACTACATCAATTTTTGTGTACTTTCTATAAACATCTTGTATATTTCCTCTCCGGTTCTCCCAAATGTAAATTTCATTATTGTTGTGGCTTGGAAATCAGTCCTGAGAGAAGTTTTACTTCCTCCAGGATATTCTTTTTTTCCCTTCATCTAAACTGAGGATCTCATAGTAAATACGTTTTATTTACTACAACATGTAGGCTATTGAGGCAAAAATCACACATTCCAACACACTAAAGGAACAATATTATATTCCAACACACTAAATGTGTTGGAATATAATATTGTTCAGGTGGGATAGAAGAGATAGAAGGTAAGTGCAGATATGAGTAATATATATAAGATGAAGTATCACATTGTCATTGTCACTGCATGTAGAAGAGTGTGCAACACTGTCACTAATACGAGTAAAAACTGAAGAATAACCAACACAACACAAAGCTTTGCCTCAATACCGCACTGCATGATTACTACCCAGGGGAATCCAGACAACAGTGCTAATCTGACTGAACAGCTGAACCCTGAGCAGGGGTTTTTACAAAGAAGTAATGGACCCCTCGGAGGACAAATCAAAGCCACAATTTAAGTGATTTGGCTGTTTCTATAGCTTGCTTGTTATCACTCATCCAATATGGTTTTCTGTTGTCCATGCAGGAAACACAAAACTTTACTAGTTATTGATCAGTCCATTGGATTCAGCTGATGAAAAAGCCGTAAAAGAGAATAAAAGGAATGGCAGGCAAAGAAGTCCAAAATTACACTCCAGTTGATTCTTGTCCAAAATATCTTCATCAATATTGCATTTATGGCCCGTGATGCTTTTTACCTTCTAATTCAGGGTGTGTTAAATGATGATGCACACACGCTGTATAATGTTACTCATTTGCTCACACTCATTAGAATTAATAATTACACTATCCATCAGTTTGTTCCTATCCATTTTCAGGATCCTTTCAGGACTGGAGCCTATCCCTGCTGTCAGAGAATTAAAGGTGGGATATGCCCAGGACATGTTTGTCACAGAGCTAACAGAGAAACAGAAAACTATCGACTCTAACATTCACACCTATAGGCTATAAGTACCAATCAGGAAAAGGACAAACATGTAAGTATTGGATACATTTCTTTCTATTGATGTAACAGATACGTCAATATTGCCAAAAATATCAGTACTGTACCAACCTCAAAAATCCAGTTAGGAGGCAGTTGCAACATTGCCAAAGATGTACATAATTATCAGATGTTCTACCGAGTAAAGCGTTTTTCTTTGCAGTAATCCTTACAGGAATGTCAAGAAAGAAAGAAAATAATACAAATATGACAACCAACTAAATGAGAATAAAATGGTTTTAAATCATTAAATTATTGTGTATGTTCTATACAACTGAGGTCTGGAAACAAACATTTCATAGGAGGCATCTGAAACAATATCTCTCCTTATGTAATCAGGAAAAAAACTATAATTAGAGTAGAATATATATGTGGAGGTGGGGGCTCTGTATCCGTCTCTGAGCTTGCTGGAAACATGGTCCGCCCTCTGGTGGGACAGAAATTAGGAACAACCATTTTCAGATTGGCTTTATTAAAGCCTCTTGCTATAATAAAGATCCTATCAGGATGAAGAGATTGTAGGTTGCTGATAAAAAAAAACTAGCTGGCTTCTTTATTCAGTCTTGGTATTGGTGCTTGGTAAAATGTACACAGCCAGAACAATGACTCCTGCGGCAGATAAAACCTCTGTGTTTTGCTGTGATGTACTCTTTGTTGCTGAGCGATCTGGCACTGGTGATGCAGATACTGGGCAGTGGTGGTTTATGGGGAGCCATCTTTAGCCTGGTTTGTATTCAAGCTCTTCACACCTGCTTCTGCTTTTTTTCTCTCCACTGCCTTTAAGGTCTGCAGCCTGCTATACTGATCCTTGGAGCGCCTGTCCTGTGCAGGATCTTCTTTAGGACATCCCCTTGTTGATAGTTTACAGCGAGATCTATCGCACAGCCAGAAGTGGCAATCTTTATTAGTTCCTCTCCACTGTAGGGTGGAGGGCTTGTGACAGAAAAGTAAGCTAAGAAAAGGAAAAAAAAAATCATGCTCTATACAATGATGACTGACACAGCTGTGATGTTGCCATGAGTATATGTTTTGCTCTCACCACCTTCAACAAGAAAATGTGTCCCCTGTCAGTGCTTAGTTCTATGAATAATTATCCTACCATGATACTTTTCAAACTCTGTGCCTTTGAATAATTCATAAGGAAAATCCCGGGTTCTCTCGCTGATGCTTTCACCAAACTCTCATTTGGAACAATTCGAGAAAGCAAGTGGTGGGAATAAAACGAAAAGAAAACACGCAAAAAATGGAGATCATTGAATTTCAGCATGAATCTGTCAGAACGTCTTGTCAAAGGCAATAGCCACAGGCTTCATTCAGTCAATGCAACATGCAAAAGTAGGATTGTGTTTGCATTGCCGGCGGGTGTTCAGGTAGTATTAGTATTTAGTATTTATTTATTTATTGTCATTGTCAAGAACAATGAAATTGCGTTTGGGGCTTCCATACAACCCAAAAAAAAAGAAGAAAATAATAAATACCCCTTAAAACCCAAGTGTACATATTTAACCCAGTGTGACTCCAATGCAATAAGACAATCCTTAGCAATAATGTTCGTAGAAATTCAGACAAAGACCTGAGAAACATGACAAAATACAACAATGCAACCCATTCAATATTATTGTACTGTGAGATATGATATCAGATATGATAGTTATCTATTTAAGAAAGAGGGGGGGGGGGGCAGGAGGGGGAAGAGAATAAAGATATGATGCACCAATGCAGACCAGTTCATTGCTATTAAGAAGTTGGATATGGTTATTGTCCGTGAGAGGGGGGCAGAGAGTTCAGGAGCCTCACAGCCTGTGGATACAGGCTGTTGGCCAGTCTGGATGTTCTGGCCTGTATAGACCTGTACCTTCTCCCTGAGGGCAGCAGATGGAAAAGGTGGCGCGCAGGGTGATGTTGGTCCCGCAGGATACTGTGCACCCTCCTCAGACAGCGAGTGGGGAAGATATTACTGATCTCTGGCAGACTTGTTCCAATAATTCTGCCAGCTTCTTTCACCACCCGCTGGAGTGCTTGCTGATCGGCCTTGGTGCAGCTGGGGAACCACACTAGAAATCCATACGTCAGAACGCTGCTGATGGCACAGTTGTAGAAGTTCAACATCAGAGATCTGGGAATGTGTGCGCTCCGCAGTCTCCTCAGGTAGTAGAGGCGCTGTTGGGCCTTCCGTACAACTGAGGTGATATGGTTGCCCCAGGACAGGTCCTCGGTCACAGTTACCCCCAAGAATTTAAAACTGCTCACCCTCTCCACCGCCTCACTGCCAATGAAGAGAGGCAGATGGTTGTTATGACCCCTCTTCCGGAAATCTACAATGATCTCCTTGGTCTTTTTGGTGTTTAAGACCAAGTTATTGTCGTGGCACCATGACTCTAGTTGTTGCACCTCTGTCCTATAGTTTGTCTCATCATTGTTGGATATAAGTCCGAGCACTGTAGTGTCATCTGCAAACTTAACAATGAGATTGGACGCGCAGGAGGAAATACAGTCATGGGTGAAGAGAGTGTATAGCAGAGGGCTCAGAACACACCCCTGAGGGGCACCGGTGTTGACCACAAGGGTGGAAGAGGTGTTCTTACCCACTCTGACACTCTGTCTACGGTTAGTGAGGAAGTCCACAATCCAGTTGCACAGAGAGGAGTTAAGTCCCAGTTGGTGGAGTTTGGGACGGAGTTTGTATGGCCGGATGGTATTAAAAGCCGAGCTGTAGTCTACAAAGAGGAGCCGTGCATAGGTGTTCCTGTGTTCCAAGTGCTTCAGTAATGTGTGCAGCACTGTGGCGATCGCATCCTCGGTTGACCGGTTCTCCCTGTATGCAAACTGGTGCGAGTCCAGGGATGGTGGAAAAGCAGCTCTGATGTGTTTAATGACCAGTCTCTCCAGGCATTTAGCGGGAATGGGGGTGAGTGCCACAGGTCTGAAATCGTTCAGACATGTGACATTTGACTGTTTTGGGATGGGAACGATGGTTGCTGCTTTGAAACAGGATGGTACCAGTGAACAGGACAACGAGGTGTTATATATAGAGGTGAAGACGTCCGCCAGGTCCGCAGCACAGTCTTTTAGCACCCGGCCCAGCACTCCATCCGGCCCGGCCGCCTTCCTGGTGTTAATGCTCCGGAACACACGCCTCAGCTCATGAGTGCTCAGGACCGGAGCAGGGTCGGTTGAGGGGAGAGGGGACAGGACAGGGTCGGTGTTCTCCCTGTCAAAACGGGCATAAAAGAGATTTAGATCCTCAGCCAGAGTAGAACTGTCGGCTGAGGGTGATGGTGTTCTTCTTTTGTAGTCCGTGATAGCCCTGATGCCCTCCCAGACCTGCCTTGGGTTTGTGTTGTTCTCAAACCTGGCCTCGATACGCCTCCTGTGCTGCTGCTTGGCAGTCTTGATGCCTCTTCTCAGGTTGGCCCTGGCAGCACTGTATGCCTCCTGGTCCCCGGATTTGAAAGCGTTGTTCCTCGTTCGAATAAGTTGTTGAACTCCGTGTGTCATCCAGGGTGGATTATTAGGGAACACACGGAATCGTTTCCAAGTTGTTACATTGTCCACACAGAAACAGATGTAGTCCAAGACAGTGGAGGTGTAACTGTCCAATGCGACACGATTGTCAGTGTCCTGCACCTTGAATACATCCCAGTCTGTGCAGTGGAAACAGTCCTGAAGCATCGGAATAGCGTCCTGCGGCCATGTTCTCACGGTTTTGGTTGTAATCCCAGTGCTCTTGATCTTTTGTGTGTATATTGGGTGTAGCAGAAGGGAGAGATGGTCTGACAGACCCAGGTGGGGATAAGCCTGGGCTCTGTACGCATTCGCCATGTTGGTGTACACCTGGTCCAACGTTCTATCTCCTCTGGTAGCACACTTCACATTACGGTGGAAATTGTGAAGTACAGATTTCAGGTCCGCGTGGTTAAAATCCCCAGCCGCAATAAAGACACTGTCCGGGTGTGCTACCAGGCTGTTATTGATGCTGCTGCTCAATTGTGCTAACGCTAGCTTAGCATTAGCATCTGGTGGAATGTAAACAGCGCAGATGTAAACGGCAGAAAATTCCCGAGGGAGATAGAATGGACGGCACTTTAACACCAACAGTTCTACCTCTGTATTGCACAGTTTTTCCGTTACCGTGACGTTCGTGCACCAAAGGTTGTTAATATAGATGCACAGCCCCCCGCCAGTCTTCTTACCCGAGTCCGCAGACCTGTCGGCTCGATAGGCGGTGCGGCCTGCTAGATCGATAGCCGCATCGGGAATGGCGCTGTCCAGCCAGGTTTCAGTGAAAATCATGCACGAACAGTTATTAAAAGTCCGTCGAGTGGCGATCTGCAGTCGTATTTCATCCAGTTTGTAACGGATTGAACGGGCGTTGGAGAGGAATATGATCGGGAGTGGTGGTTTAAACGGACTAGTCTTTAGCCGTGCCCACAGGCCTCCCCGCTTGCCTCTCTTCTGCCTCCGCTCGCAACGTCTCCTCCTGCGGCTTGCTGTTGCGGGTAGCCCCGGGGGTTGCTTAACGATCTCCGGGGGGATGAGATACTCGGATGTTAGTTGAAGATCTCCACGGCTTAGTTGTAGTAGATCATCTCTGTTGTATTGAAGTAACCCCAGACTGTGTGAAATAATACACAGTACCACCAAAAGTGCAAAAGTGTAGGAGCTCCGGGCCGCTGCGTCTGTGCGCGCCGCCATCAGGTAATGTCACTTAAACAATGTTTACTCGTGAAAACAGTACAAAAGAATGTAGCCAGAATTTAATCGAAATAAACATGTTCAAGTTTAATTAAATTGCTTTTTCAGTTGCACATTGCCTCCAGTGCAAACAATGGAATATCATTACTGGAAAAGTATAAAAAAAAAGAAATAAAAAAACTTTGAAGAATTCAAATTAGGGAACTTCACTAGAGTCTAGTAGTGTAAAAAAAAAGGCATAAACAAATAAAAATAATACTAAGATGTAATAAATGAATTTTGTTTCTCATGTTTATCTATCCTTTTATTGGTGTTGGGTCTGCGCTTCACAGGCCCGGCTGATTTAGAGACTTATTCCCGTTAACGAAGCAAGACGAACAGCTCAACCGGTTTTTCACATGTTAGCGCGGGAAGGATCTCAGAGCAGCCCTTCTGCCCTCGGTCCCAGACCACTTCGAAGAACCATCTTCTCCTGCAGCCTTTTATTCTGTGACACACAGTTTACACAAACACCCATTGTAAAAAAAAACAAACCCTATGGTCACAAAAGGTTAAAACACTCTGTGTGAGTGTGTGTGTTTAGGGGTGTGTTTGTGTGACTCTCCTGCTCACCGAAAGGGTCATAAAGGCAGGAAGTTTACTAAACAAGAAAACAGAACCTTCACATAGGATGTGCCTATAATAAAACACTACAGCCTCCCCCACCATTCAACAGGCTGGGGAGGGAGTCAGAAACAAAAGAATGTCTTTGATCATACAGTTTAAACTAAGACTTACAAATTTAAGTAACACAATCACAACATTTAACAATTTGACTCCAACAATTGGTTTTAAACAAATGGCCTTCTTCAGCTGATTGTCATTGCAATGGACAATACAAATACATTTCCTTCTCTAATGGGGTCCTTGACTGTTTGGTAAATATTGGAGGGAAACACCCTCAGTGCTAATCACTAAATTACACCCAGTCCCTCAAGGGATTTCATGTCAAAGAAGACAACTTTTTCTTACTATTATTGTTTAACAATAGATTTTTCTGAATGAAAAGAAAACATTTAATCTGTAACATGAGCATTAAAAGGGTTAGAGTTGGCTGCACTAAGATATTATATCCAACCATTTTTGGAAAACTAGTAAGTGAAATTTTTAGTACACTGTTCAAAAAAGCAGGACTTTTGAAGTCAAAGTACCTTAAGCACTCACTCAGTTACTGTTACAGTTCTGTCATATTTGCAGGCAATCCATCAAAAAAGCAATGCAAAAGTAGCTCTCACTTTACTTCACTTTATTCTGTTTCATGTTTCCTTGAAGTTGCTTTCACAGTGAACACAGAGCAGTGAGAAAGCATCTGGATACATCCAGGGACTGTAGCTCTCTACACGGCAGCAGTTTAACTAACAATAGCCCAGGGTGATTAGTTTAAGTACTCAAAAAGGGGGGATGTGGGAATCCAGTATTTTAACAGTAGGTCTGCCAAGGCAATATGTTCAAGGTAACTTCAGCTTGTAAAAGGCTGCAGTCTCATTTCTGAAACAGACCCAACTGCTAACCAATAATGGAAAAGTTTCCCAGAGGAAGATATATACTTTACTCTGTTGGTTAAAATCCACACGCCTGACTTTAATAATAGTTGGAATCAAAAATTACTTGCATCAAACACAAGGCCAAATAGACCACGTTTCAAGCAAAGCCCTGAATCTAGTACATCTACAAGAACTATTACGCCTCTTTGCCTGTAACGGAACGTCTATAACTGAGAAATTATATGTGTGTGTGTGTGTGTGTGTATTTCTGCAGGGTCAACATATATATGTTATCCCTGCAGAAATCTAATATTTCACATAAAAGCAGGAAAAACTGGATCAGAAGAGTCACATGGCCATGTGAATTCTGAAATAGGATTATTTTTGTAGTTGTTTCTATATGAAATACATTTGAAAGTATACCCTGGTTTAGAAGTAAAATTCCAGTTTAGACTGGTCAACTATTTTAATAACAATAATAATATATAATTAAATAAATAAAACCTTTTTCAATATTATTTGGGCACTTCACTGTTTCAAGGTAGAGACATGAAAAGTGAGCTTGTCTTTCCTGTATGGGAAATTTGATTCAGCAGCTCTAAAGGTTATGCTATCAGGCTACTTTGAAATTCTTCATGAATGAAAAAAAAATCTTTGATTGTATATCTGCATATCTGCAACATGTGCAATATGTGCAAATCCAGCAGATGATCTGATATTAAGCTGTTTACAAGAGCTCTGTGAATCAGCTCTAAAATGGTATCAAATATCAGCATCATTGTAAAAACATTTTTATTGCATTTCAGGGACAAGTATGGCCATTTCTGAATTATGATCTGACTGGCCCACTGACTCACGACACCCCGGCTTAAAAACTGAATATATAACTACATGGAAGTTGGAGAGTTATATTTTATCATGGATTGAACAAAAGATTATAAATATGGAAAGACTACCAACTTTCTTTAATATACACTGTGACAACTAAGGAAAAATAAGAATGTTTTCTGGCACAAACACATATGACATTTAATGACTGTTTTTTTGGGATCAAGTGTTGTTTAGTCCAGCTCAATCTAAAGGTGATGTCACTAGCTCACATTTTACATGCATCTATTTACAAGTTTGCTAAAGATATTAAGTTTAAAAGATAATTACCAGTGCTGATAACAAGTTTTTATAAACAATTATGCATAATTTTCTGGTATTTGATAAGCCCATAGTTTATCATTTAGAAAATGATAAACAAGCAGAGGAGTTATGTTCATTTGGGGGACAATTTTGCCAAGATTTGGAGACACTCACCAAAACAGTTCTGTATTTTCATAGTAGACTTATTGAGGACTCTTTATTGCTCACAACCACTTTCCTGCATTAAGTTTGTTGCTACCTAGAGACCTAGGGTGGGTTTCTTCAGGGCCCTGTTTGCTGAAGATAAGCTGTAACTGACTCTACTGCAGACAGACCCTTTTGCAAAGAAATCATTAACATGGTCATTTCTTATGGCACTTGGTTGATTTCTTCCATCCTGAACACTAAGGATGTCTACTTAAATTAATGACTTTCTTGACTGCTTGAAGGTAAGTGATGGGGAAGTTTATAATCTTTTAAGAAGGCTGGAAGGCAATGCTCAAAGGAGGAGATGGCTAATAATGTTTTATTATGAAAACAGATTAAATTAATCTTTGGATTAATCAGTTGCTCTATGGACTCACCCACAAAAATCTTATTATATTACTCTCAGCACTACCACCGCTGAGGCAGTCTTTAAGTAAGCAAATTATGCCCATGTACCACCTTAAACTAATAGCTTTTATATATTTTATCAAAATTTTAATACACATTTAGTATTTCATGTGTTTCTGGTTAAGACATGTCTTAAAATTAGTGATGCCAACCAATGTGATGTACTGAAAAAATGAAGCTTGTACCACTGCAGGTAAACTGCTTCTGAGGTAAGATATGGATCATGAGTTCTGAGATTATCTGCTGCACTGCCTTTTTCATAAGGCAGCTACACTTTCTAGCCAGTCTGGCCAACTCCTGCTACATCTCTTGCTACATCTCCCAGTCCATCTGCTAGTGCATGCTGACAATATTATTGATCCAACTGCAAACAACTTTGAAATATTTTCACACCTGTTTACTCGCAAGGATTAAACTAATTGCACTGTAACAGAGACACAGACACACTTCTTTTCTACGAGTTCACAAGTTTCTCTGAACACTTTGGCCATGTTTGCATTTACAAGAAGATAAAACCTGACCAGAGAACAGATTAAGCAAGCAGGAATGAAGAATGAAGGCTATAATACATCAGCAAGAGCTAAAGATATGTGACAGATAGATAGAAAGGAGACCGTATTTTGATTAAAGATGAATAATTACTGTAGGGCTCAACGGGTCATGGAGATATTGAGCTCGGGCAGAGTGGGTCAGATTGGGGCAGGATGTGTGAGTGGCCACAGAGAACGTGGTGGGTTGCTGGCTGTACAGAAAAGTGAGAGAACCATAGCAGAAATGAGCATAGAGACCAGAGTGTGGAGTACGAATCCAAGCAAATAAAGAGAAATCCATAGCAGATCAGGCACACTGGAAGGGGAGGAGGGTTGCAGACTGACAAGGGGTATTTCGGTGTTAAATATACACCATAGTAACCATAAACCCCACTGAAACTCTACAATGGAACCTATGCTGTAGCCCAGTGTTCCTTTCCTAAAAATGCAGCTAAATGTCATCTTGATTCAGCCTATAATTATTTTGATTGAACTGTTCTATGCAGTAGATTCGTGCTATGTATTTCTGGCTGTTTTTAATAAATCATTAAGAGAATGACAATCAGTATAAAGAATAATGATCAACAGCCTCAATATAAAGACTAATAGATGTCAACAAATAGAAGGAATGGACTTGAAAAAATGTACAAAGTGCAAAAACCTGAGGGACAAATATGTTTGCATCTGAAAAGCTGACTATATAAAGCATATATAACATCATTACACCACAACAAGATAACATCGAATGCACCATGAACAGACATAAATTTAAGTTATGAAGACTCACCACAGAAGTCTAAATCAGCAACAAGGCAGACTGGTGTGTGGGGTAGAAGAGAGAAGCACAAGCAACTGTGGATGATAAGCTGTCTTTGTTCTACTTTATACTTAAAATTTATATGATAAAATGTTTCTTTTTTTTTGTTGTAGCCAACTGTGAGGTCAATTTTAGTTTTTTAAAATCTTTTAAATATAAAATAATTAGTTTGTTAATTCTTATTTATACTTAGAAGCATCTGATGGAACTTAAGAAATGACTTGTTCACCATTGCAGCTCCAGTTGTAGGACCCCTGCATTTCAAAAAGCCAAACCGATGGTGGTTTGAGAAAACACACTTTTGCTCATTAGCTATAAATACATCCTAGTTTGTTAGTTTCTTACTCTACCATACATTATACTTCTCAGTTTCAGTATTGATCTCATTTTGGTTTCAATGTGCATGTCCACAGTGATCTTTGCTAAAAAGAGCATAGAATCCTGTACTTATTGGAAGGTGCCCCGTGGGGTTTCTTCCAAAGACAGCAGTGTCATCAAGATGAAAAAGTTCAGGGGAAAAAGGTTATTGGTTCTAGTCTGTAGGGGGGGGGGGGGGGGGGGGGGGGGCATGACGACACTAAGCCAGAGGGCACTACTGTGGCCTAATTATGGTCCAGATGGTCTGAATAGGTATCATTTCCAGCAATTAATTACTGAGTGTCCATGTGCACCACATGGCCAGCATCCTTAAAAAGTGTGTAAACATGTCCCCGGTTCTTATTAAATAAACCAAAATGATTGCTTTTATTCTGGAATCTGGTTTAAAAATGATTATTCCTACACGTGACACAGTTTTCTAAACAACATACCTGTATACTTGATATATTTTTGCAAATTATTTTCAGGGAAATTGACAAATTTTATACAAAAAAAACTTATATAAACACATTTCTGGTATGACAGCAAGTTAATAAAAACACAAGTCATCCTCTTAAACGTGGCTAGACTGTAAAAACAACTAAGCAATCTGACACATCTCATGTATGACAAAGAGCATAGGTTTTAGGGTCTTGTGAGGACGCTACAACCTTTCCTTTTGACAAACTCGGTACATTTTGTTGAGCTCTAATAAGAGGACTGTCTGTGTCTTGTTATACAGAATTCTATTTTTATTAATTGTTAACATGTTTCAAAGTTAGACACTCCACGTTGAACTATGTACAGGGGTGCAAAGTGCAGTGGAGGACAACGAGTGGTGGGGGTATTATGGAAATTAGTTATAATTAGAGAGGTGCAAGTGAAAACAACACAACAAGGCACAGAGCCTGAGTGATCACTGAGTCATAAGTGCAAGATACAACCATCTGTACGTGTAAAGAGGGTGACACATAGAGGGACTTCACTGTTTATGAGTGAGCATGACTTGGCTTTGTGGTAGATTTTGTGCAGGGATAGTTTGATTTTAATGATAATTTTACGCATTTATAATTTAAGAGACTTGTGTGGCGGCCCTTCTCTGTAGGCCACCACGGGAAAATTGTGACACATACAAAGACTGTCTCATCCTTGCTAATTTAAACTATCTTTACCACCGAATCAGAAGGGTATGCATTTCATAACTCCTGAAAGCCAGAAAGTGGGACATCGTGAAAAAACTGGTTATTTGGCCTTGTGGAACTGGGGTTATTCTATTTTAATAAGAAATCAGCTTTAAGGAGATTCATTCAATGTGTCATCCATCTTCTTAGCACGGGAATAGAAATGTGACTAGACTTGAGGCTAAGAGGTCATAAGTATAAATCCAACATAAAGATATTTTTAATTACGCGTGTGCTTTGTTTGTCAAGAGCTTTACAAACACTATTCCAAGCTGTACACAAACAACACATCAGACCACACCTCAGTGTTAGGATGATCCTTACTGAAACTGCGTGTGAACTCTGCTAACATTAACCTGGGAAAAGATAAACTCAGTAATGACACCCTGTTGCTAAAAATGCAAAACTTGAAGAACTATTGTGAATGTGAGCTGAGTGTGTATCATTTTTTAAAAGCTCAAAAGCAATGAATTACAATATCAGCAGGCTGCAGGTGTCTTTTTTTTCTTCATTAATGCATATGAAAGCAATTATGTATTCAGAATTAAGGAGCCCTGATGTCTAATGCTTTTTAGCTTGCTCACACCCTGTGGCCTTCAGTTATGTGTTTCCACAATGATGCTGTGATAATTCACTTTCACCGCGAGAGCTCAGTTTTTGCTCAGTCACTCAAACAAAAGTCTTGAATTGACTCATTAAATTCTCAAGGCGCAGCCGAAAGCAATTACAGAGCATCTGGGTGGAAGAGCTATAGCAAAGGCCTTTTTCTTACTCTGCCCTTAATAGAGGCTTGGCTTACAAACAAGATGAATCATGCTCTTCTTTTCCTTAAGCCTCAGCATTTTGGTGAAACCTTTCAGACTAGCATTGTATGCTCATAACACCTCACTGCTGGAGACAGTGGAAAGATTAAGCCTACACCAGCATGCAGAAAATGCACATTTTAAGGCTCTTAGGATCTTTTGTACAACGTGTAAAAAAAAAAAATGCTAACCGCAACTAAAAGTAGTAGTAGACTTCTTAGTGTTTCGTCTTGTCACACATGTTAACAGGTATCTGGCTCATGAAGACAAAGACTATGGCAAAAAGGCATGTATTATGTAGAAAAGATGAATTCATCGCTCACTGTACAATTCTTCCCTGCTATTCTTCATTTACTCCACATGAACAAGTAATAGGATGATAAGATGGGTAGTATACGCAAAGGTTATGTTGTAAGACGGAGGAAGCTTAGTAAGGCGACACGGGCACAAAGCTTATTTTTCACAAAGGGCACTTGCCATCAGGATGTTTCTGTAAAGTTTGGTGTCACTGGCACAGATTTAACAAGATGACAGGGATTTACACCCATCTGTGTGCGAGTCAAAAATAAGCATTTGTCTGAGGGGGACAATCTCACAGTATCGTAGTATTTCAGGCAACCAAGGGAGCAATCCAAAAAGTATTATTTGACCCTAGGCATTTAAATTAGGCTGCAGAATGTTTTTATCATGTCATCGAAAGTGAACACGCACACTCTAAAAAACAGCAACAGAAAAAAAGAGGATTACACTGAAAAGAATGAAGACACTGCATGACTTTCTCTGATCCCTCACACCTCTTTTTCAGAGATTATATTCAAATATTAATCCATTCAAAGCGCCCATTTAGATGCTTGTATGATTACAAGCATGAACTATGTGTATTATAAGTAATACATTATCTAAATTTACTCCAATAGTCTTTACAGATTGGAGACTTTTGCTTAACAACTTATGTTTTAAACACAAATATGAAGTAAAGATGTCTTACCACAGTAATTCATTGAGTAGCAACTGATATCAATATGCCACAAACAGTCCTTTAGAAAACAGGATTCTTGGTTTCTTCTTGTGTGTTTTCCTCTCTTGAGCAAAAAAAAAAGATCCCTCAAGTGTATCAGAGCTGAAAAAACAGCGCCACAACTGACTTGGTGGAAATTGATAAAAGTGAAAAAATCTGCATCAGTTATTCAGTCTGCATTCAAATTGCAGTTTCAAATAAGGAAAATCAAATAAACTTTGAAAACACTACCTACTAGAAGCAAACAAAGAAGATTCAATAGGTCTGTTTGCCTGCTAATGCAATCAGAAGCTGCTAGCTAGTTACCTATTCTGGTTAATTAACCCCCAGAGGATTAGAGAGAGCAGAGGCTGCAATCTCGATAGGCCTACTGGGCTCAATCAGGACCACAAACTGAACATTGTATATGGCATAAAACTGTTGTAGTAAACACATTCTCTTCCCTCTGCCAAACCCTGGGGAGCTCTTAATCAAACCACAATGTCGGTGCCTGTGCACAAAATGAAGAGAAGAATGGAGAGAAAAGACCTGAAAGCGTCTGAACTTACAGGCTCTTGGCCTTTTCTTTGACATCTAGTGACATTTTAGCTCTGCTTTCCCAGCTGAGACTGTTTCTACCTGAAGAAAGCACAATATATTGTGAGGATTTTACTTCGTCGTTAATTATGAGCTTCACCTTGGATGGTATTTTCCGTATTTCAATTCCAGTTTGCATAATGCAATTAGGGCAATTTCATTGATCTATGTTTCGTCATTAAACACAGACTGTACTCATTAGCAATCTGCTGTAATGTAACTATTCTCCCATTTAGATGCAATGCTACAGAAATCATCAGCATGATCTGACCAAATAGATTTTCCCTCACTGTGCAGTTGCTGAAAAATGCAGTCTCTCATTTTTGAGTTCAGCTACACTAATGAAAGATTGACTTAGTTATTGAAGCATGCTGAGCTATTTAAAGCTCATCAAAAGTGTTTAGAAATTTCCAAAGATGATGAATGCAGAATGCTGCCTTTATCACAGCTGCACTTTTTCCTTTGGTGCTGTTTCTGTTCTGGTTTGCAAGTTCCTGGTTAGAGCTGAGGGAGACTGGTGGAAACGTGAACACATTACTCTGAACAGCTATTTAAATCTGCATTCTTATTGACTGGTGCTGCTCCAACTGCCTATGCAATCTCCTGTTTCCTGGTTCCATTTGTTTGTGTTATTGTTCAGGTTTGGTTTGCACTTCCCAACCAGTGTTGGGACTAACGCGTTATTAAGTAACGCGTTACAGTAACTACGTTATTATTGTGGTAGCGAGCACGGTAACTAGTTATTATGCCAAAATCAGGAACGCGTTAGTCGTTACTGGGATTTAGATAGGCTCGTTACTCGTTACTTCGTGTGGTGGCTATCGCGGAGTTTCCACAGATTCAGTAACATTAGCAAGTGGTGGAGGCCAGCAGGTGGATGAAGGAAAAGGGACGCAGAAGGAAAAGAGACCCGAGGCGGCCGACGGTCCAAGTGTGAACTGAACTTCAGGTAAGATGTTATGACCTGCTGTCTCTCTGGGTCAGATATAAACCAAGTTTAGGTGGAGTTTATTTTCGTTATTCTGACTTTTTCCGTACTGCGTGCTAGCTAGCATGACGGGGTTTCTATACAGCTGGGTGGGTGCTATGAAGTTAATGATGTTGAACTTTATTTTGTTCATAAGTTATTAGAGTTGCCAGCCGTCCCGTCTGGTATTCAGAGAAAATATTACGCGTTTCTTATTGAGGTGAAAAGGAACAGTTTGTCCCGTAATTCAGCTACAATGGAAAAGGCACAAAGCTGGAGTTATTCTGTGTCTTTGCTGCACAGCTGCCTCTTCTTCTTTCATTCTCCCCCCTCCCTCTCCTGTTTCTTCAGTCATGAAAACTGATCAATGATCAGCTGATCGGCTCTCTTGTTTGTTTATCTCTCACTTTGCGCCAGAAAGAGGAAACCAGCGGATGTCGCGCTAAACAACAGCAGCACGTTTAAGCTTGATCAGCTGTTGTTAGAATTTAGTTAATATTAATTTCTAGTATCAGCTGATGTTTGCTGGAGCCACAGCTGTAAAGCTGCTGGTCATGATATGGTTTGTATATGTGGTGAGAGGGAAACATGAAGATGAAACCAGGAGATGTCCTTACTGGATCATCAGAGCTGAACAGGTGATGGAGAAACAGGTTTACCTTTTAGGTGACATGAATGAGTTGAAGGGAAGTTGTGAACTGTTTCTGAGAGACAAATAACCCCAGGATCGTTTTCTAAGTAGCTGACAGCTGGTAACTGTGCAGGGGCGGATCTAGCAAAGTGTTGCCAGGGGGGCATGTAGGGCATTAACAGGGAAAGGGGGGCACAAAGAAATACTTTTCTTTCTTATTCTCATTTAAAATGTCTCGCTTTTAAAAAATAATTATCTGAATTTTACAACAAACGATTGATAGATTGATGCATATATACCATCAGAACAGTGTACATCACTGTCACAACAGTGTTTATTTTCATTCAAAGGCTTTATGATTTTTCCAATAATGGTGGGCCGGTCTCTAGTCAAAATGCCCGGGCCAATTTTCTGTCCTAGTCCAGCCCTGTATGCAGCTCATCTGCAGTCTGGTGTTACCTACATCTTCCTATTCCGAAGGCAGAATTTCTGAGTTCTGAGTACAATCAAAGCACCACGACTGCAGTTTTTGTGTTGGATGTAAAAGGCGCACATGACTCTGTGACATAGGCTAGAATCATGGCGGCAGTCAATGACGGTCCAGGCGTGGGATTTCTCTCGTGGAAATATGTACATTATCTTTTCCTTTCTATTGGTAGGTGGCACAGTGCAGTTGTGGCAAGTAAGCAAGCTAGAAGACTGGCAAAGTTATGGAAGCAACACATTAGCAAGAGAATTCTGAGTAAAACCAAAGTTACTTTCCCTAGTAACTAGTTACTTTGAAAGTAACGAGTAACTTCAAGTAACTGAGTTACTTTTGAGAGAAGTAACTAGTAATGTAACTAAGTTACTATTTTAAAGTAACTTACCCAACACTGTTCCCAACACGTATCTCACATTTGCTAACGCTTCCCTTTATTACCTACATGACTTGATAGTGAATTACGCACTTCATGTTTATGTCCTTTAGATTAAATAAATATTTGTTTATCTTTGTTTTTCATTTTTGAAAAAAAGGTATGAAGTCCATTAATTCTGCAGGCATTCACTGGTAACGATCAAAAAACATACTGTTTGAAAGAGGGGAATTGTGAGTGTCACATGGTTGGATAACAGTAGGTTGCATAACAACACCAGTGGCTGCAGGGACTCCAGACATGCCTGCAAACGTATTGGACGAGTTTGATCATGGCAATGTTTCCCAACCTTTTGGAGCCACGGCACATATTTCACATTAGAAAAATCATACGGTACACCACCAAACAAAAATGTCACAAGAAGCATATTGATAATTTTCCCCCCACATCAGGCATAGCGGAATTGGTTGGGTCTGTCCCCAGTATAGCTTTCTTCTGACCACTGCTCATGCTAGGGCCTTCATCTGGGTCAGAATTTTCTCCAGGACCCAGGTCAGATTGACTACTTTTTCTTTTCAATTATTGCTGCGTTGTCTCACTCACAGCATGATTAATATGTAATTTCTTCTTCGTCTTCTTCTGTTTTACTGGCAGTTGGCAACAGATTTAATTAGAGCAGGTTGTTGTACTGCCCTCTAGTGGAAGTCAATTTTTTTAATTTACTGCAAGGTTGCTATTTTAGCAAACCCATAATTATAGCCTTTTGAAATCACACACACACACACACACACTGAGTAAATCAGCCTTAAAAATACCCAGAGGGATATTGGTATTTTTTTTAAAATATTCATGGATAGTAAACTATGAAATGAACAGGTGCGGAGAGGAAAATAGTGAAGGTTCCAGTCATATCACCGGAGCAGAACAATTATTCCTAATCGAGACCTTCTTGTAAATTGTGACAAGGTCTTGCCCCCAAATTACGCAGGACACAGTCAACAGCCACAAAATAAATATTTAATGACATTTTCGAAAGACAAGGCTCCGTGGCAAGCATGAGAAACTGTGTTCTGAAGATATCAAGAAGCTGTAGAGGTTTGGTTAGGGCATGGTGGTGGTGTGTATCTAGGATTCCAGTGGAACACAAGCTCACTGACCAGACTAAGAAAGCATCTTCACACAGTAGTGTTAAATAAAAGCTGTATATTACAATTTTATGCAACAAAATTACATATTATACTAAAGTGGAAATGATTCTGGAAGAGCCAGAAGGAAGTCATCCATAGAAACAAACTGTTTTCATTTGATCAGTGCTTTAAAATACACACCTACACACACACACACCTACACACACCTACACACACCTACACACACACACACACACACACACACACACACACACACACACACACACACACACACACACACACACACACACACACACACACACACACACATATTATTTGTTATCATCTAATATTTCTTTTTAAATGTGCAGTCTAGTCTAAATATAAGTGCTGCTCACAGGCCAATTGACATGCAGCATGAAGCATTGCACTTCACAATCTCTGTATATTAACCTGATCTTATATAACATATGTATTGTATGCAATAAATACAGTTGCTCAAAGTACTAATACACTGATGAGAGTAGCACACTGACATTTGGACAGGAGAAACTCAGGACTGAAATGCCTGTTCCTAGAGTACAACCATCTAAAAAGTAAGCAAGGAAGACACGAGCATTAATCAAAATCTGATGATTTGTTTGCTTTCCCAACCTGATTCCTCTGGAGACACTGTGGATGTCTAAAAATGCATTTCATCCTTTGTTCCTCATAACCAAGAGTCACAAATCTTTTAGCCACAAGAGGCTTTGTCACTTGAATATAAACAACTTGTCATGGTCCTGGGTCGGTGACCCAGCGCTTTTAGTTTGTTATCATTTTCCAGATGATGATGATGATTGTTTTAGTTCTGTGTTATATTCGGTCTGCCTCTGAGTCTGCGTCGGTATCTGTCTGTCTATGGTGTCACCCCATCTGTTTGTGAAGCTGTCTGTTTAGATCTGTGTCTTGTTTGGTTCCCCGTGTCTGAGTTTCCTGTTTTATTGTGAAGGTCTCTGTCTGATGTGAGTGTGTTCAGTTTACATTTCCCCTGTCCCGTCAGTTCTGATTTCTCCCAGCTGTGTTGCCCTCCTGTCCCTCATCCCCTGATTACTGGTGTGTATTTAAGCCCTGTGTGTTCTCCTGCCTGTTGTCGGCTCGTCTGCATTCATCCGTCTACCTCTGCGTTCTATGGTGTTCCTGTCTCTGCGTCTCTCTGCCCCGCACCCCTTTTGTATGGTCTCAGGTTTGTCACTTAGTTTCTCCCAGTTTAGGTTTCCGTTTGTAAAGTACTCATACCTCGTTGCCTGTTTTTGTCACCACCACCTTTGTAAATAAAACATCACTCGTATCATCAGTTTGCTGCATCTTGGGTCCTCCTTTTCCTCCACACCACACGGCTCCCTCCGCCAGCCGTGACACAACTGCTAAAATAACTGATGCTGACTGACAATCTATGCAACATCCAACGCTCTGCATTTCTCACGGTACCTTAGATAAACAAAATTTTCCACCTACAGTATAATCCCACATGCCTGTTTAATCGTGGACAAAGTGCCTACCAGGGGTGATGACTAATTAGACTTCAGATAAATATTTACAGTAATCACTGGTTAAAGCAAGCACTTACATGCTTTGTGATCTAGTATTGAGATCTTTTATATATGGTCCATTTTCACAAATATTCCCTAGATTATATCTTAAAAAATCTATTATATGTAAATAGATGCTATATACATTACAAGTACAACAAAATGTACAGATATTAAAAAATCTAGAAAGAAGCCCTAATGTATGTAAGCCACAATTTGATATAGTCGAACTCAAGAAGAAAAAAATCCTGCTTTTGTAAAAGTCAACCTATCACTAGGAATCACATAGACAATAGGTTAGTCATTTATTATTTTATAAGCAAAACCCATCTGTCTGTATCACTGTTGCAGAAAACATTACTACTACTACTGTGTCACAGCAAATTAAAAAAAAGATATACCTGCAGGAATATCGAGCTTCTTAGAATGTGAGTACACAAACCTGTTAAATCTGCACTCTACTCTGCGTGTGGCTGCAAAGTGACTAGCACAGAGGCAGATGGGATATTTATGGGATGTTTAATTTCTTTAAAACCTAAATGTGTTATGTTAAAAAGAACACCGGAAACAGCAAGTTGGTATCTAGTTAGGGAAGTCAAACATGGGTTTGCAAAATAAACTCCTATTTGAAAAATTAGGTGATTTCTGTTCTACCTCATTATTCTCATGACTTTACATTTGTCATGATGAATGTGGGCCTATACCCAACACTAGCAAATACAGAAAATTTAAGGCATGCTGTAGAGACCCAGCACGGATGTGAGGCCGAGTAAGAAAGAGGGGATACACATTTATGAAGAGAAGGAAGGCTGAAACCAGTCCAGTGTACTTAAATGGCTGATAGAAAAGACATTGTTCATATGTATCGTAGGGGTATCATAGAGACAGGCATTACGGTTAAGGCAGAGAGAAAGAAGGTAGAACCCAATTAATTGAGAAGATGCTGAACTGCCCATTGACATGCGATGTCACCCTTTGAGCCATGGATGTGTTTACATGGACGCAAACATTCAGGTTACTTTTTGTTTAAAAAACAGTTTTGGCCACCTTAGTGTATCAGTGATATATAACTGTGTATTATTAAATATTACATATGGTGACATCTTTTGGTTTAAATATAGATGGAAAACAACATTTGAAATATGGACCTTGATTCACGTCCAGTCTTCCCTTACTCTTTTACTTTGCAAAGGATGTGTCTGTGAGACACTTATTTTTTATGTAGACCGATCAGCAAAAATATTTACTGTTGTAAATATTTGCCGTGTTACTTTGTTTTTAAATCTTGGGCTTCAATGCACTTTGATTTCCCATGAGTCCACCAGAGCATACCTAAAAAAAATTAAAATAGATGCAGCACATTTTACAGTTTAAAAGAAAAATACTTTCACAGGTCTAAGCAGTCTCATGCATATTTGTAATTTAGTTAACTCACAAATGAAAAAAATATGTGCATAAGGACAGTTTCCCTGTAATGCATTTATTAGGAATAAAACCTACAAATGAAAGTTTTTTTTTCCATTGCTAATGAAATTCATATTTATCTTTTATCAGCTCCCAAAAGTGAGGCTTACAGATGTTCGCTAGTGATTATATAAATGCTGTTAAGAGAAACTTCATTTTCATCTCTATTACCTGCAACATCTGATATAAATCAGCCATAAATCAATATTTCCTTTATTCATAATATTGGCCTGTGTATGCACAAACACAGCCAGAAATGTGAAAAACTTGGGGTGCAGCATGAATTGAAGCAAAACAATTCTTCACTGCACTGCCTTTAGCCCCCTTCTACGCACACTTTGCAATGCTGCTGCTTAGTTGTCATGTCTCACACAGTCAGATTCAACAATGCATTGCTGCATGCCTAACTGTCACTTCCAGGTGGATGTTTCCCACAAGCTGGAGGAAAGAAAAAAAATACATTTCTCCTCCATGACATCCTGTCCCCTATGAGATATAACACCTCCTTCCATCTGCAAAAAAGAGAAAGAAATCTAATTTTCAAAAGCTTCCTGTCCGACAACACAGCGGCCGCTGTTCAGACCTGTAGATTTGCTCTCAGCAGACATTGGATCACACCTTCCATCATCATCTTCTGCTCCAAGCCCTTGTTCTCGCTCCTCGAGGCAAGACCACTTTGACAATCTCGTTCTTTGCCTTTTTTTCATCGACCTCTTGACCGTTACAACGATCTGTAATCTGTAATCTGTAATCTCTCTCTGTATTTCTGTACTGGAACAAACAAGAAACCTATCATTGGATCCAAAGTGTATCCTTGCAGTAAAGTGTTTAACCACATGAGCAAAGTCCTGAGCAAACCACGTCATTCTCAGATTGGCCAAACTCTAAATCTGAGACGTGGACGACTGTTACCTTTTGCCCATAATAGTGTGGGAATAATAACACATTGCAATATAAACTGTGATAAAATGAACCTCAATTTGCTGGTCTTGGTGGCCCTGCTGAATGTGATTCCATCAGCTGTGGCAGGGAACATTGTGCAGTATTCACTCCTACAGATAAGGTTAGCTCGGCAGTGAAAGATGCACTCTTCCACCCACGACCCTTCTCTGGAAATGTCACTGTGACACAAGAGAAACTCAAAAACCTTAAAATGTTAAGGAGTTCTTTTGTGAAAGCTTGTCCCAAAAAGCTCTCTTCATTACTCTGTAGCAGTGAGAAAATTCAAAGCGTGCGTGGTGTTTTTCCACATTCAGGTGAAGTCAGTAAATGAACTAATGCTCAGCTAGTAAGACGAGACCTCATGATTATTAGAATGGTACAATCAGCTCTGACGAGAGAGACTTCATATCCCTGACATGATGTAAACAAACAATAAACATCAACTGGGAGTAGATACTGACATGAGCTTAATTCTTTGCATCAAAAATGCAAAGGAACTTCTTGCTGTCGCACAGTCAGTGTAATACAAGTGGACTTATGATATTGATGCAGTTTAATTTGTCACAATAATTAAATGTAACTTGTCGATTGCATACATGGTATTGTGATTAAAAGCAAAAGACTTCAATATATATTTGACTGAGACGTCGTTTTCCTTGTTCACCTATGTATGAAGCAGATATAAATATAGCTGTTTCTACTCTCGCTCACATACAAAACATTAACGATGAAGCTAAACTCCAGGAGATGCTTTTGAAAGGTGTCTCCTGTTTCATACATACAACTTGTAATTTTTCTGCTTAGTTTCCTGCACCAGTAATTTTAATTATAATTATAACAATTATGAAGAGATACTGAAGAAATTACAACATTGATGATGCACACATGATAAATCCGTTTATAATATTCCTTGACTTTTTCCTATTAGTGAGTGCTGTGCTTTCTCATTAAATCAGCAAGTCTGTTTCATTTAGGGTTTTATGACTGACTTTAGAGGCACAAGAAAACAACTAAATATTTCCAGCTGAGATACGAAAATATGAAAACATCAGGTTCAGGTACTGTTAGCACTCAGTGGCATTTGTGTGATTAGCAGACGTTGAAATTATCGGCTCTGCCCACTGCCTGAGAGCTGCACCCTGCCTTAAAGATCTTTCCCATTCAATTTAACGGCATGTTGCTCTTGTCCTCTTTAACTATTTGGCTGTGCCGTTGTGAGGCAGTGCATCATTCCTGCTTTCTCATTGGTCAGGACGCTCTACAGTCCTAGCTGAAGATGGGTAACCATTACCTCCTACCCAACTCTGCCGCTTCACTTAGCTCAGATTTAATTAACTCCAACCAGCCTTACTCCCAAAGTGATGGCTGCAGAGGACTGTCCATTGGGGATTTTTGATCAAGAAGTGGACAAGAATACAAACTAGGACTTCAAGCTGTAGGAACGCTGAACCACAGCCTGATGATTGTGATGCTATGCCTAGTGGAATGCATGCTCAGTTCTATGGACAGAGGCTTTCACATACACACCCAGCCCTTTATTCTGTTAGCATCCCCATCCGTACTCGTCTCAGATCCGACTCTGATATTTCACTCCTGTGCTTAATTAGGCCCCACAGTTAAACAATGCTCTCAGCCTCCAAGGATCTACTTTACCAGCACAAAGGAAGAGAACAGAAGGGGAGAGGGGAGGAAATTCATATTCATTTCACATAAAACTATCAGGGAAAAAAAACTTAAAAAAGACCCCTGTCTTTTCTGCTGACACCCCATAATTCACCCCTGACTGTATGGCACCCCTTGTGGGTGGTAATCAGATGACAAACAACACTTGCACAGACTGGGGTTGATAATATATGTAATGTGTTTGACATAGCCGTGTGGTCTAATGCTCTATTTAAAAGGATACAAGAATGTCTTTATTTAAAATGACTCTGTGCGTATGTTCTAGCCTACATTCTTCCTGGATACCAAGTGATCCATGAGGACTCCTCCACAACAGTGTCAGCAGCACTTGACAAATGTGCTAGCCCTGCAAAATGCTTGTACAAGCACAAACATATCTGGACTATTTATCTTCCTGCTGGAAAATTTATCAGAATATGAAAGCATATCAACCGCATCCATTTTGTTTGCAATCAAATCTGACAATAACAGGCAGACATTGGGAAGATGATAGATGGCAAATTGTAGAAGAAAACAGAAAATGGCAATTTCACACTAAAATTATTTAATGTTTAATATCCGGTTGGTTTCCTTCCAGCTATTCACATTTCAGTTGTGAAGAAGCAATTCTGAAGTTTGATGTCCCATGAAGCAACTGTGGTCAGAGATACATCACTGACTCAACCTCAGTGTAAAATGTTTTGCCCCATGGATGGATCACCTTTCTTTAGCTTGGAAATTTATCAACTGTACCATGCAAACAAATAAACTCTTCTCTGGCATTTGATGAATGGACAACTGTAAATGTTTACTGGGAGTTTACTGAAAGTGCTTTCTAGCTTCTTCTTCTTCTCCATGAAATGTGAGTGTGTCTGTGTTCCCAGGTGGACGTGTCCTAGTGGTGACCTACTACCCAGCTTGTACTGCTTGCCTGAATAAGTCCTAACGCGCTGAGCATAAATTTTCTGAGGTAAAATGTTGTGTTTGATCCTATTATTTCAAATGAAATAGAGATTAATTTTATTAAAAATTAAATGTACTACTAATTTTCTGTGGTCTGTTTCACAACATAATTGTAAAGAATATTATTTGGGGCTGTTGTTGGTAAAGATGTAAAGTAATTTTTCAACATGTAGGGAACAAAAAAAATTGCTTTCCATAACCAAGTGGCTGGCATAGTATACAGAAACATCTTTGCCAAGTATGGCCTGGAGTCCCGAGGTCAAAAATGGGTTAATGTCCCTCGGATGGTTGAGAATGACCAAACTAAGATCGTGTTGGACTTCTAGATATAGTGGTGGTGGACAATCAGAGGAAGAAGGCTGAAGTGGCAGATATAGCTATACCAACTGATAGCAACATAAGGAAGAAAGAACATGAGAAGCTAGAAAAATACCAAGGGCTTAGAGAGGAGTTAGATGAAATCTGAAAGGTGAAAGGAACTGTGGTCCCCATTGTAATCAGAGTACTTTGGGCAGTGACCCCCAAACTGGGTGGGTGGCTCCAGCAGATCCCAGGTATGATATCTGAGATATCTGTCTAGGAGAGCACAGTTCTAGGAACAGTGGAGATACTGCACAGGACCTTCAAGTTCCCAGGCCTCTGGTAGGGGACCCAAGCTTAATGAACAAAGACTTTTTTTAAGTAACATGGCATGGTCATTGGTATTTCAGAAACTGCTGATCTACTGGGATTTTATCACAGAAGGTTTTTTAAGGTTTACAGAGAATGGTCCAAGAAAGAGAAAATATCCAGTGAACGGTAATTCTCTGGGTGAAACTGCTATGATGATACCAGTCCGAAGAGAATGCCAGACTGCTTCAAGCTGATAGGAAGGCATCGCAACTCAGATAACCACTTATTACAACCAAGTTATGTTGTGCATCTCTGAATCCACAGCATGTCAAACCTTGTACCTGGGATACAGCAGCAGAAGGCACTGAACGACACTCCCATGACCTAAGAACAGGAAACGCTATGATTTCACAGACTCACCAAAGTAGAATAGAAGACTGGACAATACAAAAATTGGTGTCTCAATTTCTACATTTAGATGGTAGGGACAGAAGTTGGTGTAATTAACATGAAAGCATGGATTCATTCTGCCATGCGGCAGCAGTTCAAGCTCCTGGTGGTGTAATGGTGATTTGGGGGATATTTTTATAGCATAACTTTGTTTGCCTTTGTACCAGTTGATCGTTTTAACACCACAGCGCCACACATATTGTTGGTGATCCTTTCCATTCTGTTCTGTTCCTTTTTTTTTTTTTGCTGCTGTTACAACCAAATTTCTCATTGTGGGGCAATTAAAGGATTATTCTATTCTACTCTATTCTATTCTATTTATGACCACCGTGTACCCATCTCTTGATGGTTGGTTCCAGCAGGATAACAAGCTATTTCACAAAGCCCACATCATCACGTGCAGCCAGTAGATCTGCAGAAACTGCATAATGTTGTCATGTCAGTATGGACCAAAATTTCTGTAGAACTGAATGTATGCTGTGAAGAATTAAGACAGTTCTGAAGGCAAAAGATGGTTAAATCCAGCACCAGTAAGGTGTAACTAATGAAGTGTCCAGTGAATATGTTTTTTTAAATTCACCTTTACCAGAGTAAATTGCGTGAGTAGCCATTATCCAACTTGCTAATTATGATTCATTACTTCACAGTTCTGCAAATTATGTTCAGTCTCACTTTGACACTAACTACGGTCCCTCTAATGCCCTTACCACAGAGCTGATTCTTGAGTGACAAAAGCAACAGGATTCCTAACTGTGCTGTTCTAACACTTACTGTCACTGTATCACTGTACTGTATAGAGTCAGTGGCACATTTTTCACTCTGTCTGTTCTCAGTGAACAGCTTGAAGCCTTGCTGAGCACATTAATCCTCTGGGATGGGGCCCTTTAGAATCATTTATTCACAGTCAGAGGTAAAGTACAGAGAAGTCAAAGGTTAGTATTTGGTCACCCCAAGCCCGGAGCATTTCCATCTGGGTGTTAGACCAAAAAGACTGAGGCACATATTGTCGGGAGTAGCACTTTTTTGCAAACTTGTGGTCACTGGTATCTCAAGCAACGCTGCTGAAGTTGGATTAGCATGTTCCATGTGCTGTTCAGTACTTGCAGCAACTTGAGCAGACAAAATGGAATAGAAGGACATTTATGCAATTATATTAAAAACTTAAATGCATTACTCCAGCAACTATCTCTAGCAGCCTGTGCATGAGTCATTACAGTAAACATCAAAAGCCTTCAGCAAGAAATTCCATACGCAAGCAATTATATTTGTTCTTAGGGTCAAACACTGTAGTACACAATAACTCTAAGGCTAAACTCTCTCTGAGTATTCATTGCCAGGAAGCATCCTATTCATAAGCAGGGAAACAATAACAGCATGACAGAGTAGCAGAATATTTAAATAGCCTGAAGAAGAAGTCGTATGATTTCACATAATTACTATTCATGGATGTCTACTCAATATGGGAACAATATTGAGTTTTTCTCTACAAAGACTGGGTTTTCAGCAGCACAAATTCATTCTATAATGAATGTGGTCTACTCACGTATATACCAAACCTTTCTCAACTAATTTGTAGAGTAAATCACATGTTTCAAATTATTTATATATAGAAATAACGTTTCGTTTTGTCACATGCATAAAACTTATCTGGACTTCCATCTTTGAGAAACATCCAGATTTTTTCAATGTATACATGTATTTTCCAATTTAAAAAATACAAGGAGAGACATTAACTTAAGGTTTACAGATCCTATTTACACCTCCTGTCATTTTGTGGGATTTTTTGGTACTTTGTTGTCTAAATTCTTTCATAACATTCTTGTTGAAAACAACAAAAATACTGAGGCTGCTTTCTGTAATGCATCATCACATGTTGTGTCTCCCCCGTCTTTCATTTTTGGACATTGTTTCTGCTGTCAGTATAACAACTCATCTCCTGTGTGGAAAAAGTAATTGCCTCACTTGTTAAATCATGAATTCATTGACATCTATCAGTCTGAAAAGGGCTGTGAAACCATTCCCAAGGTTTTAGGACTTCAGCATCCATGGTGGGAGCCATTGCCAATAAATGGAGAAAACTATGAACAATGGTGAACCTTTCCAGGAGTGGTTGGCAATTCACCTAGGAGATTACAAAAGCACCCAGAACAGTATCTAATGAACCACAGGCTTCCCTTGCCTCAGCTAAGATCAGTGTCTGGCACCCCAACCACCCCACCCCCCAAAAAAAAACAAATAACAAAAAAACCAAAAAAAACAACAACCCCATTTTGATCATCCCCAAGTCTTTTTGGAAAATATTCTGTGGACTGATGAGACAAAAGTGCTTGTCCTCATCCCCCAGAAAAAGCACAAAAAACCCATGCCAGCAGTCACACGTGATGCTGGGGTGGCAGTGTGATGATCTGCTATTACTATTGCTGCTTCAGGACCTGGAGGACTTGTTGTAATTGATGGAACCAATGAACTGTGATCTCTACCAGAAAATCCTGAAGGAGAATGTCGAGCAATCAGTTTGTGCCCTGAAGCTCAAGTGCACTTGGGTTTTGAAGCAGGACAATGACCAAAAACACACCAGCAACTCCACCTCCTAACTCCAAAAACTTCTAACCCAAAATGAAGGTTTGGGAGTGACCTTGTCAATGTCCGGACTATTATCTCATGTGAGATGCTTTGGCGTGACTTTAAACATGCTGATCATACTTAAACACTCCAGTCTGACTAAATTAAAACTATTCTGAAAAGAAGGTTGAGTGAAAATTTGCAGCTGTTGCTGCCAACGGTGACACAAACCGTCATTAGGTTTAGGGCACAAGTACTTTTTCCACACAGGCCCTAGAAGGTTTAGCTATTTTCCCCCTTAATGAATGAAATCATTTAAAAACTGCATTTTGTGTTTACTCAGGTTATCTTTGACTATGGGCGATCGTGGCTCAAGAGTTGGGAGTTCGCCTTGTAATCGGAAGGTTGCCGGTTCGAGCCCCAGCTTGGTCAGTCTCGGTCGTTGTGTCCTTGGGCAAGACACTTCACCCGTTGCCTACTGGTGGTGGTCAGAGGGCCCGGTGGCGCCAGTGTCCGGCAGCCTCGCCTCTGTCAGTGCGCCCCAGGGTGGCTGTGGCTACAATGTAGCTGCCATCACCAGTGTGTGAATGTGTGTGTGGATGACTGGATATGTAAAGTGCTTTGGGGTCCTTAGGGACTAGTAAAGCGCTATATAAATACAGGCCATTTACCATTTAATATTAAATTTTGTTTGATGTTCCGTAACAGTTAAATGTGACAAATATGCAAAAAACAAAGAAATTAAGAACAGGGCAAATACTTTTCACGACACTGTACATCTGACACTGTCTGCCATATTTTAACTCTTGTCCATCCAATGTAACTAATTTGTTTCAGTTTTAATCAGTGCAGCTGTCTTCACTTGCCCCAAAATGACTCATGCTTCACTTGCATTCATATTTAACTTCAACCTGAGTCATGCTTCAGCCTTCAAATTTTTCTTCAGGTTTTTGGCTGTGCATAAAGTACATACACTGTACTGGGATTTGAGCATGCATAAAAGTTTAAAAGGGAAGTTTAAAAACAAAAGTACTACGGATGAGCTGATCTGATGCGCTGAAGTTTTGCGTTATAGCTGATGAAGCTACTTAATCGATACTACACTAAATAACACTGTATTTTATTCCAATATTAAAAATACACAGGATGCACAGGATAAATGGTTGAGAGAATATTTTACATTTGTTGTATGTGTTTTTCTTCGTTATGTCGTATCATTCTGACTGGGTGAGTTGACAGTATTGTAAATGCATATAAGTGATTCTTATCCTACTGATCTCAGCTGGTATGTATGTCAAAGACTGAGGCACATATTGTCGGGAGTAGCACTTTTTTGCAAACTTGTGGTCACTGGTATCTCAAGCAACGCTGCTGAAGTTGGATTAGCATGTTCCATGTGCTGTTCAGTACTTGCAGCAACTTGAGCAGACAAAATGGCATAGAAGGACATTTATGCAATTATATTAAAAACTTAAATGCATTACTCTAGCAACTATCTCTAGCAGCCTGTGCATGAGTCATTACAGTAAACATCAAAAGCCTTCAGCAAGAAATTCCATACGCAAGCAATTATATTTGTTCTTAGGGTCAAACACTGTAGTACACAATAACTCTAAGGCTAAACTCTCTCTGAGTATTCATTGCCAGGAAGCATCCTATTCATAAGCAGGGAAACAATAACAGCATGACAGAGTAGCAGAATATTTAAATAGCCTGAAGAAGAAGTCGTATGATTTCACATAATTACTATTCATGGATGTCTACTCAATATGGGAACAATATTGAGTTTTTCTCTACAAAGACTGGGTTTTCAGCAGCACAAATTCATTCTATAATGAATGTGGTCTACTCACGTATATACCAAACCTTTCTCAACTAATTTGTAGAGTAAATCACATGTTTCAAATTATTTATATATAGAAATAACGTTTCGTTTTGTCACATGCATAAAACTTATCTGGACTTCCATCTTTGAGAAACATCCAGATTTTTTCAATGTATACATGTATTTTCCAATTTAAAAAATACAAGGAGAGACATTAACTTAAGGTTTACAGATCCTATTTACACCTCCTGTCATTTTGTGGGATTTTTTGGTACTTTGTTGTCTAAATTCTTTCATAACATTCTTGTTGAAAACAACAAAAATACTGAGGCTGCTTTCTGTAATGCATCATCACATGTTGTGTCTCCCCCGTCTTTCATTTTGGACATTGTTTCTGCTGTCAGTATAACAACTCATCTTCATGTACTCTCTGTAATTTGCCATTAAAGTTGCCTATGGGCCCATAAAGCAGAAACAATGATTGAAAAAAACAACGCTAACTATGGCTGAGTTCTATCTTGGTCCACAGCAGTGTGCACTGAGGCACATAAAAAGATATGCTTCTTCCTTGAAGTAATTCTGATTGCAACTTGCAATCTCACAAGAATGGCTCTAAATCTATCCCAATTGAATGTGGATGTGCAATTTATTTACTGCTTTTTCTTATATTTTCTTTTAGAGTTTTTTTTTCTGTTTTTTCTTTTTACAGATGAAGAAAAGTAAAAGGTGGGAGAGACAATTTACGTGATTCTTGGTTTGGATTTAAATTCAGACTGACGCACTTAACCATGTAAAAACCCCAAACATTGTGTTCCCACTAAAGATGTGAAATTACATAGAAGGCCTCAAGTGTTACCTAGTGTGGTGGAGGACCATTTCTCAAGTCAGACACTGCCATAAGTTTTCCCACATACATTACTACATTGCTATTTTTATCCCCCGATTCAAGAACGGTATATGAGGAGTGGATGAGGAGCAGGAAGGTATTTGACTGATATATAAAAGGTAAAATAAGAAAAAAGCAAAACAAAACACATGTGTAGGACTAAATATTAGAGGGGCTCTCATGTTTGAGTGTCATGATGAGCCGTACACTCCCAAAGCAGAGATAGAGAATTAAAAAGGTTTCCCTGGAGTTGTAATACACTTGAATTGTGCCCTCAACTTTATGAACTAATGCTTTATGTAACACTCCATCACATCTTTATAGAAGGCAGGCCGTCTGGAGAATGCAGACTTGCTCTGAAAAGTTCTTTTCCAAGTGAAAATGGAGCCACATCTCTGTCATCGCATTGCACCTCAGGCAACATCCTCACTCTCCATCTGAGTGCAGTCGAAATCTTAAGTGCTGGAGGACTATTTGAAAACCTTAAAAGCACACATACTTGCCTTTGTCTTGATATTACTTGCTTTACCCTTTTACATAATCATACAACATTCATTCAAGTAGCAAAAAAGTACATTATTTTTACTCGAACCAGATTCTAACCATCAGTTAGGTACGAACCTTTCTGCAAAGGTATCAAAGGCTGATATTTCTAACACAGTTATTACCACAGTGCAACTGTGAGGTGGGTGTGGGTAAGCAAAGATGAATGTACTCATTCAGCACTCCACCCCACCATTCAATTCAGGGGAAGTGTCCTTGTATGTGTAGCCGCTCTTGAAGGATATGCTTGTCTGACTTCTGAAGCTATGCACTGAAGGAAGAGGCAGCAAGCAGACAATCACAGAGGAGCTGAGTGCGTCCATTAAGGCTGTCAGTTAGCATGGGCCTTGATTAATTGCATACTGCATAGTTGCAAATTAAGGTAGATCTCAACCCCAACCCCCCCAAATAATTAGGTAAGAACAGATTGCCAGAGAGAGGAGGGTGAATACTGGGTGCCTGATGTCACTCACTCTTTCACTCATGTAATAAAAGCTCTTACTCTGTGTTAAGCATGGGCAATAATTGTGTGTAAGGGTGTGGCTTGTGTGAGTGACTGAGGGTGTAATAATAATGCTGATGGTGAATGCATTTATATCTGCCCTCTATGAACTGTGTGTGTGAATAGCGTAGGGTATGTGCATGGAATGTCTATACTCTGCTTGAATACACATACATTTTCTACTGAATGGGTGAAAAAGTAACATTAATATATGTAGAAATACATTGCAGATGACAGTTTTACTTTTTAAGTAACATTACTGGAGCCATGGTTACACATGTATCTTCAATGTGAATTTTATCTTTTGATCATGCTGGGGTGCATTAACTGTCAAATCCCACTGCTGCTTTTAAATCCAGTGCTGATGTAAAATCCAACACAGCCACAACCTGAATTCAACTAACACTGGACTCTGGGGACAGGTGAGCACAATTTTAGCACAATCGAGGCATTCTTGTTCTTGCGTCAGCAAAGCATAGCCCACAGTCATTCCCAACACTCTGCAACAATTCCTCAGTGGTGAAACAACCCCACCAGCTATGGCCTTGATCTCAGAGCAACGATCTTTTCTCTCACTTCAGTGATACTAAAAAGTGTGGATCTCTGTACCAACCCACTGCTAATATACAGTGCCGTGAAAAAAATATTTGCCCCCTTAGTTTCTTTTGGATATTAGTCATATAAATAATGATTGCACTTATTAAGGGGGAAAAACTGCCTGGTCCTGTGTGGAAAAAGTAATTGCCTCACTTGTTAAATCATGAATTCATTGACATCTATCAGTCTGAAAAGGGCTGTGAAACCATTCCCAAGGTTTTAGGACTTCAGCATCCATGGTGGGAGCCATTGCCAATAAATGGAGAAAACTATGAACAATGGTGAACCTTTCCAGGAGTGGTTGGCAATTCACCTAGGAGATTACAAAAGCACCCAGAACAGTATCTAATGAACCACAGGCTTCCCTTGCCTCAGCTAAGATCAGTGTCTGGCACCCCAACCACCCCACCCCCCAAAAAAAAACAAATAACAAAAAAACCAAAAAAAACAACAACCCCATTTTGATCATCCCCAAGTCTTTTTGGAAAATATTCTGTGGACTGATGAGACAAAAGTGCTTGTCCTCATCCTCCAGAAAAAGCACAAAAAACCCATGCCAGCAGTCACACGTGATGCTGGGGTGGCAGTGTGATGATCTGCTATTACTATTGCTGCTTCAGGACCTGGAGGACTTGTTGTAATTGATGGAACCAATGAACTGTGATCTCTACCAGAAAATCCTGAAGGAGAATGTCGAGCAATCAGTTTGTGCCCTGAAGCTCAAGTGCACTTGGGTTTTGAAGCAGGACAATGACCAAAAACACACCAGCAACTCCACCTCCTAACTCCAAAAACTTCTAACCCAAAATGAAGGTTTGGGAGTGACCTTGTCAATGTCCGGACTATTATCTCATGTGAGATGCTTTGGCGTGACTTTAAACATGCTGATCATACTTAAACACTCCAGTCTGACTAAATTAAAACTATTCTGAAAAGAAGGTTGAGTGAAAATTTGCAGCTGTTGCTGCCAACGGTGACACAAACCGTCATTAGGTTTAGGGCACAAGTACTTTTTCCACACAGGCCCTAGAAGGTTTAGCTATTTTCCCCCTTAATGAATGAAATCATTTAAAAACTGCATTTTGTGTTTACTCAGGTTATCTTTGACTATGGGCGATCGTGGCTCAAGAGTTGGGAGTTCGCCTTGTAATCGGAAGGTTGCCGGTTCGAGCCCCAGCTTGGTCAGTCTCGGTCGTTGTGTCCTTGGGCAAGACACTTCACCCGTTGCCTACTGGTGGTGGTCAGAGGGCCCGGTGGCGCCAGTGTCCGGCAGCCTCGCCTCTGTCAGTGCGCCCCAGGGTGGCTGTGGCTACAATGTAGCTGCCATCACCAGTGTGTGAATGTGTGTGTGAATGGGTGGATGACTGGATATGTAAAGTGCTTTGGGGTCCTTAGGGACTAGTAAAGCGCTATATAAATACAGGCCATTTACCATTTAATATTAAATTTTGTTTGATGTTCCGTAACAGTTAAATGTGACAAATATGCAAAAAACAAAGAAATTAAGAACAGGGCAAATGCTTTTCACGACACTGTACATCTGACACTGTCTGCCATATTTTAACTCTTGTCCATCCAATGTAACTAATTTGTTTCAGTTTTAATCAGTGCAGCTGTCTTCACTTGCCCCAAAATGACTCATGCTTCATTTGCATTCATATTTAACTTCAACCTGAGTCATGCTTCAGCCTTCAAATTTTTCTTCAGGTTTTTGGCTGTGCATAAAGTACATACACTGTACTGGGATTTGAGCATGCATAAAAGTTTAAAAGGGAAGTTTAAAAACAAAAGTACTACGGATGAGCTGATCTGATGCGCTGAAGTTTTGCGTTATAGCTGATGAAGCTACTTAATCGATACTACACTAAATAACACTGTATTTTATTCCAATATTAAAAATACACAGGATGCACAGGATAAATGGTTGAGAGAATATTTTACATTTGTTGTATGTGTTTTTCTTCGTTATGTCGTATCATTCTGACTGGGTGAGTTGACAGTATTGTAAATGCATATAAGTGATTCTTATCCTACTGATCTCAGCTGGTATGTATGTCAGTACCTATTCATTTAGACTGCACAGCTATAAAACTACACACCAAGGTGAAAACCAAGGCTAAGTGCACAACATGTAGCATTTGGACTGAAATGGTAAACAGAAAGCACTAGTAAGGGTGTGCTGTGTGAGGACCAATCAGTGAAGGGACCCATGGGAAGATGTTTTTTTTAATGTGTTGATCCTGCAGGGAAGGATATTGAGTCTTCCCCCAGCTGGACAGGGTTTAATCTTCTTACAGGCCATTTGTGTGGATTCCATTTAAAATGGTCTCTCCCTTTACAAAGAGGCCTTTTCTTTAACTGTTGATCAGGCTGCTTACTTATACACTCCCATGGGGTTAGTGTTTCCACACACACACAAACACATACTTTGTATGTGTGAATTTATGTCCTCTGTATCTGTATCCTCTCCACATTGCTTTTGATAAGGGTCAGCATCTCAGAATAGTAGTGGTAATTAACCTTAACACCCACAAACCCATTTAATCTCTGTTCCGAGTGCATCATTTTCTATCTGCCCACACGCCCTGGGTGACTTGTAATTTTGAACAATAAAGCAAAAGAGTTTATGTACTATAATCGAGTTCTGTCAAAATAAATGTCAAGATTCTTGTTTTACTCTTATTAGGTTACTGAATACTGAAGTGACCATCCTGCACATACACCAATTCCTCAGCAAAACAGTGTTTTCATGAAATGTTAGCAACGTCTCATCTCGTCATTGCTGGATGCCAATTGCACACTGGCAGCAACAAGTCTAACTCGCCAACAACTGATGTATGGTCACGGAGAAACAGAAAATTCTGCAGCAAGATAAGCTCTAGAATGATAAAGTCTCATTATATTTGCCTAGGCCCCAGTCAGCTAGTTCAGAGGGGCAAAGAGTCGACAACCTCTGCTTTCACCGTCCTCCTCCTTAAGAGGCTCCATAGGGAAATGTTTTGAAAATAGTCTGCTCTGATATTGCCCAGCAGTGATTAGAGAGAGGCAAAAGGGTCAAAGTCTGACAGAGTCTTGAGACAAAGCTGCTCACAGCACTCACAGCCGTCTTTAGGGAAGAGATAATCGATAAAAGTAAATAGGGCATGTTGTGCCAATTTATAGACATAAATACTTCAATAGTTTGGAGGACAAATTCGGATTTGATAGGCCTGACCATGCAAGATTAAAGTGCAACATAGACTGTCTACGTTCTAGGCATATCACATTAAAGGTAAAACCTCCTGATTTTCTTGAGGATTATGTACATGGTTAAGTATTTATATCATAATCAACTTCTTTGGATTGCCTTGAGATTTAAAGGTGCAGTAAGTAAAATTTCAAGGTTATTTAATAGAAAAAAAGAATGTTTACTCATAAAAGTACACTGATGTGTAAGTACGTCTTCCAAGAAATTGATGTGTTTTCACAAATTTAGAATGAATGCACTGAAATACATAAGAGTTTGTTGAAGCCACCATATTGCCCCATCATCTTGAACACAGTGGCTGAGACGGTGATCACTGTTCTTTCTAATTAGGTTTTAAGTATGTGTCTAGAGTTTGGCTACATAGTACATCCTATAAGTTACTTATAACTTACTTTAAATTTCACAAGTAGCTCATTCAAACTATATGACGATTCAATATTTGTGCAAACATATTTTCATCAACTCTTTAAGTTATCATGTTGTGACAATTTTTTTGTCCTCCTCCACCGCTGTCTCTCATATCCACCTCATCCTCTCGAGCCTAATGTTAGGTTTGAGTGCCTTGAAAAGAAAAATCTATCTGTGCCTCTGATAAACAGTTATTTTTAAATTATATGAGTTTATTTGCAAGTTCAACGCTGTTAGATCTGCTTTAAAGAAAATTGAATTTTACCGACATCTAGTTGTAATATTTTACACGCGTTTACACCTTTACACTGCTCATTGCCACCATCACAAAGTTGGAATACACCAGTTTGATATGCTAATTTTCACAGATAACTTTATGATTATGAAAATACTAATAACAAGTATTTTATACGATCTTGACCTTGATGTGTTTACCATTTGATATGTAGCTTTATTCGTAAGTAAAAATAAAATAAATTAATTTACCACAGCAACATGAACATTTTCTCTTGCTCCTAATGCAACTGCCTATAACATTTCATAGTAGAGAGGCCTGGCATTGTAGCAAATATTCAGTACTGACAACCCTTAAAAGAACATACTGATAAGAGTCAGACCTGCCACATGTTACGGGTTTTGAATTGGGACTGTCTTCGTCACTCTCCCATGTCTCTTTCCCTTTGTTCCAAAAGAACAAGCTATTTGCTACGCAGCCAGAGCTTAAACATAACTGTCAACAGATCTCAGCATGTGTCTTTCAAACACTGATCAAATGGCTTTTGAGATGTGGATTGCCTGGAAGTGTACATTGTTTTTTGTTAACCAATTTAAACAGTGGGTATGTTACACCTTAGTATAAAATTGGAACTATGAACTTCAAATTATAAAAAAATGAAATTATGCTTATATCTATTGTGCCATAGGTACAGTGCTTGCACAACAGTATGGTGAGAGTTATGCAATGTGACAAAATAAATACAGAAGATATGCCACAAGGGAGCACTATAATAAAAGAACTGCCGGGGAGAGAGGTAGATTATGGCTTAGCCTGAACATACTACAGTAAGATGGTCGTGCTTGGTGTGCACGTATTTGCGTATTTTGTGCACTTGTGTGTGTGTTGTGTTCTGTTTACAGGGCCTTAGCCAACCAAGATGCAGCTTGAATTCTTGTTGCTCGATCAAAGTCCCTGGAGTAATCTCTTATAAGAACAGAGCGGGGACAGGCAGGAGGATGCCCATTTCATTCTGCAGTGTATTAAATCCCTACACTCACAAACCAGTGTACCCCAGTGTGGCAATGCAATTTTGTAGGCTATGTGGATACAACAAGCAAAGAAAAAGGGCGAAAAAAAGTATTCATAAGACTGATGCTGACACTAAACCAAGACTGGAATGAAGAATAAAGGATGGCAACACGCCTCGGTGATTGGCCAGTGGAGGAACTCCCCTGTGTCCAAGTAGATATGTCTCTCCTTCTCATCATGGCCGGGCAATTTTGTCCCGGTTATAGCTCCTCCATCTTCTCCCAAGCTACTCCTTATATCAGCATTTCAATTTCCTCCCTTGTGCAGGCACTGAGTGCTAACCTACTTCAGACTTTCTCTGAGACCAGAGAGAAAAAGAGAGAGAGAGAGAGGGGGACGGGGAGAGAGCGACAGAGAGCAAAGCTGAGGAGCTGCTGGGTTCTCGCTTCAGTCCTGTTTCCGGTTTCCCCAAGGAGTGTGGATGCAGATTCAAATAGAAAAATGCCCAAAGGTGATGTTGTGGTTAAGATATCTGCCTCATGAACTACATACACCCATGCTCCCAGAAGACTGAACACTGACAGTACTTCCTCTCCTATGTCTCCTCTATTGTCAGAGACTCATTTGCAGCTAAAACTACAGATAGCTAAGAACAACATTGAAAACTCAGTGTCAAATAAAAATAACGTATTTTTGCTTTAGGCACATGACAGTTAGGCTCTTGCATTATGTTATCTGTCTACTTAAATGATACTAGAAGTTTATGAAGTAGATCCCAGTGGTCATATATAATCATTTCCTGAAGTAAATTTCATTACCCTGAAAAATAAAAAGAGCAAACCCAATTTATACATGATCAGATCTATTTGATTTTTATTACCCTTGCTGACACCTGCAATCCCACCTTTTCTGCTGCCTACAAAGGCATTTTTTTGTCATTACGTAATACCATTCAAAGCAGAGACTTAGAGAAATGTTCCTGACATAGCTAGAGTAAGCCTCCCGAAGGCTCTGAGGGTTAGGGGAACTTTTTCTTTCTTTGCATCTTCATACCCCTAAATGTTAACACGACTAATAGACCAATGATTTTTATATGCATTATTCTTCTCTTCTACAGGATGTGTATCCCTGTTGCTACAACTCTTTCCTTCCCACTTTTCTTTGGTTTCATATTTTGTTTCTGCAGCCCTGTGAGAATATTTTTGCATCATTCTCTATTTTCAGTTTGCTCTGACTGCTTGCAATGTATCTCTTTTTTTTTTCCAATGACCCATTGCTTCCACTTCCACAGTGAAACCTAGGAAATATTATTCTTCCTGTTGCCCAGTAGTAATTAAACATTAAATTAAATTATTTATATATTTAATTATTAAATTAATTAAATATTTCTCCTTCCAAATGTTCCCTCGAAGTTATCCTTAAAAATACTTCTACACAAGCTTGGTGCCTTACAAGCTTGTCCTAAAGGACAACAAATACAACAAGAATGAAGGGGAAAAAGTTAATTAAATTCTACTTTGAATGTATATCAATAGTGAGGACTTCATCTGTAGTTAGACTATTATTATTCACATTCACTGAGACATTGTACATCTATACTGAATAAAAATATTAACAGATGTTGCAAAAATAGCTGGAATTTTCTGTTAATGTGTTGGGGCCTGTTGAAAATTACCATGTAATTTCTTCACTTCGGTTTTCATTCAGTTACAGGTGTTCCAATGCGGATCTGAATTAAATGAAACTTTCTGGAAATGCTACTAAAATGTTGCCTACATCTAAGCAAATAGATAAAATCACAATTAGCATTTGAATTTAAGAAGATGGTTGTGTGCACGTTTGTGTGGTACTAAAAAGTACCACAATACAAGATGTTAGCTGGGACCTTGCATTCTGGACCGAACTCCCTCTGGATTTAACCACTAGCCTCCATCACTTTATAAGCCAGATGCAAGGAAGTAAGATGGAAGCTACTTCTCCACATCCACAAAACCATTTGGGACTATGAATGTCCTCATACCTGCTGCTACAGCCTCCAAGAGCTGCCTGACGTGATGTGAAGGTACTCTACCCCTATTCTCAAAGTGGGACACTGCTTCTCCCCAGAGAATGTAAGCTCCTAGCAAGTGCCTGCTTTTTCCCTCAGCTGCAGTGTATCTCAAAGTCTGCCCGACATTTAAAGGATTTGAGCCTTAAACTATCAAAGGGTGGCATGGCTGGGACTGTGGGAAAGCCGTGGCTTCAGCCCTGAGTTTGATCTGGCCTGGGGCAGTACGGGTCAGTATCCCAGATTAGGCCTGCTTTGGGAGACACTGCCCCCATAGAAATTCAGGTATAGCAAATAAGTCCTTCCAGCAGCTTCTTGGCCTAGATAGACAGCTATGGGGCAAGGGCCTGAATTCATTACTGGCTATCAGATGCTTTCTGCTAGTAATATGGTCACTGTGGGTGTAAGCACTTATGCCAGGATTGTAAACTTGATCTCATTTCTGCCTTAAACTTATTTCCACAACTTGAAAATAAATGAGAAATAAATAAACATGTCATGCAAAATACAGAGAACAGACTTCCTTCTACTGAGAAAGCAAAGAATGCGTGGTTCGTTGGTAAGAAGTTTTAATTCTTAGCAATTCATAAAGGTAAAAACAAAACACCTGTGTTGATCATAAAGAAGTGTATATGACAGTAAGATACTAGATAGAAAAAAATATGTAAAAAAATATATATATGTGAGTGAAAAGTCACAACAATATTGTCATCTATCCCTTTAAAGCCAGGTCTCAACCCTGGCTTACATAACATCATGAGAAACAACTCCAACATCCACCTTTCTCTCTAAAACACAGTGGAACATGCTGTAACCTCCCAGATCCAAACGCATAGAATCCTAATGACCTCTCTGAGCTGTACTAGACTGAATCCCACTGAAACTGCACTACAGCACTCCGAGTTACAAGTGAGTCAATCCTTTTCTCTAACTCTAAGCTCCTTACTAGCCTCATCCTTCAGGAATTCAGTGTCTTAGCGCATCATCAAATAGATTTTTACAACTTTAAAACAAGGGGATGTGTGTGTGTTGGACTTTTATTTCCAACAGACAAGAACACAACTACAGTATCGTTTCATCTTCTCCTCTTCTGTCAGTTCAACATATTCATACGCTGCAATAGCAACTGAAACCTTGACCTGTATCTAGTTATTCTTGTTTCACACAAACAAAAAGAAAAATGTGACATCAAAGCTGTTAGTGATTTATAAAGCCAACCGTGGCACTAATCTCAACAGTCTCCATGGCAACAAAAGACCAACTTTCTAGATTTCCAAAAAGTTAAATGTATATATTTGGATCAGAATAACATGATGTATGTATACATACACGCAAAAGCATCAATAATACTATCAACTAGTCTTGCATCAGATGGGCTGGGATAAGTTCCAGCCCCCTTCCCAAGGATCAGCAGAAGAGAATGAGTGGATGAATGGTAATAACACTTACCTGCACCAAGGAGAGCAGAATAAAAGAAAAAGAAAAGAAAAAAAAAACATTAAAGCCTTTAAAAATATTAACACAACAAATATTAGTAATAGAACAAAATTTGAACTATTCTTACTTATGTTTTACACGTCAGGGAAAGAGCATAATCAACTTGAATACATAGCGGTCAGAGATAAATACAGATTTCCATTATGACTTATGACACAGTGCAAACAAGTAAAGACTGCTGGGTGGCTCCACTGATAAAGCCTTAAGCCACAGTTCTATATGACAGTGTGATTTAAAGGGTAGTTAACTGCTAATTGGACAGTGACTGCTGATGAACCAACCGATTTATTAGATTAACTCATAAAGAACACTTCAAGAGATGGAATTTAAACCCTTCTTAAAAAGAAACACAGCAACTAAATATTATTTAAAGCATGCAAATAAGTAGTTTAATGATTTAAAAACTTAAATGGATGTTCAGTGATAGTCTCTACAAAAAGCTTTGGCCAGCAGGTAGTGTATATATCATGTGGATTTACTCTTAACCATTAAAAATATAGATGCTGAGGATCACATTTTACAGCAACCCAGGCCCAGGCAGCTCAGCCAGGCGGCCAGCAACCAATGTGGAGAGAGGAAAGTGAATGGATAGGGTGAAAAATGATACCCCCACACCCATCCTCATCCATATATCTTTCATAAGGAAGTGTTTTGTTTTTTTTAAATTGAGCAGACAAAAAGCAGACAGAAACATTGGATGAAGATGTGTGAATGTGTGCATGTGGTGAAGTTTCGCACTCTGATTTGAGGAGGGGGCCTAAGGGTACATCTTTCGCCATCTTACAATGCTGTGATTGCAGCCATTCCCCAACTCTCTGTGAATGGTACTCATGGCCATTGATCAGTGGGTTTTGGTCAGTGGTTGTTGATCAATGGTCATGAGAATTTGCATAATTATGATTAAGGAACTGACCCCCCAGCCCATCGTTCCTTCAGTGGGCTGGTTTCAGTCATTATGTAAATGCACTGTTTATAAGATTTGGGGAAACCTGCAGTCAGCTGAGACTAACGAAGTCACTTGGATGAGTGACAAAACGTTTCTCCCACAAAACACTGCGTCCAGATGAACAGAATCAACTTTTGGAGTTGCACTGTGATTGTTTTTAAAAATCTGGGCATCCTGCATGGGCTATTGTACTGATGTTAATTCTTAAGGGAAGAGTCATTCATTATTCTGTACTGGCCCTACTGAATTTTCTTAGCTACCTTTCCTAGAACTCAGTGACAGGCAAAACACCACAGAACATTACCTTCAAAGGTCATAAAGATAAGCTGGGGTAATTATTTTGTGGGTGTATGAGTGATAAGCACGTTGCATGCAACTCAGGCAAATTCAATCAAACCTATTGTGGATGATCATACAACAATAAAAACAATTAATCAGCAAAGTTACTTTGTATACCTAATGATGAGGCAACAATTATAAATTCCGTACAAACACTGCAGTCTTAATAAGAATGAACAGTACCGGATGTAATTCAATTGATGTGTACATAATTAACCAAAACAAAACAAAAAACAGAACAGTCTTATGTTGCTACCTTTTATTTTAATTCACCTCACAGTCCTCTGAAATATTCAAAAAGGTTAATTTGAATTAACAAGACACCCTTATGAGATCAGTTTTTGATTATGCACCAAATTAGTAAATGCTTTTATTTAGTATTTTTCATCAAATAGCTTTCTTCTGATGTGGCTGACTTTATTGGTCTTACCTATAACAACAGCTATTCAATTCATTACTGCACTATCACCAAAACAATAATAATAAATTGATGGCAAGTGGTTTGGACTCCTTTCCCACTAGTAAAACTGCTTTGGCAAAAAATTAGATATACAGCACATGTTTAGTTGCTGAGAGTCAAAGCAACTTAATGACTCTGTGATCAGAGAATAGTACTAGGCTGCAGCAATTTCCAGCTATACGGCAGCAGGTCAACTTGCCTTCCGTGAAAAGCCTCTTGTGGTCTGAGAGAGAACCCGACAAAGCGTTAATTACCCGGGCAACACTGGAGAACAAGGTAAAAGGCGTGTTAATGAAATACTAATAAGGTTCCAATTTGAGTTCCTCGGCTTTGCCATCCACTAAAGTGATCTCAAGGACTTCAGTTCTTTCATAGCTGGTCTCTGTTATTTCTAATTACTATCACTCACATGACAGAAGGCAGTTTAGAAATCATTATTTCTGGGGAATGAATCCTTTGTGTGTTGTCCTTTCATGGAGGGCACCCAGACCGGTTTACTGGATGTCAGGATTGAGGGGCAGAGAGAGAGAAGGACTGAGCTAAAGCTAAAGCCTTTAAAACTCCTGAAAAAGAATTGCTTCACTGTCTGCCAGACATTTTACCTCCGCCATTGTCATTGTCAACAGTTGGGGAAGGCAAGAACCTAATGTTTGAGTGCTCAAGAGGGATGATGTTTATGAGTCTAAGTAATGTTTTGTAATGGATGATTAGAAATTGGTCACTTTGGACAGTATTTTGTTATGATATTGAATCAAGTAACTGGATGGTCATTTTCTTTACAACTAGAGAAATACTTGAGTTCAGGTATTCAGAGTTGTCTAGTAACTGTAAATCTAAGTTTAGGATCTTCAAGAAAGGTAATGGAATTTCCACTATGGGCATCCTGCAGGACCAAACAGCCATTTCACAAGACTGTGCACCACAAACAGATAACATAAGTCAAAAGGAAACTCTTCAACTGTTGGAGTGGAGCAAGCAGAGGAGGAAAGCAGGCAGGGATGGGAGCTATTCTCAAAGACATTTGAAGATACGGCAATTTCTCTGAGGCAATCATTTGATGCTCTCGTTCTGTGATGGCTGAGTGTCACTACTTTTGCGCTCCCATCACTCAAGTGCATCCAGCACTCTAAGAAATTGATTGTTGGAGGATAGGGCTGCAATAGTGCACACATAAGAAACTATACATTTATCCTGAAATACAACAGTCTCTTTTAGCACTGTGCAATTCTGTCTAAAGCTGGATTCCTTGTTGATGGTTTCAGTATTGGCTCAGAACTGTAATACAGTGATTTTATTTATTCACCACTTGACCCAGTTGGAATAAATGACCAGTCATTATGCCATATTGAAAAAAAGTAAGATACACACCGACAAACAAAAAAAAAAAAGCTTCAAAAGATTAAAAGCACTTTTGCTGCAGATAGGTCAAACAGTCAACGAGTCGTTTCTTTGATCAACTTAACTGCAGTCTCACAGAGGACTTGAGTATTTTTTTTGTGTTTAAAATATTACACTCACAACTTAATAACCACCTACCTAGAATAGGCTGTCATATTTCTTTGGACAAATACACAAATATTGATTTATACACTAACAGCTGTCGCACTATCTGCTCATAAAACACAGCTGAGCTCTATCAACCTCTCATCTAGTACAACTCCCCCATATCAGGTATAGAAAAGGTTATAGAAAAAGTTCAGCAAATTACTTGCCTCCTCAGAGCAAGTCCCCAGTAATCATCTGAGGTGCCACTGCAATGATTAAAGTATACTGCACGGCAAGAGCTTTTATTTTTTGATTTCATACAGTATGCACTGAAGTGACTGAAGGTCAGAGCATGTTTAGTGTCAGCAAATGTTTTTCAATTACTACAGTCTCATGGCTCTACAAAGATTCATTCTACTGAAGGGTCATGTGGAATTGGTAGTAGCATTAACAGTCAAATAACAAAATCAGACCACTCAATCATTGCCCACACGTTACAACTAAAATGCTTGATTGTCTTTGATAAATTATACAAGTCAGAAATGAATAGTTAAGTAAGCGATATGCTTTAAGACCCTTTTTGCAGTGCTGCCTGACGTGGTTGGTCTGTAGACCCTGCATTTCTTTCTTTTGTCTTCATACTCACTTTTTTCTTGAAGACTTGTTGTGAACACAGATATGTAATGATTTAATACGGAAAATGCTTCCAGTAAAAGCCTTTTAAAAGTACTGTTCTCTCTTTCTTTTCTCACCCTCTCCATTTGGCTCAAAAAAACCACACTTGGGCAGACAGTAAGACTGTGTTTGTAGTGCTTGCACAGTTAGTGGTCGATAATAACTATGATGATAATGGGATCCTGGCTAGTATCACATTACCCACAGCTGATGGGATAAAATGTGATTATCATTTGCCATTCAAGAATGGCAAATGATAAGACCGCCAGTACAGCTGTCTGTATGATCATTTCTAATGTAGATGTTTATATTAACAGTGTGTTTGAAGCAATTATTTCTCTTTTGTATTTTTCTAATTTATAGAAATAAAAAAAAACAACACTACTTGTCCTTCTCTTGACAGCTCCAGCTAAATAATTACAATTGCAAATTGAATAGAAGAATGGTTTTTTTCACTGTGTGAAATCTAGGAACCAGTATGAAGTACAATAAGCAGGCAACATTCACTGAAAAATCCTACAAGTAAGAATGTTTTAATCACAAGAAATCAACATCATCAATTACTCAACTAAGATGGTATCTGAGAAACGTGTTAACGTGTTATCACAATTAATTTTTTTTAATGCATTTAACCCATCAGTAGCGCAGAATGGACAAACTTTGGACAAACTGCCCGAAATGCGTTGACATATACATTTCAGGGATTTTGAGTCATTCTGCGCTCCAGATGGGTTAATTGCGTAAAAACTTTTAATCAAAGGGATCTTTTATCATTTTATTAGTCTTGAAAAATGTGCTTAGGTTCTATCCATTTGGTTCTGAAATTAGTTTTATGATCAGCCCACTACTTTGTAATTATACTGTCCACACATTGTCAAATGAAGTACCTCTTTCTCCAACTTAGCTTACGTAACTCACAGTTGTATTTGCTTTGTTGTACTTCTCTTGTTAAAGAGAAGTCAGGCAGTGGACATGAAAGACAAGGCTCTGTTTTCGTTTTGAGGAATGGAAATGAACAGGGAGAGCCATTGTAGATTATTGAAGTGATGCTGCCTAAATTGTTTGTTAAGCTGGAGGCTGTTCTGTTAGTTTGCTCTCCAAAGCATTTCTCTTTTGCACTCTCAGCATGATATCTCCACCACACTTGGCTGTGTGACATTGGATTTAAACATCTGCAAAACCTCCTCCAGGCTGGTTTGGAGAGTGGAGATTCTGTTTTGTTCACAATGTCCTCATCAGCAGCAATAAACTCAAGACTAGAGGTCAGGAATATGGATAAGAAATATAGTTAATTACCCATCTCTGATTAAAGGACATTATTATTCCAGTCAGTTTTACACAAAATATTCCAAAGACTAGATATTACCAGTGATACTGACATACTTCTGCTATAGGCTACAGTTTGTGTGTATTCTTATCTTGCCAACTCCAAGAACTCTTTAGAAATTGCATGGGAACTGCTACTGAATCCTAAATATAGCATTTGTGTTTTTTTTCTTTTTCTTAGAGAGATAGGAAGGAAGACATGGGCATCTGCCTAGTTTGCATTCTGCACAGGCTGGGTGATTCAGGGCCTGTCAGGCAAGAGCTCTCTTTCTCTGAGGTGCCTTTGAGAGCTTGGGAGAAAGAGATGCATGTGAGGAGTTCTGAAGTAGTGTGAACTTCACACTCGCCTAATCTCTACTCTGGATCTGTCTGTCGTGCAGCGGAAGCACCAGCTAGCGGACCTGGCACTAATTCAATCACTGATTCGTGATTGGCAGGGGAGCAAGCTGTAGCCCTGGGGAAGCAAAAAAAGTCCCTTTTGTCCTTAAAGAAAGATAGAGGGTAGAAAGGCTGTCTCCCTTTAGAACTAGACCAGTGGTTGCCATTTGTTGAAGCAGGAACTTTAAAGATCAAAAAAAGGCAAGGGGAAGAGAAGAGTACACTAACTGTTATGCTCCCTAAATACAGCCATAGACATTCTACTCATATATATTTAAAGTATACTCTCTCTGTCGTACTCTTTAGTTTTTAAAGTGCATTTTTAAGGACTACTAACTGTTGCTGTAATGGTTGCTGGGGACACTCCTTAGTGAAGAAAAGATGTTGTCTACATTATGCTACCATGCAGAACATCCAGCAAGGTTTTCAGCACATCAGTATATACTCATCAGTGCAAGCACATAATGAAGGGAAATCCGTTGCTGGTGATTGTTTTGTTTTTGTTTGTTTGTTATATTCAATATAAATATACTAAACATATATATTTTTTCCAGACATGTTTGTTATACATTTTTTCTTATGAGCTTGGCGCAAAACCTTCAGGCCTTTTATGCTGTTTCATTGTACCTACTACCTTTTATATTTAACATTTCTAAAATACATGTTGGTAAAAACACAAATAGGAATGGGTTTATCTATAGTAATGTGTTTTTGACAGGTTAACAATAGTGTCATAGGCAGAACAAAAATATTCATGTTATGTCAAACTGTGACCTTTTTTTCTGCTACATTAGATAAAAGGCAACATGAAAAGTAATTAAGTTACTTCTTAAGAAAAAAAATGTCTAAAATATGAGTTATCAATATGATAAATATCAAAAAGATAATTCAGTACAATCATCTTTTTCCATTAATTTTGCCATCAGTCCAACAATTTCATTTTGTCACCATGGCTACAAAAAACAACACTGAAATACCAATAAATAATAATGCACAGAATCCAAAAACATAAACAAAAACTCTATTTTAAAATTTAGAAACTGCCCCTTGTGTCCAACAAGGTAAGACAAATGAAAACATTCAGGCGTATAATGGAGCTACAGTCTCTAAACACTTACAGGCACTGAATTAAGCCAAAGGGTTATCTCTTGCTCCATTATTAAATTTGGATGAGTCTTCTCCAGAGAGTGACAATATTATGAGAGGAATAATTCCATCTGTATGAATAATTAAAAATAAAGTTATCCAACTTTTTTCCTCTGTTCTGTCTTTAATCTCACGAAATCTGAATTATAAATCAGCTGTCACACTGCTCATCTGCACACTGTACTGCCTTCATCATTTCTTTGAAATCCCTCATTATGGTGATTAATATGAAATTCTATTCATATACCATCACTGGGTGTTAATATCATTATAGAAATGATTAGTCAAACTTTATTAGTAGAAACCGGTCAAACTGTAATCGAAAAGATGGTAAAAATCTTGCATATGGGAAAACAAATGGTTCTAAAAATATTTCATTCTGACATGACAATCACATCTTTTAAATTGAATCTTATTATATTCAAACTTGAATTGTACTTGAATTAAATCTTATGCAGAATCTCTGTTTGATGCTACACAATTAGGAGATGAACAACCAGAATTGGTACATCATAGGTCCTTGAAGGGTCTTACTGGAATCATGTGTTATCAGAATCAGAATCGTGTTTATTGGCCAAGTATATGTGCAGACACATACAAGGAATTTGGTTCCGGTAGATGGTGGCTCTCAAGCACAGCAATGTAAATCAAACACACACACACGTGTCTATATATACACATTACACATACATACACATACAAACACAAAGCTGTGTAAACCAACTATAAATAACTAATCTAAACTTATATGCATAAAATACAGAAATGAAATGAGGTGGAATGAATACTACAGAATGTGCATAAGGTGCAGTTGCAGTCTGGCAGTGGGAGCAGTGTGACAGGTCAACTGTTTAGAAGGGAGATGGCGAGGGGAAAGAAACTGTTCCTATGTCGGGTGGTCCTGGTCTGCAGGCTTCTGTACCGTCTGCCAGAGGGCAGCAGATCAAAAAGTCTGTGTCCAGGGTGTGAGGGGTCTGTGATGATTTTCCCTGCCCGTTTCCTGGTTCTTGAGAGGTACAGATCCTGGATGGAGGGCAGGGGGGCGCCGATGATGTAAATCCAGCAGCCACTTACTGACAGTCTAAAATGTCCCATTTAGTGTTTATGGACATATAACATCTTATAAAGACATCTTTCTAAAACAAATTTGCAATATCTCATTTTTTGTCATCATTTTGCTAAAAGCCACCTAACAACTGACTAAAATCACAAAAAGTACTGTAGTTTGGGTGTGTACTGATTAAGTAATATGTCAAAATTGAAAATGAGAAATCTTTTATGTAAATATTTAATGTAGAAGTAGGATGTGACTTGATATTTTCTGTTTCCCATTGCATAGTATTTGGACTATCATAGGTTGAAAAAACAAACAAACCGAACGAACAAAGTCTAATTTTTCAGCGGGACATTGCTCAACATAATCCATCCCTCCATGTCACACACATACATAAAGCCTATAGGCACATTGTGAGGATTTATTTGAAGCTGCTTAAAACCACAGATCTAAATCCAGGCAAAAATGTGTTACATATCGTTGAAATGAATATGCAGAGTATGTCTGATGAGTTTTAAAGTCATCCTGAGAATGTAACTAATTCTGCAGCTGTCAAGGTGGATATTTGACTTTTCTTTTTAATTTCACTTGCTTTACTGTGAGCTAAGAGGAATTAATTGGAGATCTACTTTTCTGGGCTCTTATATGTCTTCTATCATTCCTACAAAAAAAAAGCACTTTTTGTGAGAGACTCACTTCCTGGCAGTGCTTTCCAACATATTATGTGTATTATGTGATAGAGGAGATACTGCAATAAGCGCATCATGCTGAGCCACCAATTGGGAGAAACAAAACACATTGAAATAAGCCATTTTCTATATAAAACATAGACTGTGCCATCAAGTAAATCACAACAGATAAGTACAAAAGAAAGCTGCTAGATGAAAGCTGAAGAGAAAGAATCAACTGTGAAGTAAATGACTGTGAATGGATCCGCTTATGCCAATAATTGTCTTGTGCTTCTGGGTGCGAGTGAATGGTCAATCGAAACAGTTCAAAAGCTACACTATTAGTGATGCAGAGTGTCACCTCCAACAGGGGATATAGAGAAGCAGCCCCCTGGCCCATAATAGGCTAGTGATAAACCAACCACACTGGGACTTCTATAAATGACTGAGGCATTTAATTTGAAGTAAGGAAAGACTTGTGACGGAAGCCGGCCATTTTTGGTTTTTGTAATAAACACTAGCTACAAAATATATAATTTTTGAATTCTGAATTTCACATCTTACTGCAGCAATAAAGTGCCACATATTAAACAGTATGACACCAGATTTTTAGAAAACTCCCTGTGCTAGATATAGACTTGAAACAGCTGTATATCTTCCCTAGTTTTTAAATACATACAGTAATAGGCTGTTACTTCTGCTTTGAAGCAAAGACGCAGAAGAAAAAGAAAGAATTCCATAACATGCTGGATTCTTAAAAAATGTATTCAGTGACTAGATTTATGCAGAATGCATTGCGGGTGTTGCATAATGCAGTGAGCTTGCCTAGTTTAAGAAATGCAAATCACCTGATGTTGATGGAATCCAATCAAGTTGATGGAATCCTTCCACAGCCATGGCTATAGAATATTTGTGATTCTTCACTTCTTCAATTTACAAAAGTAAAAGACAGTAAGAGAAAGATGCTGGTAGTGAATAGAAGCAGAGTGAAGAAATGAGGACAAATGCTTAAAAGAAGGCGGTAGCTTTGTTTTGTAGAATATGACAAAGCTTTTGCAGCATTTCATTCTTATGATTAAACAAAGGATGAAAAATGTGAAGGAGCACAAGAGGAGTACACCTTAGATATCTCATTCATGAAGGATGCCACTGTGACGTCTTTTAGAAGAATGTTTTTTTTTTGTGGCAAATTCTCAATTCTTCATAAAAATTGTGCAAAAAAAAGCACTGGTTTTGTTAGTGTTCTCATATAGTCCTTCTGTCTTTCCCTCCCTCTGTCCTTCCTTGGCATTCATGCACTTCTTAAGGTGCGAACTGTTGGGGTACTTTATCGATCAGCCATCAGAGGGTTTTTGGCACTGTCTGCTTTCTGCTGTATGCGGAGAGGCTTGCTTGTTATTTCAGTCATTGACTTTTATAATAGACGGTGAACTTCAAGTTATACTTGTATCAATATTTGTGGAAAAACACTGTTCACAAATCAATAACTTTAAACCTAAAGCTGAATTAATTAAGACCAACTGACTCGTATTGTTCCCTGTATCTGATGTGGATATTCCTAAAAACCTACATTATATCATATTTTAAAAATTACTTCAAGGCTTAACCATGTAATTAAGGTTACTCGGGAACTCTTACAAGAGTGACAAATTAACAGTTACTTGAAAATTTAGATGTAATTCACAAGATATTTCACTTTGGGATTTCCCACTAACTGAACAATTGTAGCAGGACAACAGTGTGCAACAGACATCACTTTGAATCAGCATTGGGTGACAGTTCCTTCTTTTGAACCTCAGCTTCAGCACCTCCCAGACTCTTAACCTCCCGGAAAAAAAGGTTCAAACAACTAAATCGATAGCAATTTAGGGCAACACTCTTGTCACTTCCTTCTTCTTCTTCTTCATCTCCCACCACCCAGACTACACCCTAGGAGACAATTTGCTGTGCGACACTGCTCTGATACGACAACAAAGAAGGCCTAGGACAAATGGCTCTTTGGAAAGAATTGATGGGACTTTGATCAGACAGCTCCACAGATAAATGTGATTCATACGACTAAGTGTAAGAGATGGCATGCCTTCTTTATGTCTCACATGAACTGTGAAAAAATATAGATTGCATTTACGAAGCCTGGCCTCTGCTTCTCCGTAAGGAAAGGCATCAACTTCATGAACACTCTTGTCTGCATAGCAATGACAGCAATCCCCATGATTGCTAAGGATGAAAAATTTGCAAAAACTGAAAGATAATGAAGGCAGATATATATTTGTGGGGTGGGATGATAAACACAGAGACTCAAATCAAGAATATCCAAATTATATTTGCTAGTTGGTAGGCATGCCCATGGGTTTAACAGTATGTGGTTAGCAGTATTTGGTCTAAATCTTTTGACTTATTTGAGCTACCCTACTAAGTCCTGATGTACTAAATAGAGGACATCCTATTGATATCCTGTGTATTTGGGTGGCCTTTTCTTTAGCACCAAAGAGGAAGGAAATCACAAAAAAAGTTAAATTGGAAGATTTTTTTCCCTCAGTTCTCAGGAGGATATTATGTTTTTGTGATCCAACTTTTTTTCACTTATTTACTAAGAAACTTTCTCTTACCTTTCTTCTACTCTGTATTTTGCAACTCACATAATAAGTCCAATATTGTAAGAGCCAATCATACATTTCAAATGATTCTGTGTTGAACCGCTATGTCATAGCAACCCAATGTTCTTGCTACACCTGACTGGTGGATGCTGATATTTAAATATCATTACTGAACCTGCTTTTCTCTCTCACAAAGCAGAAATTTTACAGTCCACCTCTTAATCCATTAACACCATTATCTTGGTGTCCCTTGAGAATTTGGTTCTATCGTTCATCTGCCACCTTGCAAAGAAAATTAGAGCAAAAAAAAGACCCACTTCAGCACAATATATATAAATACATCTAAACTCACAAAAAACCCCAAAACAAAAGTTTTTTACATAGGGTCTTTGGGAACTGTTTTTGAACTACAAATATGGAGATTCTTTCTAAAGTGCATTAAAACAAGAGGAAGCTTAAGAAGAAAAAGGCAATCAAATATTAAAGACTCTCTTGGGCACTGGCATGCACCAGCCCCGTTAACCTGACCCAGCTCCTTAGCTGTCACCAAATAGAGCTCCACAGCACTGAAATATTAACTGCCTGCAATCTGTAAAACAAAGGTACTGAGACGCGTTGGTGGGGGCCTCACAATTGGTTGACATGTTATGTAAATGTAGATACGTAACTTGCTATATGCTGCATAAAGTACATGCTATATACATATACATGTACATTTTGTTTGGTACAGTATAAATAAAATTTCGGATATGTAATGTTTGAATAAAACTAGCTATGTATCAAGAGGACAATTTATTTATTATCTCTTATTTTAAATCTGAGATATATTAAATACATGTTTTAGAAATAATGATTACTACAAAACTGCCTTACTGGTAGTAAATGAAAAGAATTTAACTTCTGTAAGATTCTACTTACAAAGTAGGCCTTTCAATGAGGAAAGCTCAACATGGAAATGTCTCATTTTCCCTGTAAAGCTGTTGTGCTCTTTTTCTAAACATGGTGAAATAAACAAAGAATCTTGACAGAAAAGCTCTTAACATGAAACAACATTTTGTACTGTATTAAAATAAAGAAATAACGATTGGTCACACACCAGCTTTTGCCTTTGGCCAAAACAATGTGGGCTGAGACTTAGCATTATAAAAAGCAGAGTGATCATGGTCTCTGGTGATTCTCTTGTCTAATCTCTTCTCATTGCAAAGAGATGTTTGCCATTTCAGTGATACCTGTCAAACACTAGAACTAAACTAAATGACTAGAACTGTAATAATACACCTCTTTGTATTAGAAGAATGGTAACAATACTGAAAGCCACCAGTAAATGTTACTGGAATGAAATTTACTAGCACATGTTTACAATATTCTTTGATCTGTTAGTGCTGCTGGCAATCTGCTAAATTCAATCTCACTAAAAAAAAGTAAAAGCAAAAAAATCTAATGGTTTTATACGGGTAGTATATATGCATAAATGCCAAAACATGTATTATTTTAGCCTGTTGGTAGGTGGTTGCTTGTCAACATGATGCTATCTGTGTTCTGTATCTGTTATAGAGAAGAACCTTCAGGGGCCTAAGATGTACCTGCGTGTCGAGTTTGGTTGCTGAACTCCTGATCTTGTAGAAATGGTGGTGTATACTGTATTGTATTACTAAGCAGCGATCTCTCCTAGCAATCTATGGTGAATTTTGTTTTAATATATTCACTCCTGTTTCACTGACATCCGGAATGGCAAGCTAAAATAGACCTCAAGGTGTAGAGCTCAGTCCTAATGGGAAAGATGGCAGAAGGTAGAAAAGGAATTACAAAGCAAAGATAAAAATGGAGCGGATTCAACAGTAGGTTTAAGATTTCTCAGAGAGACTACCTGCCACCTGGGTGACATCAAAGATGAAAATCTGCAAAACAATCCAAAGAACCATTGAAGAAAGGGACCACTCTGAGGCAGTGGAAAACAGACTGCAAACAATGAAGCAGGAAGTAAGAAACATGCTTAAGTTCCAAACTCAACAAAAGAGCAATCTTGTCAATCAAAAATAAACATCAAACAGACAAACTAGACATCCTTCAAAAAGCAAACAGAGCACAGTGGTGCTGAAATTCATCTCTACGAGAAAAAAAGCTTGGTTGGTTAAAAAAAAAAAAGATTGGGCTAAAGACCAAAACAAAAATACAGAAAAAAACATTCAAAATTAGATCTGTCTGGATACTCAAGGGTCCATACAATGTCCCCTAAATGGAAAAGAGAATCCCTAAAATACACAGGAATAATTTTCCTAGAAAAGCACTGTGTTGCTAGTTCAATAGTTGCTACTATTTCTTATTACTGCAGTAATAAAAGGACATATACTGAAAGAACACATCAAAAAGATAAGTTGGTGTAAATGACAGATTTTATGCTGGTAGGTGAGATGATGGATTCCTATTTTCATTACAAAAGATATTGAGATAAATTGGCGTTGCATAGTAACAGTAGGGGTGGTTTTTGATACGGGCGACACGGGCGGTTGCCCGGAGCGGCATCGTGGTGGGGGGCGGCATCACGGGCATCGGCAAAGAAAAAAAATTGCTCGTACTCATGCTGCCCCGACATCAGCCAGCGCATATTGGGAATGGCATAGGCACCGATCGGTTTTCTATCGCCCATTTGCTGGGAGTAAGGGGGCCCTCCGTTTGCGAGGTGCGCCTGCTCGCTGCTGAAGTCAAAGTAAACTTTATCGTCACCGCTACAGAGGGAGTGTTCACCCGGTGCGCCAAACAGGCTAGGACCACCACTGCATAGGAAGATGAGATGTTTTCAAACTTTCAAAAAAATGTTTGTTAGAAAAAAAAAAAAAAATACATTATGTTGAGACTTCTTTAAAATACATATATCAGATATTTCTCCCCAAAAGAAACACGCACTGACAAATACTTAATGGCTGCATTGCTGGCAGCTGAGAAAAAGCTCTGACCAAAAAATGAATGATATATCTGCTAAACTTTATGGGAGAAATTCTCCCATAAAATGGGAAGTTACACTTCAGAGGCCGACTTCAGTTGATGTAATAAATTCAAAATACCTCAAAATTTAAATTTTTTAAATGTTCTCACTATATTGTTTTTGTTTGTGTAACCGTTTTTGTATGAATTATATAATCCTATTTTTCTGCAAGAAAAAGATACATTGCATAACAAAACTACATCAATGCATTAGAGAATATGATGCAATGAAAAACTATTAGCTCAGTATTGTAGTAATTTCTGGTAAATGAAGCATTGCTGTGTCTCTCTAAACCTGTTCATGCTCCATTAATAATTAATGCCGAGGGCTAAAGAAACGATGGAACTGTGACTGTGATCTGATCATTACTTTGCTTTCACAGTGACTGTTGATCAAAATTTCCCTCCAGGAAATTTAGGCGGTCGTCTTATATGACTTTTTCCACTTGGAATGTTCCATTGCAGCTGGAGTGCAGCTGTATCTATTTAATATGTGCATATAAGCAATCACAATCACTGGTGTTTATATATGAGTAAAAACAGCTATGTCTGAAGTAAAGTAAACTTTGAAAAAAAAGAAGAATTTATATTGTACTTTAGTTAACACAGAGTTTCAAATGGGATAGTATCTTGGGACAGAAAATTACTGTGTAGCTTTCAGGTAATTTAATAGAGGGGAAAATGTCAAGATGATGACTTGGAGAAGGCTTCCTGTGCTTCACTCTTTTTTAGACTTGCCCTGAGGAAGGCAGACAAGATGAAACCAGACTAGACCCCGAACAACAAGGGCTTCTGTTAGGGGACTGCTCTCTGACTCATCTTCTGCAGCTTTAACAAGACATCTGCAAAGGGCTATGTCTTTGTCCAAAGCAAAGCAGCATTCACGGTCTTTACCCTCTTCTCCCTCCACCCTCCTTCCTCTTCTTACTCATTCACACATGTTGAAACCACAGATGTGCATGAAATCTCAAATAATGGTGGAAAAAATGTCACTACCTGAGAAATGCAATGTTAGCTCTCACTGTATTTATCTATCATTGTAGTTTTTGTGTGTTTTATGCATACTAAGTTTTTATAGAAAATGATTTGTAGGTTGGGGTTTTTTTTTTGGCTTTTTGCCTTCATTGCTAGTCTAGTGTTACTTCTTGCTTTAGTACGCCCAGAACCTTGTGAGAGCCACAGTCACTGGTAATCTGTTACTGTTTTACACTTCCAATTTGGCTGGAAGGACAAATTTTCACAGTCTGCATTCATAGTTGGTCCATGTGGATGGCTGATAATCCCTTAAACAATCCATTCAATCCTTCTGAATACATAAAAGATAAACAACAACTGGTTGCAGTGACAAAGCACAAGGTCAACTTGGGCTTCTTTCCTGATTTTCCATTTTCTTGTTTCCTTTTTTTTAAATACAGCTAAAAACATCGAGATATGCTCCAAAGGCCTTCATTTTCAGGGGAATGGATTATAGTCAACAGTGCCAAAAAGCCGCAGAACTCATTATCTTTTCAAAAGGAGTAAAAAGACAAAATTGTAAGCATTGTTTAATCTATAACTGGAGGTTGGGCTTTACTAAGGGGTCAGTCATGCAAGATTTGCACATTCATGCAAATCCGATAGGCTAATTTTTGGTGATAGAATATTGTGATGAGTCCTCGTTCGGCTGGCAGAGAATGATTGTTGAGTAACTGCTGAAGAGTGATTCTTTTTAAATAAATTACTGTTTAATGACCAAGTGATGACAGTCAGAATTTAATCAGTGACACCAGATAAGGAGCAAACTACATAGGAGATAAATTGGTGCTTCCTTCAGAGCTACTGAGAAAGCCACAAAAATACATTCACAATCTTCAGTGATAATCTACCCATATCTACATGTTTTTCCACACATAAATGCAACAATCAGCAGGTTGCACATAGGGTTAAATAACTATTCTGTAAAATGTGAAATGAGGTACGACCTGTTCCATTTCTTTTCAGAAACCACTCGCCAATGAACGTCTGCTCTTTTGATGTGGATTACTCTAGACTTGAGAGTGATTTAATGCACTTGAAATGTCACTGTCAAGCTAGAGCCTTACATAGACAATGACATTGTGCTTGGGTACAACTAATTATTTTAAATCAATACAGGAGGACACAGAATGCATTTTCTTCTTCATGTTTCCTTCTCTTCTCTATTACCTCCAATGTGATAGGATTTCTCTTTACAATGAATGGAAATGTCTGGCTTGGAACATCCCCCCACACTTTACAACACATTTCCCCACATATCAATGTACACCCATGGTGTGGGCTGTCACATGGGTAATGAATAGCAGCAATGAGATGCAGGGGAAGTAAGATAAATAAAATAATATATTGCTTTGTCACTGGATTCGTTCAGACTACTTTAACTGGCACACACGTCTTCCTGCTGTCAGCACAATATCTGAGGGAGGAGAGCAGGTAGGCTGCATTATCAAGATATTCATCATCAGGCTGGATGTTAACGTATGCTGGAAGCCCTCTATCTCCATTCGCCACTGCTGCCCTATCATGGTCACTTGACCGGTTAAAATCTGCACCCTATTTGTTTTATTATTACTTTTGACATAATGTAATTTAAATAGTTAAATAGATATACATAGATCATGTATGGAGTCCATACAGTATGATCAATGATGAAAGAATGTCATTGTTTTCTTTACCAGATTTCTATGCAAAAAGACATATCTACAGTTGTGATAGTTAATAAAAATTTACAATAATGATTTTGTTTCTTTTTAAATATTATCATTCTCTTTAAAAACAGAGGGACCACTGGGGGTTCCTAAATGAGCATGTTTAACTTAGTTGGTACACAAGATCTATAGATCTCAAGATTTGCAGAGAAAACTTCCTTGAATCTGAAATACAGAAGTAAGTTAAAAGGGGACTATCCCGATTTCAAGTCAGCTCCATTTTTCAGTTAACACAGCGTAATTTCCTTTGGTGTTCAGTAACTAAGGTCCTGCTCTGGGGTGTGTTTTTCTTTATAAAAAAGGTGCTTTTGATCTGCACCATAATGACTCACTGTGTCAATTTTAGTGTCAGAAAAAATAAATAAAATGAAAATATATAACATTAATTGACTAAGTGCCTGTTGGGTGTTAATGTAACAATCATAAAAATTGTGTAAAATGTATTCACATTTTAAACAAGTCAGAGCTCTTCTGGGAAGTAGCTACAGATAATTTTCAAACCATGGTACAGCTTTGATAGCCTGAAGATGCCTAGCATACATCAGCCATCTGTTAGGCAGCTAAATAACAAAACCCACTGATCTGAGCAAGATCTTTCATGACAGGCACACACAGGGATGTGTCAGGAAGGCTTTCTTAGCATTTAAACTTACTCAAGCTTGCTAATTATGTTAAATCAGATCATTTTTCACTTAGAATTACATAGGTGGGTTATTAAAGGAGAAATATAAGTGTTAATTGCGCTAGGGCAAAAATTAAAAGTTAATTACTTCCTTTACAATGTTTTGAAAAGAAACATACTCTATTGTTAAAGTCAAAAAAAGTTAACCCGGCTGCTTCATGATCACATTTTAATCACTGGGTCACCTTAGAGTGTTAGTGCCAAAAAGTCTGCATGATGTTTGACCCAAGCACAGTTGGAGCAACCTAAGCACCCCAGCAGGAAAATAAGAAAACCTTGGCAGGCTCTAAGCATAAACGAAGGAGGGGGAGGTTATGCATCCTCCACACAATGGCTTAGGCGGTGCCCCAGGCCTGTATCTGCTCTCCAGAGGTGCAAAGAACTTTAAAGATAATTAAAACAAGACTCAAGAAGACAACTTTAAGGATAAGACTTCTTACTAGTGACTAAACTAGTTAGTCCTTGAGGAAATATGGATGCAGTCAGAAGTGAAAGATGCTCGGTTTGTTGGTGAATAAAATTGGTTATGTTAAGGAATTGCACATGCACACTGTTAAAGGTTATACACAGAGCTGAAAATATACAACAATATTTGATACAAGCTAGAGACAGGCTCATCATTTCATTTCATTCTTTCTAACTTTGAGATAGATCCAAGTGGAAGTGGATTTCACGTTGCTTGCCAGGAGGGTTATGTTCAGTGTGCAATCATTCCTCTACACTATGAGGTAATAATTAGTAATCTTCAGTGTGCAGCTGTAGAATGTAAGCAGTGCCATCAAAGATCCTTCCTACTTGCATTATAGTACTTCTACATGTTTGTAAAAACAATGTTGACAATACCAATTATCCAGTTGCATTAAAAAAAAAAGATGAATATAAATAAGCTCTATGGTCACTTTAAATACAATGTATTCTTATTTTGCTGCATTCACACACCTGACACTTCTTCTTAAAATATGAATGAAATAAAGAAGCAATAAAGAAATTTTACTAGAAGTTACTTTAGATGTTACAATAAATATGCTGAATCCTCCAAACTTCATTACGAAAGCTACTTACATATGAAGCAACATTGAAAATATTGAGAACATATTAAACAATCATATCCACTCATATCCAATCATATCCTTACCCAGTGATTAACCCTTAAGGTACTTTTCAACATGTTAACAGAGAAATCCTCAAAGCAGTGTCTGGAGCAGTTTGTTTGACACCACTCTTGCCATTTCCAGGCCTTAGTGTCCTAATTATAATGGAACTGCTAATGAGGCTCAGTTGTTTGGAGATGAGATAATAATCTTGGAACATCATTACAAATCCCATGCCATTATACTTTAACTGATTTTAGCTAGAAAATTCAAACACACGTCAATTACTGTGCTGTTTGTGATCCTACTCAAGCTGAAAAATGAATTTCCTCACACCTTTTTACGAATGCTATTCCTCGTTTACAACACAGTTTTTAAATGCCACATTTGTGTCTGTTTATTCCCAAGGATAGTTCTTTTGTTTCATATTTTCCCCTTACACTATTGAAAGTATAGCTGTTATGGATTTCATTACTCTTTATTACTTTATTCTAAAACAAAATTAAACAGAATAAACTTGGTGTGTGCCTTTAGGATAACTGATTTCAGTGAACTGTATTTGGAAATAAATAAGTCACTCATAAACATTATATCTGTCATTTCAGCAGGGGCCATTTAGTGGAGCTAAACATAGTTCAAATAGTGGGCTGTGTGATTTTTATGGCAGAGTAAACCATAATCACCTGTACCAACAAACTGATAATGACCTCACCCTGGCAGTGTTCCTAGCCCATCTCCTTGGGGTAATGACCCCTCAGAGCCTCTGAACTCTCTGTGTATGCTAATGCTACACTGCTCAGAGTTTTACTGTCTTTCCAGCCCACACAGGAGGTCAGGTTCACCTTCAGTCAGGCGTTAAAATGAAGTCCTTTCCCTTACCAAGCCCATCACTCAAGACCATTCGACTCCCAATTGAACACATAAAATGTAGTCTTATGAGCTACCTGCATCATACATTCCCTGTAAATGGAAGATGAAGTCTATCTACAAAGAGGGCGCAGCATGTAAAATGCAATGGTGGAAGAGGGAGGTTCTAAAAGTGCAATATTACAATATTCCAGTAGTGGGTCATTTATCAAGGCAGAGCACAGTACAGCATTTGCAGGCAGTGAGTGAGATCAAAGTGTGCATAGGCTCTTCATATAACAATGTATTCATCATATCTGTCTGTGGTATAGTTCAACCTCTTTGCATAGCTTTCCCAGATTATTCATAGAAATGAATATATATTTCATCAGGCAGATACACATTCAGGGTCAGCCAGAGTGCAGTGCCCGATTCAGGATTTCAGACCCTTTCTCAAGGGCAGTAGTAGTGGATAGAACATATGATACCTTTCAGTCACAATCACAATCAGTGACAGGGATCAGCAAAACTACTGATATGTCAGAAGTTGGCCTACAATCATTATTTCTGCAGAGGGACATTGAAATTAGCATTAGGTTTTATAACCCCTACATGTTGATGCTTGTTTTATAGTAAACTGAATGTATTTCCTGCAGTCAAAAACCAAAACATAAACATGATGATTATGCCACCCTAGTTTGAGTTTTCAGCCTAATTTATTTTTTGAGCCAAAAATGTTAATGAGCAGGAACAGAGTTTGAATATATCAAGATACAAATGTTGCTGTGTGGGCTGGGACAACTGTCACTTTTCCTAAGTGGTAACTTCCTCAGAGCATAACTTTCAATGTGGTCAGAAGATTTAGCCTAGGTATAGTTCTGAAAAGCAGGATGGAATACAAATAGGTGGCTGCAACACGGACAAATTATTTCCAGGAATCCTGCAGTTTAAAAGACCCAGTAACATCCATTTGACTCCAGGATGTTCAGTATTCAGTATTCAGTACAGTAATTTCATTTGGATACTGAGCAGCTTCAGTGAAGCAGAGGTCCCTCTCTCACCTTCAGTGCGGGTTCATGTAGTTCTTGAATAGAGGCTATAGGATGTGTGAAACTGAAGGTTGACGCTCCAGTACCCCTGGCCAGGAAACTGCCTCCCTTTCAATCACCTTATTCAAAGTGTCAGTAAGCTTGTTAACTGCAATATTGCTACCCTGAGTCTAATTTCGTGCATGACATACGTTTGTTTGTTTCATTCCGGCTGCCTCGCTAGCCATTTACTTATCAAAATTTTCACTCAGGCATACTGTAATCACCTGTGCTGGATTTATTCAAGAGCTACAGTGTGACTCTTTTGCTGGTGAAACCCTAACATAAAAGTGGAATCAACATTATGCCCAAAAAACAAACAAAAAAACTCATGAGCATATATATATCTTGTCCTAAAATAGCTTTGGTAGCAACAATATGTCTAACAGCAAAATATAGCAAAAATACCATGAAACTAAAAAAATATAACTAAACAGCAAATCTGCAGGATACAATGAATTCCCCAATTCATATTTAGCCAAATTAAGATACACAGTCATTGGTTTCAGCAGAAGCTTATTAAAATACTGGCAACAATAGCTAGCTTAACCTATTTTATCTATTGATTGATTTATCTTTCTGAAACCATCACACACCCTATTTTTTGTCTATGTATTTGGGCTGCTGGGTTTCTGCTGAGTTCAGCTGAATGACTATGTGAACCAGTTTGAATATCAGAGAGAGGAGAGCGGAGGGGAAGATGGAAGATCCATGTGGTCCTACGGTGTGGCTTCCCTTCTGTTTTAGTGTCATTAGTGTCATTTTAGTATTTGGGGTATAAACAGTTAAGGGTCCAGGGTACACATCTTCTTCTTCCCTGTAAATTACAGTCCTGTCCAGGGAGCATTATAATATCTTTCAGAAACAGAATGCATTTCAGTTTGTGTTATCATCAAAAGCCAATACTCTACCTGTGCTCCTAACTCAGAATTTGCAGCCGGTACAACTGCTAGCTGAAGCTAGTTTACCCTCTCTCAGTAATCCTATCTGTATATAGCCAGATCTCTTACTACTATTGATCTGTATCCCCACTCCCTTTCAACTGCGTTGTGAGAAAATGTTCCATGAAATATTTATTTTCCCTGCATTTCCCCCTCTTCAAATCTGGGCTATTCTTCCCAGTCACACTTGCTGATCCAAGCCATATTTTGAGGCATGGATTTAGCCCTCAGTTGCCTCAGCTTAGTGCATATTATTCAGCAAGTTAGAGCTGCATCACTGCACAGTAAAGGTTGAAATCTAAAGGAACATAAACACGGTCCTCGTGGCCATTGTAGACAGCAATGTCATGAATGTTATTACTCCCATCCACCTTCTAAGGCCTGATTATGTTCCACTGTAGCAAACAGGGAGAAACATTTGAATGCACACATATGATTAATGTAGATCTTTTTAGGGATAGATTGTTACCTCATTTAGAATACTTTATAATAAACAAATTTTTTTTAATCCCTAAATAAAAAAAAAAAACATTGATCAGATTATTGATTAGATTATTCTCTAGATTTTTCTTTAATAAACATTGACTGCCGGTGCAGCCCCCTCTAGCTTCTGCTCGGTGGCTACTGGGTGACGCCTCTTCTGGGGATCCGCAGCCCTTCCCATAAGGGTGGCACAGATGCCCCTCCGGTGGTCCTCCTTGGGCTCTCGCACTCTGGGGCCTCTAGATGTCTGGGGCCTGGATCTCCTCCATGCCTGCTTCATGCCCTGGGGGACGGGGCTATGGCTCTCTACATCCTCTTGCAGACCATTACATGTGGAAACCATTTGAATACAAGCGCGCTGATCCACACAGGTGTGCACACGCGTGTTCACTGTTCGTAGACTTACATTACACCTTTCTTGGCTGCTACTTCAAAGCACATTGTGCGCTGTCTGTCCTGCGTGCTGCACAACAACACTGAATATTTAGTATTTACTGCTGTTTACACTTAGCTAGATTAATGCGATGGTGTTGTGTTTAGTATGTTGATTTGGGTTTTTTTGCTTGTTTTCTATTCTTTCTCTCTCAACAGGTGATCCAGGAGATTTTATTTTATTTTTATTTTTTTCCCCCCTTTCTCACTGCCCCTCTCCCCTGCTGTTTTTCTTTTCCTTCCTCTTTCTTTCTCCCTTTCCTATCCCTCACTCATGTCTGTCCCGTCTGTAACAACTGAAAATAAAAGAAAATAAATAATAAAAACAAAGGTCGATCAAATGGACCAATACGGCAATGCCACGATGATCCATTTGGCAAAATAAATCCATTGGGTATCCTTGTTGGTCTTCAGACAACAATTCTGACGGCTAAAGAACCAAATGGGACAGGCAAAAAAAAACAAAAAAACGGGACATATATTTTTGAACCACATACAGTATATGTGTATCTTGTGCATAACAGTCAATCAATCGATCCTTAGACAGATAGATTTAATCATTAGTTATGATGAACCTTTGGCTTTCTTCCATAGTCTATTTTATCCTTTCTTCCTCCTCCACTGCAGATGGCTGTGTCTCCCTCAGCTTAGTTCTGCCAGAGGTTTCTCTGGCAGAACTAAGCTGAACTCTATTATTGTAGGTTCTTTACCCTACAATATAAAGCACCTTGAGGTAAATATTGTCGTGATTAGGTGGGGCATATATGTGTATGTGTGTATATATATATATATATATATATATATATATATATATATATATATATATATATAATATGTGTGTGTGTGTGTGTGTGTGTGTGTGTGTGTGTGTGTGTGTGTGTGTGTGTGTGTGTGTGTGTGTGGAGAGAGAGAGAAAGTGAAAGCCAGAGAAAGATCATGGCCTCCATAAATTGTAAAGCACACATAAATTAAACATCAAATTGAAGTTTATGATAGTTGCTCACAGTTGGGCTGAAAGCTAAAAGCCTTGCATTTCCTCTGGAGAAACCAAAGCAAACAAAGAAACCCTGTTTTGTGTTTGTTGTATGTACTATATAGCAGCAGTATGTAGTAATTGTGGGCTTTGTGACAGGACAAAGGTTCAGCACCATCTAATTAAGACCTACATTCTTTATGCTTTTATTCACCTCTGCTGTCTTCAAAGGTTAGAACTCCCTATCATCTTATTTTGAGCCTAGAATCCCTTCATGCTGCATATGAGTTTACACTTATGGAGGCTGAACAGATGCACTACAAATTGGCTGGTTACCACAGTTAGTGGTGGACCACTGGAGAATTACTTCAATGCCTGAATACATAAATTACTGATGATAAAAAGGCACCCATGAAAATGGCACCTGCATTATGGGTGCCATTTTCATGGCACCCATAATGCCATGTAGACCATGTGTGATATAACATGGTCTACAATTAATAACTATGCTCAGAGGTGCCATTACTATCATGACATATTGGGAGCAACTGAGAATCTTTATGTTGTCAAATAACTGCATCAATCAAGTTATTTTAGAATAAATTATTATAAGATATGAAAAAAGGTCCTGCAAAAGTGTTACAGTCCAGTTAATGGGCTGCCTTTTAATCATAAAAACAAAAAGATGAGTGCAAATTTTAATAGTTGACAAAGATACACCGAGTACACACAAAATGCGGTTTTCAAATCATTTATTAAAGCAAAAAAAAGCTATTCAAACCTACATGGCCCTGTTTGAAATAATAACCCTCCTAAATCAAAATTTAATTGTGATTAACATTATTTAGAAAACTGAGTTCAATTAACTAGCCACACCAAGGCCTGGTTAACAGTCAATGCATTACATGCTGACCCCAAAATATCTGTTAAATAGACCTATCTGACAAAGTGAAGTACAGAGCTAAAAAAACAACCATTATTCCATAATCTACAGAAACAGAAGAGAAATAAAATCAATGACATCTATCAGTCATCGGTGTCATAATTGATTGAACCATGAATTGTGCACTCTACCAAAAAATCCTGAAAGATAATGTCTGACCATCAGTTTTGCACCCTAAAGCTCAAGGACATTCGCGTTACGCTGCAAAACACACCAGTAAGTCCACCTCTGAATGGCTCAAAAAAAACCCCCAAAATGATGGTTTTGGGATGGCTACTTAAAGTCTGGATTTAAATCAGATTAAGATGTGTTTATGTTGTTGTGCTCATCCTCTTTTGTTGGCATTATTAATTCAATTCAATTTCAAATCAATTTTATTTATTTAGTGCCAAATCACAACAGTAGTCACCTCAAGGCACTTCATATTGTAAGTAATAACCCTACAATAATGGAGGGGGAAAACTCAAAACATTAAATGACCCCCTTTGAGAAAGCAGTTGGCAACAATGGGAAGGAAAAACTCCTTTTTAACAAGAAGAAACCCCCAGCAGAACCAGGCTCAGGGAGGGACGGCCATCTGCCGTGACCAGTCGGGGATGAGGGGAGGAAGACAGGATAAAAGACACACTGTGGAAGAGAGCCAGAGATTCATAATAATGAATGATTAAATATAGAGTGGTGTATAAACATATAGTGAGTGAAAAAGGTGAGTGAAGAAGAAACACTCAGTGTATAATGGGAAGTCCCCAGAAGCCTGAGCCTACTGCAGCATTACCAAGGGAGGGTTCAGGGTCACCTGATCTAACCTCAACCATGTTTTAGCAAAAAGGAAAGTTTTAAGCCAAATCTTAAAGGCAGAAAACTGGGAGCTGGTTCCACAGAAGAGGGGGCTGAAAGCCTACTTTTAAGTATACGAGGCACCACAAGTAAGCGGGCAGTCTAAGTGCTAGCGGTCTATTAATGTGATTGATACTATATATCTTTAAGATAATGTGGGGCTTGATTACTCATGACCCTGTGACACAATACATACATTTATGCAAAAAAAATAATAGTAGAAAGGAAAACAATAACATGAACAAAAACAACGCATAAAAAGAAGTTGACAAACCAAAGGAGCCTATAGAGAGTTTGTAGAGCGTTTTTTTGGCAAAGCAAATGTGTTTGGCACAACAGGGCATTGAAAAAAAGAAGATTCATCACAATCTCAGGAACACAGAGGCTGGCATTATGTTAAAGAGGCAGTTCATTCTCAAATACTCTCCAGTGTGGCTGAATTAAAGCAATTCTGCAAAGAAGAGTGGGCCAAAATTCCTCCACAGCGATGTGAAAGAGCCATTGCGAGTTATCTCAAATGCTTGATTGCAGTTTTTGCTGTTGGCATATCCAGTTATTAGGCTTAGGGGGCAATTACTTTTTCAAATCGGGCCAGGTAGGTTTATTATTATTATTATTATTTTTTTACCTTACACATTGTTTTTAATGAGGTCATCTCTGCTTAATATTAAAATATTTTTGATAATATATAAAAGATTTGTGTGATAAATATGTTAGAGGTAAGAAATCAAGAAGGGGGAAAATACTTTTTGATGGCACTGATTTTTGACCCTCTGATTTCTGTTAGAATGGTGACACTGATATTCTACATACAGATATGACTTTTTGCATAGTCTTTTGATGCTAAACTGTTTGGAGTTTTTGACAGTTCACCCCGTAATTATTTCTTTTAATTAATTAATTAGATTTTTGATATGGCACAGTCTGTCTGTCTAGTTAGGCCACAGAAGTGCATGTCCTTCTGCTGGTGCATTCTTAATTATGGCTTTAGTGATATTGAGGCTGACATTTAAGATCCCTTCATGCCTGTGTTTTTTGAAAGACCTGAATAAGGCCCATCTGGTCTAAGTAGGACACTGGGGATGACAGTGTGCCAGCATGTTAATATGTTCTCACACAGATGCGGGGGCTGCTGTGTTAAAGAGATGATGATGACACTCCCAGTCACGTTCACTCACTTAGCAAAAGTTGTCTCCTCTTGATCATTCTTGACAGTAACAAAAAGGGTGAATATTCTCTAATCAAGGCCAAAAATTCTGATCACTGCTGGCATTTCCCTAATCACCCACATAATAGCATTTGGAGGACAGTGTCAGAGGATAATGGAAGGTTAGCCATACTAAACAATAAGAAATAACAGGTGTATTTCAAAAATGGCAAATCCATTAACTCAAAGATGTCATGTAGGCTCCAGAAGTACTGGTGGCACAAAATTTATTTTTTGACATATAGGTTTTCATAGCTTACATTAATTATCTTTAATAAATTCAATTAACAATCCAGTTACTCATTTTTCCTTTATACAAGGTTAAGAAAAAATGTGCTATCCTACCGTACCATCTTAATATTTCATGGCAACAGGCTATCTAAACAATTCAAGGTTAGTACGAGCTAGTAGGTTCTTGGCTATGTCTGTTATGCATAGACACAACACTGGCTCATTTCTTGAGTTAGGTGTCATTTTTAGGCTTTAAGAGGCTATCTACTTACAATAGAAATTCTAAAAGTCTAAAGTCATCATTGACGTTTCAAGGCAGCTCATGTGTTTTCCTGTTTCCGATATACTGTCTCACACACATAATTCAATAAATTACATTGTCCACAAATGAAAAGAAGATGAAACTACGAGAAAGAAAAGGGGAAACATTATCCAGAATAAATCAGAAGTTGGTGTAGTAAAAGGAATTGAGCATGCTTGCTGGTTTATCCCTGTCTGCAGTAAACAGTTTTAGCTCTCCAAACCAGTCTCCTTGCTGTGTTCTCCCTTTGAAACAGCAGCCAGGCTTTCCATTAAGTGTCAATGTGCTATTGAAGCCTTCCTCTTTCACAAAGATTATGTTTCACTTTCATATCTGAAAGTGTGCAGCCAGATCTAATAATACCATATCGAAATTGATGTTGGGGAAAATTTACTACTTTGTTGGAGAAAGAAAACAATGAGAACACAAAAAAAGAACACAAATCATGTCCTCTATCCCCAAATGTCACCACCAGATTCTTTAATACCAATGAATAAACACTCATTTTTTTGTGTCACTTGAATATAAAAGCTCCACCAGAGTTCTCCGGTTGATCTGATATCCTCGTGTTGGTGTTGTTCCCAGATCATCATACTAAATGTTGTTCCAGGATCAACATTGCAAGTGACCAATCAGAATGTTGTGACGTCATACTTTTGCGACTTCGGGAAAAAGCGGCGTAAAACAAAAAACTGTTCTAAAGCTGCGTGAAACCGCCTTTGTCCGCCGATCAACGGACCCTGACCCTAACCCTAACCCTTTAATAAACAGTAAGCAGAATTGATATTGTCCTTGCAACATTGGAATTTCATAAATGCACGAATGGCTTGGCGCACAAAAGAATAACGTCACAACAATGTGATTGGTCACTTGCAATGTTGAACCTGGAACAACATTTTCATGATGGTCTGGGAACAACACCAACACGAGGATATCAGATCATCCGAGTTCTCCTGTCACCTGGAAATGTGGCAGGTAAGTATGTTTAAGAGTAACCCTGAAGACATCCTGAAATGCATGTCCCAACTAAGGCTAACTTCTTATCCTAAATGAGAAGATGGTCCTAAAGGGAGGTAATAAAGACCTATAAGCCACTTCCTGCTGAGATGTGTGGAAACAGTACCCTTTATAATAAAGGCTAGTTGCTGCATTTAAAATCTCCTTTTTATGACAGAAAGGAATTAGTCACAATCACCCACCTTGGGAATGTTCATAGGCTTATGCAAAGGTTATATGCAGTACAAACCCTTCAAATCCACAGCCATAGGTACAATTTCAAGGACAACAAGGACATATACATAAAAACAAAATAACTGCAATTCTCAAAGTATTGCTAATAATTTGCTTTTCTTAAAGTGAATGCCTAATAAATCTCATGAGCCACTTAATTATTAGCACAAAGCATTTACCTCAATCCAATATTACAATGTATTGATGACATGAACTATATCTGATGTTAATGATAATGATGTTACAGACTGTTTTCCTGTCTCTTCTGTGATTTCCACACTGATTTTCTATGTAATATTCTTGTAGCTTTTTAAAGGAGCAGAAATTTGAAAGTGTGAAGTTAGTTCATCCAAAGTTTAGAATAAGCAGAAAGAATGTTACTACAAAAGCTGGAATGATTAATAGTCGAGACAATACTAGTCTAATGAGCAACGTTTGTTCTGGTACACCACCGAAACTGATCAACGTGGAAATATGATGAAGGTGGCATTAAGCCACTATTAGAAAGAAAGGATGTTCTGAATCTAATATATAATTGTCTACTTTTAGCTTGTGGAATCAAGTGTCACAAGTACTGAGCCCACATGATGCAACGTGCTGAAACCAATCAGGAATAAAAACTTTAGTACTCTGCTCTGGAGTTTTAGTTTCCCTCTTTCTTTATAATTGATTACAGATGTTACAGTTTATGAGGCAATTGCATTTAACAAGACTTTAGCATAAACAACAACAGCTGGATGATCAGCTGCTGAATCCAGATGTATGGGAAGTTGAAAACAGACACATCAAACTTTGTCTCAATGAAGTATTCTGAAAGAACAAGACATCTTGATTTAGATGCAAAACACAGTCCCATGCATGGCTGGCTCCTCCCATGAGGGGCCAGAAGATTAAGATTTAATGGTGATACTGAGGGAATGACACTATCTGTCTGCATACTCCCATCTCTTCACACAACATCACGTCTGCTGCCTTTCTACCTTATTCTCTCATCAAACAAAATTGCAGATGCATTTTCCTACAAAGCCATGCCTACATTCAAATTTGGGCACGCAAACATATTCACACACACACAAGTATGTGTGCATGCCATAAATGACTGTATGCACATGCATGTGCAAATTTACATACTCTTATAAAAACTCTGACAAAAGCTCTGCTACAGGCAGGGGGAATCAGCTGTAAATTAAAACTCTTGTCAAGATTATCTTTTTGTAGCATGAAAAATGGAATTGGCTTAAAAAGTGTTGGATCGGCACTCAACATGTCTGGCAAAGCAAACGTGACTGAAGGGAATGCTCTGATTTAAACATACATAAAAAAAATAGCCATTATTGCCCCTTTTGCATTGATATTATCAGTATAGACTGTCAAACTCAACTAATGCATTACACACAAGGACTATTGCTGTCTGGATCATCTTTATTGTCTGGTGACTTAAAAAGGGCAACATTGTTCTCTAGGTCTACAAGAGAAAGAAAAAGAGAAATCAATAATGTTTCAGTTTACAGCTAATAAAAGTCAATATTGCATCCACACAAAAGAACTGCATGCCTCAATTGCAAGGGCCACATTTGAGAAATTCAGATGCAACCAACTAGTTAATAATAGAAGGGTGAAAATCTAAGTGTAATGACTTCCTTTCTTAAACCAATATTCTTTATAATATATGAAGTAGTGAGAAGTAAAACTGACAGATCAGTTTTCAGTTGAATTTAAGGGGTCAAGCCTAATGACAATGGATCTCATGTTTTGCACATCTGTAACAACCTTATAAACTAAATTGGATCGACACAAAGAACATTTGCCTATATAGCCATATTTCTCATATGTCTAACTGCAGCATGTTATCTTACAATGATTCAGTATAGTAAATATAGTCTATAGTAATAGCTATCGTGCACGCATGACTAAACAACTGCTTAACTTACAGACCATTTAGCATTCTTGTGACACATGGAAATAAGAACACAAGCCAAGGGATAACCTTTGAATGACTTTTCCTACACTACCCGCAAAAAAATAAAAATAAATAAATACACAGTACCAGAAATCCATGACTGTAAATTATTTATGATTCATAGGTGCTGTCTCAGAAGCTGTGAAGAATTCACAGACTCATTGTAAATTTAAAGGATGCTCTCAGCGTGAGCAAAAGCCCAGGTTGACAGTGAAAAACCTTTTTCTCAGATGGGACATATCCTGCTGCTTTGACCTGTTTGTCCTGGCAGCATTGATGGGGAATTGAGCCATTATTCACCATTAATTTGTGGTTCAATGGTCAGAGAGGCTGTAGCAGGGGACACTGACTCAACATTGCCATGGTGACATGGAGTACAGAAAGGAAATTAAACTGTAGGACACAAACAAGTCTAGTGTCACAAAGCTAAAAGTGCCTATATAGAGTCCAACAAAGCTCTTTAGGGTAAATACCATTAAATAGGACAATGGCATACTTTTTTACTCAAAGCACAAGCATATCGATTTGAAGACTCAGTAGAGTCGCATGGGCTCTATGCAGTGATGACTAATGAACAACAAGAGGTTTGTGGGAATGACAAAGAGCTGAAATGACTGGGTGAAAATCATCTGCGGAGGTTCAAAATGTTAGCAGGTAGACAGTAACACCTCATGTCACCCCGACCTTGCAAAGACCACTTACAAGTTTTTTTTTTTCATGGTTGGCCAATGAAATAAAATAATCTAAAACTAAAATTTGATTTCCTGAAGTAAAGCTCCTGTTGACACAAGCTGTTATGGCCAGATATCAAATTGGACAGAGCACATGGAAGCCAGATCAGTTAAAGGCTGAGCTAGACCTTGATGCAAACAATACTGTGCAGTGTCACTGAGACAAATGACAGAAACATGGGCAAATGCAACTGAATAAACTGTTTTATTCAGTTATTGATCTTACCAAAACTATAATGTCACTACTATAATACATTGCTTATGTGAATTTAACCCTTTAAGACCTACCATAGAACCAAGTCCACCAGAGCTTATATTATATTTTTACATGTTGTAGAGCCATTTCTGGGAGCATTTCAAGTTGATATACATCAATACAACAATTATAGCCCAAATTTTAATAATATGTATGCATTAAGTGCATAGTAATTACATAAATTGCAAAAAAGTGCAATAAACTACAAAAAATTAGAAAATCGTTGTTGTTTTTTTTAAATATATATTTCTAGTTAGAGAAATTTAAGAGGCTTATCCCTCAAAACTGTAAATACAAAAAAGTTGCACAAAATACTTTCCCACCACAGGAAATTTATTTTAACTGTCTTCATAGTTTTATTTTTGAAATACACCAATTTTTATATACTGCAGGAAAAACTAAAATAAATACTATAATGCAAATTTGCAAAAAAGACAGCATATGCATCAAAATAAACTATTTCCAGCAGTGCAATATGAGTCCTAAGCATCCCAGAAATGACACAGAAAGTCATAAAGTCAAACACAAGTGTAGGCTCATAAGGCCCTAATGGTAAAAAACTACATTTCCGCAAAATGACGTCACTTCCGGTTCCGGGCAGGTCATGGCGGACATGCGATAGTTCGTGCTGATGAACGTAGGAAGTGTTACAAACAGCTGATCGGATCGGCAAAGTGTGTTTCTGGAATATTATGTTTTTGTTGCTGCAAGTGCTTTTTATGCAGTTTTTGCAAAGCTATATGTGGAAGGAAACTGTGACTTAGGACAAGCTGATGGCATAAGATACAACAGCTCTGGTTTCAAATGCAAAACAAATTATTGCGCTAGCTTACGTGGTTGCAGTGCTACCGGGATTTTAAAAAAGTTATGCAAAATGGAGCGTGCCCGCTCCGACCAGCTTTAAAGGGTTAACTTAAACTAAATATGATATGGAAAGTATGGCAAAACCATATATGATATGAACAGTGTGCATAAAATTACTAATTAATAATAACTTGATATGGTACAACTTGTAAACAAAACATATTAGTAAAATCTGCTGACAAATACAATTAATTAGCTTAACAACATGCTGGCTATCAAATAACAATGAAACCATCACACTTATGTAAGGCAGATAATCTTGTAGAACCTGAAAACTGAAACTGTTGTTATTGTTGTTGTTGTTGTTGTTGTTGTTGTTTTTTACCAGTCGAACAACTTTAATTCACAGACCGCACCACCAAATTCTTCAAATATCCCATTCAAAAGATGCACAAGTTCACATTTTTAGTGAATAAATTAATCAAAAATGAGTTCTGAGGTGAAAAGTTTACACCAAAAATTGTTGGCTGTAACCAGAAAAGTTGAACACACTCTTGCATATTTACATATTTTATTAACTGTGGAAAATCAAGATAGAATCGCTATGAAAGAGAAAGGTATGTTGCAGTGAAAAGTATGCAGAGCCTATTTGAGGCTAGCTGCTTACCACTTTGAGAAGCAATCATCCCCGCAGCCATGGCCTGTTCTTTTCTCTCTTCTTTTGGTGTGGTCGTCCCTTTTTTTCTTGTTTTATCTAGAAAAAAATAGCGAAATATAACCATGAATCATGGCTAAGTTTATGACCACAGTGACAATCAGCAACTAGAATGTCAACATTTCCAAAGTAAAATCCCTAAACAAACCAACAAACGTCAAATTAGATGGTGGATACATCATGCCTTGGACTTTGTTATTAAACTGTCACATAATGCAGCATGTTTCAATGAGTGGTGAAAAAAATAAAGCACAAACCGAAAGTAGGGGTTAAAAACAACAACAATCATTTAACCAGTAGTGAGAAAACTAAATATAACAACATATAAAGAACTGAATCTACATTCATTTTCAGTTTCAAGCTTTGTATCTCCTAGGAACAGCATTGCTTTCACAGTTTTTCCTAAAATTGTCTTTGCCTGTCTGTGGCATATTTATGTGATCGGTACTTCATGTACTTGGAGAGAACAGGTTGGAGATTCATCCAAATGAGGTTGTGCACATACAATTCTTGGATTTGTAACAAAAATGTTAAAGATTTAATACTTTTGAGCCAAGACAGGGTATTTTTAAACTGACATAAAAAAAAAATTGTGTTGTTTTAACATGCTGAAAAATGTGAAGCCTTGATTTACTGAGTCAGACCCTGAGTCATTTCACACAGCATCCATTGTGTTTACATTCTCTAACTAGATGCAAAATAACACATAAATCAGATGTTTGATAAAAGCTGGTAACCTGCTACATGTCAGAGACATGAGATTATCTGGGATTACTGTGAGTCATCACCTACTTTCCATTTTTTTAAATTGCGTTTATACCAATGATGTGTGTGTGTGTATACATATATATATATATATATATATATATATATATATATATATATACACACACACACACACACACACACACACATATATATATATATATACATATAGTTCTTAAAATGCATTTGGTTATGATGTTCAGTTTGATATGGAGTACATAAATTGGAAGTTGGGATTTGTGTCGTGCATGTGGGTACATGGATTGCTGTTCAAGTATCTGTTTCAGAATCTTTCGAATTTCCAAGTTCCTAATAAACGGCATGTGGTGCAAAATGAACACTGGCCGCTTCTCACTACTTTCCTTCTATAATGAGACCCCTTATCCAAACTACAGAAGGAAACACAAAGGATAGTGATTATGCAATAAGCGTGTCTGAGTTGCTAATGTGGTGGTGATGAGAGAGGGAGAGAGAGAGGAGGGAGCTATCTACTCCAAGTCCAAAGGCAGTGAGATTAAATAAAAGTTTTACTCAGGACACTCTTGTTAAAATCACTCTTGACACCCTGCACTATTAGTACGCCATTAAGAGTTCAAGGACAATAGCTGTCCTGTTTTTTGATCATTTATCCCTTGGATCCCCTCGTTAAGCCTGAACCCAGTTCCTCACAATGGCCACAGAATATTGATGGGTTGAAAGGATGATTTTGCTGAATTCATAATAATCCTCTTCTTGTCTGTTCTTGATAATACAGATGAGCTAGTCTTTGACATTCCAGAGTGAAAGGTTAATTGCCTGATGCTGATCTAAATCTCTCAATAAACTTAATATTTTATAGTGGGGCGATCGTGGCTCAAGAGTTGGGAGTTCGCCTTGTAATTGGAAGGTTGCCGGTTCGAGCCCCGGCTTGGACAGTCTCGGTCGTTGTGTCCTTGGGCAAGACACTTCACCCATTGCCTACTGGTGGTGGTCAGAGGGCCCGGTGGCGCCAGTGCTCGGCAGCCTCGCCTCTGTCAGTGCGCCCCAGGGTGGCTGTGGCTACAATGTAGCTGCCATCACCAGTGTTTGAATGTGTGCGTGAATGGGTGGATGACTGGATGTGTAAAGCGCTTTGGGGTCCTTAAGGACTAGTAAAGCGCTATATAAATACAGGCCATTTACCATTCAAACAATACTAAAGGCTCTTCTTTTTCATTGCATCCAGAAGGCATCCTGTTCAGATACTCAAACCACCTCAGCTATCTCATGGTGACATGGCAGAACCCAGGTAGTGACCTGAGCACATCGGAGCAGTATACATCACGTGATAGAGCGGCTGTTGTGTGCTAGACCTGTCGGCAGTCTGGAGTTCACACTGAAAGCATGTGGAGCCACGCTACACGCTGCCAAACCAGGTGTTATGCAAAGGTAGGTATCCGGACAAAATTTGTTCCCCCTGCGTCACGAGCATTCGCTGGGCCCGGAGTGCAGATCAAATCAAGTGCTTTGCACTGACGCTCAGCTTTCTCTTCACCACAACCGACCAGCACACCGTCCACATCACTACAGATGCTGCACAAATCCACAATTCAATCTATTCTTGTTGATTGACAAATTTTAAGATCCTCCACCTGGGGCAGCTACTTGTCCTTGATCCAGAGTGCACACACCATTCTTTTTTTTTGGGTGAGAACCATGGCCTCAGATTTGGTAGGGCTAATTCTCATCCAACCCACTTCATATTCAGCTGCAAACGGCCTCAGTGCAAGTCACTGCCTGATGAAACAAGGAGAACTACATCATCTGCGAAAGATCCTGAGTCCACCACACCTGACATGCTCCACCTTCCACCTCATGACTGAGCCTAGAAATTCTGTCTTTAAGAATTGTGATTAAAATTGTTAAGACCCATGACAGAGACCAACACCCACCAGGAATGACAGCAATGGAGCTTTTCTTCTTTACAATGACTGGCAGAGGTACCCTAACTACTTCAGCACTGTGTGATAGGGCCAATGGGAAACATTAACTGAATAAATAGTTCACTATTAAAACTATACAGGTGGAATTGGGTGCGTTTTACTGGAGCCCCTGGGGACCCCATGACATTTGTATTATTAAAAACCACTAATCAAAGCAGAAATCTAACATAATGATGTCATATCATTAAGAACACATTGACAGTAATTAAAATAAATAAAGGGGAAAAATGATTTATATATTTAAAAAAACACACACAAAACAACTAACAAACATTGTAAGCTGTGGCTTGGGTCTACACATACCCTAGTCATTAGGATGAGGGTTAAATACCCTTCGACAATAGCTTCAGAGAAAAAAAAACTTTTTTATACACAGTTCTGTTTTGCTCTTTTGTTCTGAACTTAATATCCTTAAAGATACTTGAGGAACAGGTACAGACAGAACTCTGAAAATCACTTTATATTCATCAAGTCAAGATTTGAATTACTTAAATAATGATATTTATCTTTTGGGACTCAATAGCCTTTTCAACACACACACACATACCTATGTGTGTGTGTCAATATGGATGAGGCTGTGTACAGGTCAAATGCCGATTGGTTGAATAGTGGGCTGGGAAAGGAAAGGGAATTAAATTAAGCTACTACTACTAGAAGGAAACATGCAAAAAAAAAAAAAAATCAAAGATAAATCAGGAAAAGCACACGCTGTGGCTGCAGCAGAGACTTTTCATGGTTATTAATACCCGGTTTCACTCTAGCTTTATGTCATAAGTTGTCTGTGTAGGCTCTCAGTCATCCAGGTCATAGCAGTCTTATCATGGTGGAGAGTCCCAGGTATTGAAACCCTAATGGTGGTTGTCCCAAGACAGCCGTTGATCCATTATTACATGTGCCTTATGACATGGGCCAAGGTGAAACAAGGTGCGAGTGGTTTCAGGTAAAACCATTGTGAGACTTTGACTCACCCTATCATGTGACCTATTGAGGTCACCTGAAGTAAGATGCGAGTGGATGTTGAGGCACCAGGAAAGGGATCTCAAGATTGTCATAAGTTTGGTCTTCTCCATGAATCTCCAAAGGACCACAAACAACACAAGCCCTCGTCTGTGACAGTGCCTCTTCATGAGAGTACAGAGAAACAACATGGAGGCAATTGCCTGCAAAACTGTGTGTAGGCTCTGCATAGGGCCAGTGCACAACTACGCAGGCCCATTATCCATTCTATTGTGTTTTTTTTTGCTATAGGCCAGTATATTCATTTTGCCTATAACAAACAAAATCATTTAAATTCAGAATCACACTTTGAGTATATCATTGTACATTAGTGGATTTAATAACTTTCCATTGACAATGTGTCATCCACAGACCCTGTGACAGTTGTCAGCAATTCCCTTGAAACAAACTTGGCTTTGATTCACAAGGATGCATTAACACGCCATTTGCCACCTGGAATCAAGATGCACACTGATCATGCCATTAGCTTCTCTCTTTAATTATGAGACCATAAAATGTCTTAATATGCAAGAGCACCTGGATGCTGCTATAGACATCAGAACTTCATCAGCATTTGTTCCTAACTACCATGCCCAGGTCTAGATAATTGGTGTTTTATTTTGTATATGGGAAATGGTAAGGGACAGATTGGAGAATGAGATGTTTGTTTGCCTTCCCATTTTACTGATAAATGACAACCTCAAATGTATTTATCAGCAAGTGGATTATTTTTAAGAGCAAGAACTAGCTCATGGTGGGAATGGAATAGCATGCACACTATGATTTAATAAATCAGAAATAACCTTCAAAGAGAGCACTTCTGTAAAAATAATTTTAAGATTATGGTCTTTAATGTAAGGCTTTAATTTCTGAGAACGGACACCCTCCACCCACCATTAAGGTAATGTCCAAAATCAACTGGAAAGCCACTGTTGCTAAACTCACTTCTGAGTCTTTAATTTATCTAATCGATTATTGTTGTGTTAGACAATGCAAGGCTAAAGTTAACACAAAAAATAAAAAAACACAAAAACAGAAATCTAGATGTAGAGAAGATATGCTGTTGCTTCTGTGTAATATAATGCCCAAATATATTGTTTTGTATACACTGTCACTTTCTATAGCACTAACAGCTGGGACCCAATTCAAGGTATCTGCAACATAGCTATCAAAATAAAATCTGATTGTGATTTCGATGACTTGCCCATTATTATACAATGTTTTATTTTACTGTTTAGTTGACAAGTGTAACGCATGTCAAAGTAACTCATCTTTCCAATCCAAAGGGCTTTACTTTCAACTAATGATATACAGTTAATAAAGCAGAACCAATTACTTTGCACAGCTGGGCATCTTTTATATGTTCTTTTCAATCTAGGCCATTTGATTGCTTGTAAATACACGGTTGATTTATATTTCTTTACAGTGCAAAACGCAGTGGGCCCAGTGACAAGAAAGCAATTAATCACATTATTATGCCAATTAAGAAGTTGGTCTGCTCCACTGAAGGTAGAAAAAAACAATGAGGGAACTGAAGATGTGAGTGGAAGGCACTACAAGAAGTTAATGCAAGCCATTAAATTGCACCCATCACCCCAGTCCTCTACATGGACATGGTTTAACCTATTACCATTGTTTAACATGAATATCATTACAATGCATCTGAACTTACCCTTTTTAATTTTTCATATTTATTTCCTATCTTATTCATAGCCTTTTCCTTTTTTGTTTTCTTTAGGTCACAAGCAGTTGTCCAAGCATTTCACTACATATCGTACTGTGTATGACTGTGTACGTGACAAATAAAATTTGAATTTGAACGCTTAATTAATTGTTAAACAACTTTGTTAATGATCTTTTTTCTCATTGGATGATAAAGACATTTGTGTACGACCAAATGTAAACACCGAATATTTATCTTCAGATTGGGAAGATAAGCAATAAAGGAATATATTCCTTTATAGATGATGCCAAATACAAAACATTGTCTGAACAGTTCTGCTGTGACAAGTTTGGTAAAATCAAGCACAGACATGAGTTTTCATAACACCTCTGACTTTTGCAGAAGATACTTTGATTATAATGGTCTATAACTATAGCTTTGTTCATATGCCGGCAGACCAGAGTTGTGTCAAAAATATAATGCCGCAAAAACTAACAAAGAAAATCTGAAACCAGTAAAGACTCATTGAATAATAATAATAATGATGATAATTCTGTTACAAATATGGTAAATGGCCTGCATTTGTATAGCACTTTTACTCAGTCCCTAAGGACCCCAAAGCGCTTCACACTACATTCAGTCATTCACACATTCACACACTGGTGATGGCAAGCTACATTGTAGCCACAGCTGCCCTGGGGTGCACTGACAGAGGTGAGGCTGCCGGACACTGGCGCCACTGGGCCCTCTGACCACCACTAGTAGGCAAACATGGGGTTAGTATCTTGCCCAAGGATTTGGCATGCATGGATCGAACCACCGACCTTTTGATTAGTGGCTGACCTGCTCTGCCACCTGAGCTACAGCCACCCCTATATCTATAACTGAGCCGTGAGTGCTTCCTCTTGTTAAAAAGAATATATGTTTAACAAAGAAACACTTTTTCACATGTATTTTTCAAGCCTAGACTGAAATTTCCTGTGGTTGCTTGCTTGATGTTGATGCAGCCTAAATGTTGTGCTGTTATTCATATTCAATTTATGATAAACATTAGGCATGGCTTCTACATGATTATAAGTGATTTGATTTGTGCTATTATTTTCTCTGAATCTTTCTATATTAACTTGAAATCTGTATATTTGCATTGGTAAGGCTAATGTTCAAGGTATAACAAGTCTCTACAGTAGATTATGCATTTTACAGAAATCTTGTATGAAAGCACATTAGGCAGAGACTGTTTTAATTGTAAAATACATATTATTTCATATGATATCACGATATCACCTCCTGTTTATCTAAGGGCAATGAATATTATTATTTAAGTTATACCACAGGATCTCATTACTAAAGACATGCTTGCTGTATTAATGGTGGCATATTGTAGTGACTCTGTTGCTGAGGATCAGGAAGGAATAGTACTTTTTGTCAGGGATTAGCTCTCAGCAATATTGTAATTCTTGCTCAGAATAATTAAGTGCTTCCTCGCAGAGACCTACAGTTTAATATACTGTGCATTATATAATATATAACATAATACATACACATTGGTTAATAAAAGATCTGTTCCTGTAAGTGTCTCTGACTGAACTGACGGTAACTATAATATCAATAGCTCTTCCTTCCTCCCATTCCTACTGGTAGTGCTGAGGCCCAAATGATGATCTTTATGAGAGACTTTACCTAATGAATACAGTACTGCAGCCATAATTTCCCTCCTTTGCCTCACCCTTTATATTAGATTATGGCTCTTTATAAACGTCATCTTTATAAACTTTGCATACTAGAAATGTATTTTGTAATTTTTCATCATCTTTCAATGTTGCTCACATTTAAAACATTTTGCTGTGCCTCCACCTCTGCTAGAGCCCTAACAATCACATTGCAACAGACCTGCTTTGATTTTTCAAACTGTCTGTTGGTTGTTGCAATAATATTTCATATTATCAAGGGTTGGGCTACTCAATTGGTTCCATTGGTTAAACCTTGTCAAATCTTTGATGAGTAGTTTCAGGAATTAGGGGTATTGTTTTTCTTTTTACCAGCCAACACAAGCAGTACTTAAAGAAGTTACAAATCTAAACTGTAACTTTAATTTGTCCAAACACAATTCACTCTGCTCACAAATGAGATAAACATGTGTTTTATCTCTTTAATAAGTATTGATGTGGATATTCAACAGAGTAAAAAAGAGAAGAGATACATTTGTGCTGAGGAAAAATAACTTTTGTGCTTTGATGTACAGCAGATGGCTGGAAGCCACACTGATAAACAAATAAGTCTATGCAATGTTTAGACATTATCAAATTTTCTTACATAACTAAAAACTTAAGCTAATTGTCCTTTTACATTTTGTGCCGTATCTCAATAAGATTTCCATTTTCTGAAGTACCCTGAAGTTTGTGCTTTTTGTACATACTGTGCATTCACATATTTACAGACAAGCCATTTTGTGTCTGTGCATTCATTTTGACAAAAGGCTCCTTACAGGCCTTTGCATCAAGCGAAGCCATTTTGATTGGCCCTGACTCGAGGGGTGTCTGTGCGACTCCTGAGAGAAAGATAAAGAGCAGAGAGGCTATGTTTGTGGTAAAGCAAACTACACCGCCACATGCTCCCTATCCATTCCTCTTAGCTGGCTCAGTGGCCCATGCCTCGCCCTAATGAGATGCGGCAACACACACAGACACATGTAGCATGTCTACTCTAATTACACTAGAAAGCTCTGCTGTTTCCTTCACCCCCTGGTGCCATCATGAAATTGACTCTGAAGGTTTTTTTCCTATCTGTATTCTATTTTTAAGGAACAAAATTCAATCATGTACAGTGCAGAGCACATGTTTTGACATTTTGTGCAAAAGACTATAATTGTACTTAACAAAAAGCGTATTGTGAGAGTGTGATACTTTGATATGTAAAAGTTTAGTTTCGGTTTAGTCTTTTTCACTTGAATGTTACTCTGGCAGCTTATGATAGATTGTAAATAATGGCTTGGGTGGATGGTGTAATGTATAACAGGTATAGCAATCCTCAGATAGGCTGTGGCATTTGAACAATGCTCAATTTGCACTAAGGAGCCCAAAGCGCACCACCACCACCACCAGCAGCAGGAGCCTGAAACTTCCGTGTTGTTTACACCAAATTCTGACTCTACAATCTGAATTTTGCACTGCGAGACACATTATATCAGTCAACGTCCTCTTTTGTCCAATTTTGCTTCAGCTTCAGCAGTCTGGCTATTCTCCTCTAACTTTTGGTCTCAGCAAGGCATCTTTATTCAGAACTGGTACTCACTGGATATTTTCTGTTTCAGACCATTCCCTTTAGGCCTTAGAGATGGCTGTGTTGGAAAATCCCAGTAGATCAACAGGTTCTGAAATACTAGCCTGCCTGGCACCAACAAGCATGTCATTTCCACTGTCACTTAAATCACCTTTCTTCCACATTCTAATGCTCAGTTTGAACTTCATAAGTCATTTTGACTATGTCCAAATGTGCATTGCAGTAACCTTTTATTATCTGAATGTATTTATTATGCATTCATTTTATTTTCCCTTACTTTGAGCATTTCAGTATCTCCAGGTGTACAGGCTCGTGTATAAGTATGTAAGAGAGTCAAGCTTGTGCTACATGGTATGTGCTGGTTTAGATTAGTTCAGTGTTGACTTTATTGTTGATAAAATAACAAATGCATAAAACAAATTGGAACTTCTCTGCAAAATGTAGTTCTTAATAAATTAATATACAAAATTGTAATTAGATCTGGAATTTTAAATTCTATTTCATTATTCTTTCTTTGTTATGAATACATTAGCATTTCTTTCAATGAAAGCAAAATGCTTTTACAAAACAAAGTAATTAGACTGGATCTGACTGAACTTTGTGCAAGCAGTTTTCTACTCAGTTTCAGTTCCAAAAATAATTAATTGTTAATGCTGTGACTCTACTCTTGCATTATTTTATTTTGATCCTAGCACAGCATTTGTGGCATTTAGCTGCCTCATTATTAAAATGACAAGTTTAAAAGTGTCATGGTCCTGGGCCATGTGGGCCCAGTATTCTTAGTTTCTTATATTTTTGTATTTCGTTCCTTATTTAGGCCATGTTTCCTAAGTTGTCCTGTTGTGTTGTTCCTTATTTGACTTCCCCTTGTGACTTTTATCCCCTGTGTGCCCCTCTATGTATCTGTGAGCCCTCATCTCCCCTCCTTGTTTCATTCCATGTTTCCCCAGCCCACTATGCCCGCGCTCTCTCTCTCCTCCTGTTTGCACCTGTGTACTTCCTGTTTTACTTTGACAGTCTCCCGTCAGTGTTGTTTACTCCTGCCATGTCTTGTTATGTTTATCTGTGTCAGCTGTGTTCCCATGTGTGGCCACTTCCCCTGATCATCCCTCTTGTGTATTTAGTCTCTGTGTTTCATGTAGTCTGTGTCGCGTCGTCTGTGTTACCACCCCCTGTGTTCCGGATCTCCAGCCGTAGCTTTTCCTTAGTTTATGTCCAGTTTAGGTTTCTGTTTGAACTATTACTCTTATGCTGCCCTCACTCTGTTTTGTTCCTTTCATCAGCCAGAATAAAAGGCTCGCTTTTGTTTTACTCCACTCCTGCATCCTCGCTTGTGTTCGCTCCTGGGTCCACCACACACATTTCCGCACGGTCTGCCTCCGCAGACCATGACAAAAAGTTAAGAATGATATCGATGAGGAATAAAAAAACACGTGCAACATTAGTGAAACACAATTATGATTATCATTTGATAAAGATTAAGCTGTTAAAAAGTAGCATTGCGTATCCAAAAAGGTTGTGTGTCACGCCTTATAGTCCCTTGTACATAATGTGATACTTAATTTGCTGCAAAATTTAGTTCAGTGTCTTACTGTTGTTTTTGCTCAAATCCTAGTAGGTTCACTTTCTGTAGTCCCTACGAAACTTTCTCTAATAGAAGGGTTTATGAAACTTAAGGCAAGGAAAGTAGGTTAATTTTCATACTAAATTAAATGCATAAATGTGAGGGATGACTAACTGCAGAGCAAGATTTACAGTTATGTTCAATTAAATTTGATTAAAAAATTGGCACTTCTAACAAAGTAACATTTTGATGGGAAGACAAGAAGAGCGCTGAGTTGCAGAACAATAGCGTCCTGTTTCATTTTATGAGTACTTCAAATCCTGCTGTAAATAGACTGACAGGTAAACAGGAGGCAAGGCACCTCCACTCCCCTTGGGAAAGCTCTGGTACGTTTGTTCCACCTTCGAGCTACTGTAAACTATTCTTACAATCTTTGTCTGCGGAGAAACTGTCATCTTGTGGGTTTCCTTTTCTCTTAAATTGCCACTGTTGTGAAATAAAGCAGATCTTTGCACTATCTGTTCCTTTACTACTCTCTAACGTAGATATTGGTGATTAAATGATGTAAGGCAGGAATTAGACTGGGATAAATATGGACTTTTATGAGGAACCAATCATCATTTGACACTTGCAACTGACAGTTTGGCAGGAGCAGCCATAGGCCTCTCACTGCCTCCCTCTGAGCTATCCATAGTAGTGACTAAGAAATATAGACAGCAGCAAATTGAGATTCATCGGGCACACCAGCCTTGCTCACTGAAATCTATATTCAATTTTAGAGCATCTGTAATGGCAGTGGCAGGGTACGGCATGCTGGGATCGAGAATCACAAGTGTTCTGAAAATGTATGTAGTGGAAAAAAGCTCTCTGTCTTTCTTTCTGTGTATCTGTCTGTCACTAAGTTGCTTTTTTTTTCTTCCTCTGTATCTGAAGGTATATTAATGTAAAATAATGATTTGGTCATATGGGAATTTTCTTTCTCCCTTTTTTTCAGATTGAATTAAGTTTCTGTTAACACGTTCATTATAGCCAGATATTTCCAGCTATGACAGCATGTGTAAAATAATTGTGCAGTTATTGTCATTTTCAGTTTGAATGGATCAGGAACTGTTTCTGACAGATCTCTAAATCTTTGATGAGACATCAAAAAAACTAAAGAGACAATGTGTATATTGGCAATAAAGTCAAGTAGCTAAAGTCTTTTCAGGGTTTTCCTGCTATCCAAGCAACACAAAATAAATTACTGCATGTTGCTTAATCTTTGATGATTTTTTTCCATCTCTCACCCTAACAAAATGTACTAATACATTTTTCAGTATGTTATGATTCAAGCAGTCAATTTTCTGTAACATGTGATGAGGATACGCAAACAGCAAAAACAACATACAGTTCTTTATTCTATGCCACAATCATTCTTCCCTTTTCCATGCTGATAGAAGATTATTATTAATACCAAGCAATTGCCTAATTATCTATAAAGGAAAGAAGCAGAGGTCAAGATTTTATCTGCAGGGTCAGTTTCTGATCTCTATGGAGAGGGTTAACGTGAGCTAAGAATTCTCATTATAGCCTGTTAGAGTTCAGTGTCTTCCTCAAGAATAATCACGTGAAACTGAACCTGGGGCTTTTTTTGCTAAGGACCTGCACTCTAACTATTTTACTCCCTTCACTCCACCAATTCACTAAACTAAACTAGTTTAGTGTTGTAATGACTCCGTAAATAATAAAGGTAATAAAAGTAGTTGACATCAAAAGCTCACCCTGCTTCCCTCACTGTTATTTCCTATGTTGTGATCTTTTTGTGGAGACTTGGGTTCAAAGGAGGTAAATGGGGATAGAGTGTAAACAGCCATAAAGTCAGACAAACTAACTGCTAAGCTTTTTTTTTCTTTAACATGCAATGATAAGTTGGCAGTGGTCCAATGTTGAATACCCAAAGGTACAGTTAACAGTTAGTACTTGCCGAAACCTTCATAAAAAAGTTGGCTTATTCTGGCAACAAACAAATGTCAGCAAACATGTAAACAATTCAGCCTCGTGTCCTCTAAACTCGAGGTCGTGATATTATGCTTAGTAGTTTGGAAGGTAATTGCCTTCACATGGTAATGAACTTCCCAATTTCATAAACATTCTTTTGATAATATGATAATCAAAACAAAGTAATAGAATTCTGGCTGAAGTTACAAGTTACAATAGTCTCTGTTATTGTATTTTATGTAAATTTGCTCAGAAGAAACATTTTAAACCAGCAAGTGTGAAATACATCTCACTCGGAGACAGGAACTTTGGTAGACTGCCCCCTGTGGCCAGAGGAGTTATTAGTTCAAGTCCAATGAAAGGCAGAGTGCCAGGAGAGCCGTGTTTGGTGTCATGGTGGTGTTTGGCTATGGCATACTCCATGTTCCCTGTGCAAAAGGGTGATTTGTGCTCTGAAATTCATTGATTGCTTCTCTCTGTCCAATATACGTTTTTCCAGAGGGACATACAGGGACATAGATTACTATGGGTTTATGCGACATCAGAAAACACAGGTCAGCTATTACACACAGATTCCTTGTTCAAATGAATATATCATCTGCAATAAAGCAGCCATTGTCAAGCGGAATCATGACCTCTATCTGAGCTTTCAGCCTGCCCCAACCTCCGCCAACCACTCTGTCCCAGTGACTTCATTTATTCCAAAAATACATATGAAGGTTTATGTTTGCTAAGGCAATAACTGGGACTCCCCATCTTTTATTGTTTCTATTGTAAAGGCATTTTTAAGGCTTGTCATTAGTTTGTCACCAGCCACAGAGAATGCACAATGGTACCAGCAAAGCTCTTTATTAGTCCATGATGAGCAATGAGCCATATCAGCTGATAGTAGGAGATCCCCACACTCCTGTCCCCAAACACTGGAATCCAAGGAAGTGACAATCAATAGAAATGCTTCATTTGGTTTATGTGTAGCAGCGTGAGGAACACACTAGGGCAGAAATAGATTGTGCTCACTCCATTATTTTTAACACATTTCCACCCACTGTGCCACTCATTTTTGCAAGCTTGTTATCAAGACCAGGTATGCAAAAATTTCCACACCCCATTTTTCAAACAAGATTAGTACGGCTAGTTTCACAAAAAAGGCTCTTGAATTGTAAGGTGTCTGCTTTTATGAAATATTCTGTCCTATTGCCCTTCATTGTTGTCATTTTTCCCTCTGTTAAACATCACAGAAAAGGTCCCTCCCATCCAGGAGAATGCAATTTTTGTATTGTATGGTGCTTTTTTAATTATTAGTACAATCACGCGAGAATTGACAGGTTTCAGTCTAAAAAAACAAAACAAAAAACAAAACGTTTTTTCCTGACCTTGATAAGAAACCTGTGATAACCTGACAAAATTCTAAGGCCCATTTTATATTTGTGGTAAGTCATGTTTGTAGCCTTGGATTCAAGTAGCATAAGCTTTCAATTTTTGTGGCCATCGCTGTCCAACACACAGCTGACAGGTTCATGATGGCAGATTGAACCCCTGGTCATTTTAAAAACCGCAGCAACCATGTCCTATCTGTTTATATAGAGTTATGGAGATAATCAAAGTCTGAAGAGATCAATTTCCCAACTGTTATGGTTGTTAAGCCATGGGATAGCTCAAAGAATGTGTCCGAGGCCCTTTTCCCGGGAGTAAAAGAAGATACTGTGCCATTCACTGCTTCTTGAGTGGTGGCATTGCAATTCAGTGGAAAAATAAAAACTGCCATTCTTCATTCTTTATGCATGCAATGCACTAGCTAAAGTTGGAGGTATTTTTAGTATAACTTATTTACTTCCAGTGTGACTGTGTAAGGCTACAATATTTACAAGTTATTGTGTTACATGGAGAGCTTATCTTTTAAATTATTTACTTAAGTGCTTGGGCATTTCTTAAATGTGGTTTCACTGATGTATGCAGGTACACTAATCAAAGCTAGCAATATAAAATTGTCTCCTTCCCAAAAGAACAACAGCTATAAGACAAGAAAAAGATTTGCCCATGCTTCCAGTTGTTTACGTAATAAAAATCTGTACTGAAGTATCATTAAATCGAGACTGTAAATAGTATCAGTTCACCAGCTTTGATATGACATAATATACTGAAAGTTGCCGTCTACAACCTCTACTGCTATGCCATAACCATAAATGAAAACAAATCATCACACTGTTGTCTTTTCATTGTTCTGCTCTTGGTCAAATGACTGCTCCGGGATCAGTGCAGTCTCTAATCAGAAAAAGGTCACAGCAGAGAAATGACAGACTATGAGCCAAAGAAGCTGCATTTCTCCATTCAGTGGTGTGCTCAGAGATTGAGTTACAAGACTACGTTACTGTCTCCCAGAGCTACCCTGGTAGCTGCGTGTATGTCCCCACATCTGGCAAAAAATGCTTCTTTTTTTTTTTCCAATACACCAAGTATTTTGTCACTGGGAACACAATACAGAGCCTAAAATATTAATAGAATTTGTCAGAAACGGGGTGTGTTTCATAAACTATACAACTCTCTAGATTTTACAGCTTGTTCTGTCTGTAATGGAGACAAATACAGAAGGGCAGGTGCAAGTAGGAAACACTCTCCTCTTCAGTACACAGTCATCTCACAGCTGTGAATCACAATCCAAACCAAGAGCTGCCGGTGTGTTTTCATTAGCCTGCATTAAATAAGACACTAAAATGGGGTTTTTTGTTGTCAGCACACTAATGGAGAATCAGTAACTTTGTAATGTGCACTAAAAACTGCCAGCAACACCAGTTAGTTACCTGTACACTAAAATTACTTTCTGTGGATGCATTTTCCTGAGTGAACAAAGGCGCATGCTTCATAATGAGGATTTTCAAGATTTTCAATCAGGAAGAAAGTAAATAAACTATCCATGTCAACTGATATAAAGGGTGATTTCCCTGCAAACCATCACACACCACATCACATCATGGATTGTTTTATTTGAACAGCTGTATCCATTCATCTGTGTGCTATTATCTTATAAAAAAGATGTAATGATTTGCAAATCTCAAAAATAAATATTTTGTTCACAACAGCATACACAAACCGTATCAAATGTCAGAATTTATCATTTTAAGAACATTTTTAACTAATTTAAAATTTTATGGTAGGAACATATTTTCATAAAAGTTGGGACAGAGTTAACAAATTGCAGGAAAAGTAAGTGATGCTAAAAGGAAACAACTGGAGGAACATTCTGCAACTAATTAGGTTAATTGGCAACAGGTTAGTGACATGGATGAGTACAAAAACAACATGTGAGAGAGGCAGAGTTTCTCAGATATAAATATGAGCAGAAATTCACCAATTATACAAAAAAATGGAGTCTACAAATTCTGGAGTCATTTCCAAAAAGTGTTCATCAATATAAAACTGGAAACACTTTGAATATCTTATAATCTAAAGTACATAATATCATCAACTAGGGCTGCCACGATTTGTCGACTAGTCACGATTATGTCGACTATCAAAATCGTCTGACTGATTTAATAGTCGACGCGTCGTTTGAAGCTTTGTAAGATCACAAAAGACGCAGGAATAAGTGGCAGGATTTAAGAGTGTAATAACGGACTGAAACAGAAGATGGCAGCATTGCATGTACAAGGATGCCAGCTACCGTTAAACCCCGAAGAAGAAGAAGAAGCAGCTGTGTCCCAGAATTCATAGCGCGGCCCAGCGCAGTTTCCAACAATGGCGGCAGCTGGTTAGTTTTAATGTTACTCTTATTATTCTTTCTGGGTCACAAAATAAACGTTTAACATATTTTCAGGTGAGAATGTAGCTGTGTAAACCTCAAATATCTGCTCAGTTTATCAGGACACCACATATTTTCAAAAGCGCTCCGACGTTTTCGGAGACATCTGTTACCCACTAGCTCGTTAGCGAGCCGGGGGCTAGGCTCACTAGCGCCGTGAGAACACCGGACTCCCCACAAATCATTTTCAAACCCACCGCCGTCTTTCGCTACTCAGGTTAAATATATATGAGTCACTTAGATAACTTAAAATGTTATTGTTTGGCTTTTTTTTTTAGTATTTTATTTGTTCCTGAGTAAATCAGTTTGTCTGAGATTAAAGTTATAGCTTTTACACAGCTGAATAAACGTCAAGCAGACAGCTGATTATCAGAAGTGTGAGATGCTCCAGAATATACTCCAGTGTCCTGTTATATTTTAGATAGCAAGGAGTTTATTAAACTTCACCGAAACAATCTGCAAATTTCATTAAAATTTAATAAACTATCATCTTGTCTTTATTTTTAGTTAGCACAGACCTTAATCAGAATCAGAATACTTTATTGATCCCTGGGGGAAATTATTTTTTGTTACAGTGCTCCATTTTAAACCAACATTAAGACAAGACAGACAATACGCTAACTAAGAATAAACACTTAAAGCTGTAAGCTAATGATAGTTATATAAGAGCAGATGCTGCTGGTGCAATAAGCTGTAGTTTTGCGTCCAATGGATGATGATCTGATTAGTCGACTAATCGCAAAAATAATCGGTGACTAGTCGACTATCAAAATAATCGTTTGTGGCAGCCCTATCATCAACTGCTTCATAGAATCTGGAGAAATCTCTGTGTACAATGGACAAGGCCAAAAGTCAGTATTGATTGTTAAGCTCTCAGACAGCATTACACTAAAAACAGGCACAATTCTACCATGGAAATCACTGGGCTCAGGAACCCTTCCAGAAATCATAGTCTGAACACAGCTCACCATGCCATCCACAAAAGCAGGTTAAAGCTCTATTATGCAAAAAAGAAGCCATATGTGAACATTATCCAGGAACACTGCCATCTTCCCTGGGCCAGATGCTCATTTAAAATGGACTGAGACAAAGAGGAGAACTATTCTGTGGACAGACGAATTGAAATTTGAAATTCTTTTTGGAAAACACAGACGCCACATTCTCTGAAGTAAAGAGAGGAACCATTTGACTTTTTATCAGCACTCAGTTCAAAAGCCTGCATCTCTGATGGTAAGGGGTGCACCTGTGCCTATGGAAGTGGCAGCCCAAACATCTCAAAATAATTTATCAATGCTGAAAAAAAATATTTTTAGTTTTACAGCAATATATGTTTCCATCCAGACAGGGTCCTTTTCAGGGTAGGGCTTGCATAGTTCAGCAAGACAATGCTGGACCACATACAGTATCTACAGCAACAGCATGATTTTGTAGCAGAAGAGTGCTGAACTTGTCCAGCCTGCAGTCCTTTACCAGAATATCTTAAAATGATACATTTTATCTTCTTCTATGTTCGATTATTAATCATTGCATTGTTTTAATTTACATTTTACACCATGTCTAAGCTGGCTTGGAAGTGGGTTTGCGTGACACTCTTGGTACTTAAAAAGCTACAATTATTTTCATTTACCATAATATCATGAGATTTGGTTAAAAAAAACAAAACTGCATTTCCTATTTAACAGAGGTGCATTCATTTCCATAAATTAATAATACAACTACAAGCATTCATAATAACATTACAAATCCATATTACGGATAACAAACTCCAGTGATACATGTGAGGTAATTGTCCTAAAAATGAAAAACGAATGAAAATATCAGCCTTTGGAAACATTTGTCTTACACACATACAATTGACAAAATTAAACATTATAAATGTAATTGTTTTTATTTATTTAGTTTTTATTTAATAAGCATCCATTTTGGAAGATAAATAGCTTTTATTAAATATTAAATGTTCAGTAAAGGATGACAGAGGTAGAGTTGATTAAACAGACACATGCTGAAAAAAGAAAAAGACACATAAAAAGCTCCTAATTTCCCTTTGCTGCCTCACTTTATTATTGGGCAGCAAGATTGTGTTAAAGGGTTAATGTTGATTTACTAAGCAAATCCATTCTAACAGTAAAAAAGTCACATTCCACTGCACTTAACTGGGTGAGGCACCCTAGTACACCGAGAAGCCAGGTATTGGCATGAGGAGTTTATTTGTTCAACATATTGCCTGAAGTAAGGCAACTGCTTAATTGGCTCAGCACTCTCTTTAGCATTAGGCAGTAAGTGGACTGCTGATGTCAGTCTGAATCTCTATAAAGATACATATGGGCGCTGACAAATCAGATTCACTTAACAAGAGCAATAAGCATGCCGTTCAGAGATGCACTATTGTGGCAGTAGGATAGTTAACTTAGAATTTTGAGGAAAAAGAACTCTAAACAACACAAAAAAACAATGCGCAGCATACATGATCATTATACATCAGAGCTCAATTCAAGCTAAATTGTACAGTTGCACAACAGCATTAAATAGCTTATTGTTTGTTTGCATAATGGTCAGCTGTTGTTTGTTTTAATAGCAGTGAAATATTTAGGACAAAAACCATCACGCAATGTTCATAGATCATACAGTGAGTGGGACCATGCATTGGCTGCAGGAGAATCTAATTTATTATGTATAAAAAGATTCTAACAGTGCAAGTCAGAGCTGACTACCCTTCACCAGTTTCCCATGAGATTCTGTGTATGCTACCTACTGCTTCACTTAGCCCGCTGCATCACTTATCGTGGCACCTGTCCACAGATACATTTAAGTCACACAAATTCTATTACCATAGTGCATTCAGCAAAACTTGTTATTATACTTCAGGCTACTTTATTGTATAACCTCATTTGACCTGATAAGGACACTATGGATGACTGTGCAAATGTGCACTGGTGCACTGAAATACATTAAATATTTCACTCTCTACAAATACAAAATGTATTGCAGTGAAAAGTGCCAAACAGTCCCTGGCTACATTTTCTTTGGTAACACATTTTAATGAACCAGTGTATGTATGTGTGTGTGTCCTCATATACAAATCATGATCTTAAAATCAGTAAACTATGCCAGAAATCACAACAGTTTATGCTTTTTAAATTTGCCAATGCATTTAGTGTATCTGGGGCTCCATTCACTGAAAGAAGTCTCTCTGCTCACAGACATGAACAAAACCCTAACACACTCAGGTGCAGGTGCACAAAGTGATCTGCTCAACATTGGAGAGTGGTGACTCAATTAGATATTCAGGAAAACCACACACTTTACAAAGCACAAAGTCTAAGATCTCAACAATCATCTCTTCTTTCAATGCTGGGCTAAACACACACAAACACAGCAGATAAATCACATGAGATCAGATGACTTACCTGTCTCCCCCGATAGTTTGACCTTGCTATCAACAGCTACTCCTGCCCGACTGCTGCAGATGCAGCATTGTGCTAGCTAAGCTACCATTTTCAAGGAGCACTAACATCTACTACACTGTCTTGCTTCTTAAACTTTGACATCACAAAATACATAATGTCTGGAAATGGAATGTCACAGTTCAACCCAAAAAGAGGAACTAATTTGTACAAGTCCAGGAGCTAATCCATGCCCTGTATCTTATTACACCGCTCAGACAATTGATGATTTCTTTCAATGCAGCACATTGAGAGAGAATCAATTTGTCAGTGAACAACAGAGGAGGGAGGGGGCATTAAGGGGGTGAGGGTTGAGTGTTGCACTTTGGATATCAGGTGTCTGTTACACTTTTCTAGGGAGATGGTGATGCCAGTGCGTAGGGCCTGCGTGCAAATTAAATGGAGAGACAGAAAAATGCATTATTGATCAGGGTGATGCCAAAGTGTCTCGCTCACAGCACAGGATCAGGTTTAGGTACAGGGTAATTAATCCACAAGCCTGAATAAAAGCAAAGGAACCGATCTGCACCCTCTCCTTCCCTGTCGCTCTGCTTCACTCTGTGTTCAAATGTCTACTTCATTCAGAGCTGAGAAAAATAGGTCGCTTGCTTATAGGCAAAACCAGTGCAGGGCACCAGCGGGAAAGCTAAAGCACACACGCTGTTCCCAGCACATAAACACTTACTCAAACACACAATCTCCCAGAGAAATAGAAAAGAAGGTGAGAGAGAGGGGATGAGAAAACAAGAGAGCACCTGGGCGTTTTTCTTTTCTGCCAAACTGAGCATAGCAGGTGTCAGCTTGAGCTTTTGTCTATCATGTACTGTAATTACATACTGTAGCATGGAAAGCAGTTAAATATTTTCCATGCTTGCACACAAACAGGAAAAATCTTTTAAGAGAACACTTGTTTTACTTCTCTTTACTTTTTCGTACTCAACTTTTTTTTCTTTATGATTTTTTGGAGACTTATTATTTGTGAGTCACGTTGCAAAGCTCTCAGAAGACAACAGATTCTTAGATGATTCTTAGATGTTTAACAATATCAATTTAATTATAGGCAAGTTATTCCAAGTTATGTTACTAATGACTGATTATTTATAAGACCTTCCACCAACCTAAAAAAACCAAAAAACAACCACAATCTTTGGCAGTTTCAGAATATTTGCATTGCTTCACATTTTTTTAGAAACAAAGATGTGCAAAATGACCAAAAACAAAACAATAAAATAAAATAATAGTAATAATAATAATAATTAAATGTTTGCAAACACAGAAATATGTCATCTGAGCTAATTAAACTGAGCGCACTTTATCACACAGCAATATTACTTGCTACCTTTTCAGTGAGTAAAAAGCGATACAGATTTTGGTATTTCTCTATACCCTCAAACCAAATTTGGTCTAGGACAAAAACTGATGTAACCTTTCTGGGTCCAACCCAGACCGACTGTGGTCACTCTCAAACAGACTGGCAAACATTTGCAATTAATCCCCATCTAATTTATAAACCGACAGATCGCCAGCACATTGTAATCAGTCAGACTTAATAATAATAATTCATGGATTGCAAGGTTTAATTGTAAATGATGCAGTGAATGACGGTCAGGTTGTGGTTGATCTTTTCACTCATTTGAAACAGATTTGCTACAGAGGCCAAATGATTAGACACTTATCCTATTTAATTGCAGTACTATGGCAAACCATCTTATTGCAAATTTATCGTTGTTTTATCGCTATCTTGATGCACCAATATCGGTGTGAAAACTGCACCTTTTTGTGAGTGCTTTTAGACCTGGTCTCCTTCTTTGAAGTGACCGTTTCAAAGGCAAGGAGAACACAATTAATTGTCCACTGTTGAAATGCTTTTGCTTGTGCTCCGGTCCCCAACCGCTTTTTTCTGTAGTTTTAGTTTAGCCTAACATAGACACAACTGGACACAAAGTCTTGTATTAAACAAAAGAAAGTAGGCCTTTATTTATTCATTTATTTTTGCAGAAGAAAGTATCTTCCAATTCCTGGCAGATTTTTTTGTGCATCTTAATACCTCACCATTCTGTGGCTGCTGCTAAACTATGCTGCTCTGCTGACTTTTCCATATAACTTTCCAGCTGGTTTGCACAGTAAATTAGGGTGAACTACAGTTATACAGTAGCTGTGCACATGTTACCTTTCATTTAGTGTAATGTGACTAATAACACCAGCTTCCAATTACTGGGTAGCAAGTTTGAAAAAGAAATGGTGCTCTGTCCTTATATGAATGTAGACATTTAGACCTCCAGTGTTATTAATGTAAAACTCTATCGTCCAAATTTTAGCAGGCTTGTTGGTAACACTTATGAGGGCAGTTATAACGAAGCCAAGCTGTCATGTTCCTGGGTCTGTTGACCCAGCGTTTTAAGTTTTAGTTTATTTGGATGTTGTTTATGTTTAAGTTCATTAGATTAGCGAAGTTCATTCGGTTATTAGACTCCTTGTGTTTTCTTCCCCTGTATTTATGTTTCCCTCACCCTTTGTTTCATGCTGCGTATCTTATGTTATCAAGTTTGTATTATCATGTCTGTCTCATGTTTCCCGTTTTATTTTGAAGGAGTCATGTGTTCTTTGTTCATTGTATTTAGTTTCACTTCCCTTGTCCTGTCATTAGGCTCATGTAAGTCAGCTGTTCCTCCATGTGTTCCCACTTCCCCTAATCACCTCCTGTGTATTTAAGTCTTCTGTTTTCAGTGTGTCATTGTCAGGTCGTCTGTTGTCCTTTGTGTCATGTTTCCAGGTTCTGTGCTCCAGGTATTTTTGTGTCCATGTTAGGGTTCACGTTTTGGGTTTCTATGTTATCTTAGCTCTCCCAGTTTAGGTTATTGTTTAGCTTCTCCTCTGCCTTTTGTTTTGTAATGTTTTCACAAGCCTTAATAAACGGCATTAACATTTAAGTTTTTGTTTCATGGTGTCCGCATTTTGGGTCCTTTTCATAATACATACAGTCTGCCTCTGTCAGACTGTGACACAAGCTGCGAAACTTGGCCATTTAAATTCAGGGTCTGTCTTCAAGTCTTAGCACAAATAGATAAAAAACAGATCCACCAATGTCAACAGGGAAGACATATCATCATTAAAGTAATAGGGGCTGTTCGAATAGAAGGTTTAACACCACTTCTCAACAGATGCCATGATAATGGCCTCACTTATGAAAATGGAAAAACATAATTATTCCTTCTTTATCTCCAAAACAATTGACTGGAGCAGCAGTTCTGCATACCTATCGTATAGAGTGATTTGCTATTTCAATTATTCCAAGGTAGAAACGCCCTGAAATGAACACAAAAACAAAACAGAAAATATATTTCCTGTCAGATAGGAACACCTGCATTCCCGTTCATTTAAATAGTATTGTGGCACGCACTCAACCACAATAGCTATTCTGAATGATTTCTATCATATGCTATTTCCATTACTGGCAAATTAGGTACTTTGATTATAGGCCATTTAAAATCAGTATTGCTTAATAACTTAACACAAAGGAGACACTCTGGTAAATTTGCAAGTTATTATTTTTCTTTGAGGCTCTGATTAAGAGAACTGATGCAAATAGATGCCTTGGTACACTTAGGGGTTGTAATATGTTCAAGAGTTTAAATTTGTTAGTTTGCTCCACAGCCATCCATCACAACAATGTGTGGGCTTCAGCTCTTTGTCTCTGCATGCTCAGCACCCACATCCACCATTTCTGCCAAGCACATGAGCATTTACCTCTCTAGTACCTTTACAATGGCAGATACTTTCTTGTGTATCACAGCCACATTCATGCAAGATATTTCTTTGTTGATCTAATGAGCACTATTAACATAATCTCTCTCAAGCCTCCACTCTCTTTAACACACTCCCACACAGACACGCAAATTGCACTAAACCATCCACCTCAGATACCACCTATGTTTTTTCCAGGACAAGTTATCCATCCATCTTTCAGTGTGTCACCCAATTAAAGCTTTTTGCCCACAATGAAATGAACCAATTAAGTGGCACACTTCTGCTTGGGCAGAGATCCATCTCTTAATGGGTGAGATTCACTCACAAGAATGCCATGTCCATATCGCCTCTCCACCTCATTATCATGCAGCTATTAGCCATCACTCACATCAACTAGGGCTCACACTCACCAAAATGGGTGTTCATCCATGTGCTTTGGTGAATCATAAAATGCAAACACTCAAGTAGCTTGAAAACAACAAGGAACTTTGTCCCCCATATAAAATTGCATAGCAGTAGTTGAAGTTACATCGAGGATTATTAAAGCACTTAGCTAACTAAAATACATGTAGAGATTACAAAACTCACTAACGCCCGAAATTATGGTACAAGTCTGTGCAAGGACTAAATTCATATTCAGAAAAAAAGATTTCTATTGAATACCACACAGAATTATGCATTAGGCTGTATGCATGTTCTGCACTCCAAGTTTCTCTTTCTGGACTTCTCCTTTTGTTATATATATATTTCATTTCATTCATTTCATTTATTTATTCATTTTCAGGCACAACAAATACCTATATTGAACATAAAATACACAAAACAAAAAACAAAACTTGCCTGAAAAAGGAGTGGGACGAAGAAAACTTATTAAATCCCACCCCTATACTCACTCATCAACAAAAAAAAAACAATAAACTTCCCGCAGCTACGCCCATCATTGCATACAGACCCATCAACAGCCCCGGGCAGATACAAGCATTTAAGCGGCAGCTCGCAACCAACAATTAGAGCCTTCATAACTGAATACAGAATATATAAATTATAAATTGCATTACCACAGGTAACAGGCAGTAATAACTACAAGTAACAGACACACATACATATACATACATATATATCTACACACACAAGTACATATATGTACATACATACGCACACTTTATTTTTTATTTTGGAATCCATACCAGCAATGGTAAGAGGACAGACATTACAGAGCACACTAAAACCCATCATTGAGTATACTGTGACCAGACCAACTGTTTGTAGAGAAATTTAAATCTATGAATATTTTTGCATTGTTTCAATTGTAAACTCAGACTGTTCCAGATTTTCACACCACATACAGACACACAAAAGCCTTTACGGGTTGTTCGAGTTCTGGGTCATTTGAATTTCTCCAAAGCCTCTCACATTATAAACCTTTTCTCGAATTTCAAATCTAGTTTGTAAATTTGCCGGTAAAAGTTTAGTAAAAGCTTTATACAAAATTATGGATGTATTGTAATTAACCAGATCCTGGAATTTAAGTAACTTTGCCTGAAGAAAGAATTTGTGAGTATGATCTAGATAACCAGCCTTGTGAATAATACGCAGTGCTCGTTTCTGTACTGTGACTAATGGATTAGTTGTATTTTTATATGTATTTCCCCACACTTCCACACAATATGTAAGATATGGAAGAACCAGGGTACAGTACAGAGTACGAAGTGCATCTTTATCAAGGAATTGTTTCACTTTGTTCAAAACTGCGAGGCTTCTGGAAATTTTGGTTTTTATGTGTCTGACGTGGGGTTTCCATGAAATTTTGTTATCAATTATAACTCCCAAAAATTTGTTTTCACTCACATTATCAATTGGTACACCTTCAATGATAATTGGTAATTCTATATTATATTTTAAATTACCAAAAACCATTGCTTTAGTTTTATTTATATTTAATGATAATTTATTTATGTCCATCCAT